>NC_138182.1:249844203-250444203 GCF_964194105.1 Spermophilus citellus | reverse complement strand
AATGTTATATATCTACTTAAATGATGAAATGACTATTTAGTTGCTTATATAATGTAGTACAGAAGCAGACCCAGTATTCATAAAAAAATTCTTAGTCTACTTGAGAAGCTAAAACAGAGTACAATAAAAAAAAATGGCTTGTCAAAAATTTGTTTCTTCCATTCTTGGGCTGAAAAGTTCCAAATCAAGTCACCAACAGACTCGGTGTCTCCTTGGTGTCTGCTTCTTTGTTCATGGACATCCATCCATCACATGGTGAAAGTGGGGTAGAGAACTTCCAGAGTCTTCACGTACTAATTCCATTCATAAACAATCTGCCCTTGTGATCTAATCATCCCCCAATGGCCCCATGAAATTAATTTGGGTAGGACATAGTCTATAGCAGAAGGTCAGGAAAAATGCTCCTATAGAAAGCCTATTATCATTATGTTCTTCATTTTATTTATTTTATTTTTAGATAGAAACACAAGTCAGTTTTTTAAAATTTATATATGACAGCAGAATGCATTACAATTCTTATTACATATATAGAGCACTATTTTTCATATCTCTGGTTGTATACATAGTATATTCACACAAATTCATGTCTTCATACATGTACTTTGGATATTAATGATCATCACATTATACCATACCACTAGCTATCAACAGTGTGTAGAATTACATGTTGAATTGTGACTCCCCAAAAGACATGCCGAACTCCTAACCCAGATACCTCAGAATGTGGCCTTAACTTGAGATAAGGTTATTACAGGTAGACACAGTTAAGATGAGGTCATAGAGGAGTAAAGTGGGCTCTTCATCAAGTAGGATCAATGTTCTAATAAGAAGAGAAGAAACACAGAGGTATAGATATGGGAGGAGAGAATTCCATGTAACACTGGAGACTGAGACTGAGCATTTCAGCTGCAAGCCAAGGATTGCCCCAAATTCCCAGGAAGCCAACAAAGGCTAAGAAGAGGCAAGGAAGGATTCCTCTTACCAATCTCAGAGGGAATGTGGCCCTTGGACAACTTGATTTTGGATTTCCAGCCTTCAGAACTGTTAATATACCCATGTATATAAGATAAAAAGTCCACAGAACATTATCTATATTGATAATAGTATATACATGTATAATGACATAAAAATAAGAATTGAAAACTCAGTACATATTTCAGAATGCTAGTAATATTATTAGTAAAGGATTATTAGATATGGAAGTGTTTATATTTGATGGTTACCTTTGGTGGTTACATTTGGTTACTTCAGTTATGTTTATAATATTTTGTTTATTCTTAAAAAGAAGGAGTATAAGGAGTAAATATAGTAAAATAATAGTGTTTCCTAAGACTGGATGACAAGTGTTTTGATTTTCATTCAATATTTTCTAATTTTTATGAAGACTTGAAATATGTATACATATATGTGTGTACATATGCAATAAAATCTATGTGAGTTTTATAAACAAATATATGGATAAATGAATGATATATGGCATGCAGCAAAAACCGTTATGTGTGTGCATGTGAGCTGGTGCCTGTATTAACTACCTGATCTTTTGGTTTACAAGATTGATATATTATTCCTTTCTAACTATAGGTAGTAAAAAGGAATAGTACAATTTATTAGAATTTGGGTTGTCTTTTTTTTTTTTTCTTTTTAGAATTCAGGTTGTCTTCTTATCTTTGTTTTACAACCTAGATAATATGATTTTGTGACTAGCAAAAGGGAACATTTTTAATGCCATCAGATATTCTGTATAACAGCATAGAATTTGTGGAGAAATGGTTGCATTTTTAGTAAGTGAATTGTTTCCTTTGGGAAAAAGTAATGAACATGGAAGCATTAAAACAAGTGACAAGGAATGGAGGTCATTTTTCTATTCATCTTCTTTGTCCTATATTTATAGCCACTAAGCATTCCCTGAGGATGAATCATAGAGCTGAGGTTTGGGAACTAGATATTTGCTGATCTGATAATTCCACCTTTCTTAGTTATTTGTAATATGCCAAATCATCTAGAGATAGTGAGAAGTTTTTAATTAATGCTTATTAAATATTATAATTTATATTTTTTTCTATATTAACATTTGGCCATTTAAAAATGGCAAAGTGTTTGTAGTAGACGAGCTTCAAATTTTAGGAAAAGTAACAAAATATTTAAGCTGAATAATCAATATTCACCCTGTACAATGGTGCAGTTAGAAAACTCACCTGATGTAACTGGAGGTTACAAAGACCTATTGCAGGACTGTTTTGTTTGTATTCCGCAATGTCTGGAGTTTCATCTGGGAAAACTTAAACATTGGTAGTGACTCTACAGCACAGGGCTCAGGTTGTCTGCCGCCATGTTTACTCACATATTTGGCAATTGATGTTGGTTTTTGGCTGGGATCTCAGCTGGGGTTAACTGACCAGAGAATATACACACATAGCCTTTTCATGTGGCCTGGGCTTCCTCACAACATGGTCGTGTCCATGTAGTTGGAGTTTTCCCTGGTGGCTCAGGGTTCCAAAAACCAGGTGACTACATAGAACTAATGAAGTCTGTGTGATATTTCCTGAATTTCCCCACAAGTTTCATATTATCACTACCACTGTAATCGACTGGTCAAGATCGTTATATGTCCACCAACCTCATGCTTAAGACAATGATTGGGAAACTCTGGGTATAGGAAATAACTTGACTAAGAGGCTGGAGACCAAATTCCAATCCTATCTTTTCCACTACTACTGTCATGCTGGGCAAGTCAGTTGTTCTACTTATCCATTGGCCTTATTTTCCCTTCTCTGTTTACTTGTTTCTTCTTTCATTGTTTTTTTTTCTGTTAGTTCTTCATATTTTTTCATTTTTCCTAATAATACTGTCCTTCATGACCTTTTCATGCCACTGAAACAGATCCTCTCAAAGAGATAATCTCTCCTTGTCTATAAGATGCCTTCATATTCTAAGGGAGTATCTAGGTGGCCTTGCAATTTCTAGCAGATAATGCTGCTTTTGACCACTGTGAAAGGACATGCCATTTCTTGGGAAGATTTCCCAGGTTGAAATCTGAACCTAAGTGAGAAGATTGAAGCTGCTTACCTAGCAGCTCACATCCTACACCAAATTCCCAACTACTCTCAGTGCAGTGATGCTCTGAGAAGGAAGCTGAGTGAAATCTTTCTTCTGAGCAAATTCTTGTGATGCAAATGTAACATAGTCCCCCTTTGGCTAAGTGCCTCCCCAAACCTCCATAGCTGAATGTATACTTCTTCTTTGTGTAGGAGATGCATAATCAGAAGACAAAGCCTGAAGACCAAGTGCTAAAGGAGTTAAAAGTAAAGTATGAGATGGATGTGTTAGGGATGTGTGTGAGGTAAGTAAGGTGTCATGGTGAGTACTTTGAGTGTGGTAGAAATTAAATGAATTCCCCTAATACAGCATTCAAAGCACAGAAAAAAAAATTGGGGGGTGGGATGGATAAAATAAAATCAAACAAGAAACAGAAGCAAAACTATAAAAATCCTTTGATTTAAAAACCTCAGTGTGCTCTGTTGACTTGTAGAAGAAAAGAGGTATATCAATTTCTCTTAGTTTTGGAAAACGATCTAACAGAAAGAAACCGGGACACATATAAGGTAAAACATGGTGTGTCTGGATGACAGAAAAGAACTTCTGCCCATGGTCCTTTCTTGGTTCACCCTGCAAGGATTGCTACATCCTGTACCTCTCTCAAGAGCCATCTTGCTAGGGGCGACAGGGCTGGGAAAAGAGCCAGTTGCTGACTGCTGTGGTTGTGAGTGAGGAGGAATCCCAGAGGAGAGGGCAGGAGAGCACCACACAAAGAAATGAGCGCGGCAGACCCTGAGGAACAGAGGCAGAAAGCTGAACTTCCTGTAACTATAACCTCCATTATTGACTTTGTCAAGGAAGAATGAAGCTTGGGTACTGTGAGAGGATTGATGGCAGCACTGAGGAAAACCTAACATGTTTGTTTGCCTGTTCCAAGTGCACAGGGAATTTTATAGTACAGCAAGCAGTGAGATGAGCATGGAGGATCCAGAGTTAAGACTGATTCTGCTTTCACGGCACGCTTGGAGTGGAGTGAAAAGGAATACTTTACTGCCATGTATGGTTCATTTATCACAAATAATTTTTAGTAAATGCTTGTCTCTTCATTTTAAACTTAGGCTCGTCCCCAGACTGATCTAATGTGTGCAAAAACAGTTTCCCAAGTCTTAACCACTGGTAACACTGAAAGAGCAGTGGTTGCAATAGAGTTAGTGTGTGTCGCAAGTTAAAAAATGGAGCCCCAAACCATGTCCATTTCCTAATCTCCTTGTGCCTGGGAACTTCTTGAATTGGGCCACTTAAGCTGATTTTGTGTGTGTGTGTGTGTGTGTGTGTGTGTGTGTGTGTGTATACACACATATACATATATGTATGTATATATATGGAGGAAAGGGTAGGAGAAAACCACACACACACACACACTATATAGATATAGATATAGATATAGATATAGATATAGATATAGATATATTTGTCTGTTGAATGGAACCTAGGCTGGTTCCATCACTTGACTATTGTAAATTGTGCTACTATAAATATTGGTATGCACATATCACTGTAGAATGCTTATTTTAGTTATTTTGGGTAAATACCAAGGAATAGATAGAGACAATGTGGTATATATACACAATGAAGTTTTACTCAGCCATAAAAAGAATGAAATTATGTCATCTACTGGTAAATGAATGGAACTGGAGAATATCATGCTAAATGATTTATAAGCCAAAC
The DNA here is from genome assembly GCF_964194105.1 of Spermophilus citellus. Lineage (NCBI taxonomy): Eukaryota > Metazoa > Chordata > Mammalia > Rodentia > Sciuridae > Spermophilus > Spermophilus citellus. The sequence continues at coordinate 250,439,439 of NC_138182.1, read as the reverse complement.
TCAAAAAATCAAAGTTGAATGTTATCTTTCATATGCAGAAGTTATAGAGAAATAAGAACTTTAAAAGAGGGGATTCCATGAAAATAGAAAGGAGGGTAGTGTAATAGAGAAAGGGAATTGAGGGAGAGAGAGAAGGGATGGGAAAGGAGAAAAACTGTGGAATGAAATGTAACAAATTATGCTATGTCCATGTATCAATTAGTCACAATAAATTCCACTTTTATGTATGACTACAATCTATAAATTTTAGAAATGCATAAATGGAAGGAAGACCAATAGAGAAAGGGTATCAGGGGGATGGAGGAGGGGAAGTACTGCAGGTTGAAATGGAGCAAATTGTGTTACATGCATTTGTATGTGAGAATGAACCCATTCTGTATGACTATAATGCACTACTAAAAACATTTTTTTAAAAGCCTGATCTTGAACTTCTGTCCTCTAGGACTGTGAAAAAATGTATTCTTGTTATTTATAGGGCACAAAGTTGGTAGCATTTTTGTTTGTTTATTTGTTTATATACTTGTGGTGCTGGGGATTGAACCCAGGGCTTTGTATATGCAAGTGAGGCACTCTACCAATGGAGCTATATCCCTAGCCCCTGTTTTTAACATTTTGATGATTGCTGTATTCTTTGCAATAATGTTTGGATATATCTATTTAGGCTGTATCTATATATAAACATTCTTCTCCGGTCTCTTCCTCCTTCTCTCCCCTTTCTTTTCTGATTTTCCTCTCCCTTCCTATCTTTTCCACCCCTTTTCTTTCTCTCTCCCCACCTTAGAACATAAGTGCACATGCACACACTGTGCATATGTAGAAAATGCATTGGCAATTCTTCTAAATCAAGACAAGTATTAATTGACACTCCTGAGCTCCGAAGTACTGCTTGGAAGCATGCACATGCCCATTTAGGCACTTGAGAAATGGGGACAAAGTGTTAAAAAAAACTATAGCAAAATGGCCAGTTTACTCCATTTACAATATCTTTGCCATGTCCATGAATTCCGATGGTCAAAACTGGAGACAAACCCTAACAGGTAACAAAGAGCAATAAGTGATAAGCATAAAGGAAGACTGATGTGTTAGTGACAGCTCTTGCTTGGAGAGTTATTTGGGCAACAGACAAATGTAACCACTGTTAATTTCAATGGCCAATCTATTTGAAGTCTGTTAGGGTTCTAAAAATACATCATTTAAATTGCTACCCATGGATCCAAAGGTAAAAATTGAAATGTTGCTGCTAATTGCTATGGCAACATTATTGAATGGAGTTAGTTGCACAACCACTAAGCACTTCCAGAAAATTTTTGCAACAATTTTATGCAGATGATCAGAACAGATGTTGGCTTCTGCATTAAAGTCAATGAAATCCCTAACATTCTTCATGGTCACTAAAATAATCTTTTGCCAACTAAGCTGCTTTACACCAAAAATAATGTTAGTAACCAGTTTAATTTTTGGTAGTCTAATCTGAATGTTGAATCAAAGATACATACTTGGCCTCAAAAGAAGGAAATAAGCAAAATATATTAATATCTGGTTACTTGGTCAACCAAAATAAAGGGAGGATTCAGATTCTAAAGAGAGCGTTCTATCATTATCATTGTGGCTCCAGAATTAATGTTGATGTGGGGATTTTGTAGTCATCTAACTCCAGGGAAATGCACAAAGGGAATGAACTCCAACATACAACAATCACTGATGTCAGATAATATCAGAAAGAATAAATGCATTCCCTACCATCTCCTGAATTACTAAGAATGCCGCTCTTCACAGTCTGAGGGGATTGCCTCACCTCTTGTGGTTTCTCTACATAATTCCCACATCTTTTGAAGTGGTCTTTTATTAAACTATCATCAACTTATTAGTTTAGGTGTGTATCTGTTTCTTGTTAGACCTCGATCAATTCATGCTTAGAATATACACTGGACAAAACATGACTTTTTGATTGTTTTTATGCATTTATAGCTTAGACATTTCCTTAGCATGTAGTTTATATTTATATTCCAGGATGTATTACTCCAAAACATAAAGTCTCTCATCTTAATACTATATAATCTTTCAACATTAGCAAAACAGCATTAATAGGACATTTTCATACACTCCATGAATCCCGTTCAAATTTTACCAAATATCATATCAATGTCTTTTCCCTTCCTAAGTTGGGATGCAATCCAGAAACATGTTTCATTTAGTTGTTATGTCATAGGAAAGAAAGGAAAGGAAGAAAAGGAGGGAGGAAGAGAGGGAGGGAGAGGGAAAGAGAGAGCAAGCTCTTCTCTTAATGTACCTCATTGAGGGCACCCATAATTTCAGCTGATTTCCAACACTAATAACCTTGTCAATTTGGTGTTTGCCTACTTTCTCCAGTGTAAGGTCATGGTTTTCCTATAAATTTCATTTGTCCTTTTTGGAAAGTCTTTCTGATACTATCCTTATATATAGTGTTCTCATCAAACCCTTTCTGGGCTGGGGTTGTGGCTCAGTGTTAGAGCACTTGCCTAGCATGTGTGAGGCACTGAGTTTAATCCTCAGTACTGCATATAAATAAGTAAATTAAATAAAAGTTCATCAACAACTAAAACAAAACAAAACAAAAACAAAAGAAAACAAAACTAAAACCTTGACTTAGCAGTCTTAGAATCTCTTGAAAGTTTCCATCTTTACAGACTACCAGTATAACAATGCCACATGCTAAAGTTTTATTTGAATCATTTCTTCTTTATTTAGTACAAAGGAAAAACAAATGTTCCTTCTTATCTGTTTATTTGCTTAATTATATCAGTTAAGAAATAATAGAGGTTCCCATTTTATTTAAAAGGTTCTAAATTCATTATTTATTCTGATGTTCAGAATGTAAAAGATTTTACCTGCAAGAAATTCCTGAAACTGATTTCTTTGAGCATATACTTAATCTATTGTATCAAAAGTATATCAGGCTTCTTTCCTTTCTTCTTTCCTTGGAATTGGCCATGTCTCCATGAAGACCTGGCCCCTGTTAGGGGAGAAAGGTATTTAGAAATCAAGGTGTACATTCTGAGTTCTCATTGATACTGAGATTTCATTGCTTCTAAGGGGCCTCTATAAATGAAACTAGGAGTATGAGGTGTGTGTGTGTGTGTGTGTGTGTGTGTGTGTGTGTGTGTGTGCAAGAGAGAGAGAGAGAAAGAGAGAGAGAGAGAAAAGTCCTTACTGGCAATTTTTATATCTATGCATATATTTTAAAAATATATACATATTTTAAATGTACATGTATATATTTTAAATATATATGTTTAAATATATATTTAATATATATATACATATGTATTTAAAATTATACATATTTTAAAATATATACTCTATGAGGTGGTAGATTTTCAATCTCAATTTAATCCCTGAGGATTCTTTATAGTGTTAAAGGATCAATTTTAGAAGACCATCAAATCACGACTTTCATTTAGATATAAAATGAGAAGCAGTCAAACATTTCATTTAACTCATTAATAATCTTTTGAATGAATCAGTAAGTTATTGCAATTAACTAAAAGGGGAATTCAAAGAACTCCACATACATAAGTAGATAGCAAAGGTTGATTATATATTTAAAAATAGATTCTTGGGCTGGGGATGTGGCTCAAGCTGTAGCATGCTCGCCTGGCATGCGTGCGGCCCGGGTTCGATCCTCAGCACCACATACAAACAAAGATGTTGTGTCTGCCGAAAAAACTAAGAAAAATAAATATTAAAAAAAATTCTCTCTCTCTCTCTCTCTCTCTCTCTCTCTCTCTCTCTTTCTCTCTTAAAAAAATAGATTCTGAACTGGCTTATTCCATGGAGTGAGGAGGCTAATTATATTTCTACTGGACAATTTAATTTGCCTGTTTATGAACAAGAATAATTTACATTGAGAAGCTAAACAATGAAAAATGCAAGATTCTTTAGAAACAGATACCACAGGAGTCATTACCAGATAATACCTAGTTTCTTATTGAAAACATTCAGTAATGTTTCATGGTCTATTTCAAAGTCTTTAACAATTTCTTCCTACACTAGTCCTCTCCCTTTTCTTTGCTTATAAATCTTTTCTGAAATGTTGAGAAACCTGGATCCTCAATGAATTTACTTATTTTTAAATAAATATCCACATTTACTCCCAACCCTGTGTCTCCAACTGTGTCTCCAACCACTTCAGCTGCCTCTTCCACTCTTTGGCCTCCTCCAAGCTGGCTGCCACCACCATCTCTTGTTTCTTCATCTACCTGACATAAGCATTTTAGTTACTTCCTTAGGCCCCACCCTCATCACCATTTTGCTGCGTTGATGCTGAGAACTCTGTGAGGTGCCTTCTTTCCCTCTCTTCCTATATGCCGATATATCTGTGCTTGAAGTCAAGACAAGAGAAGGATAGGGAAAGTGGAAAGGAGTGTGAATGAATTTTCTGTCACTGTGACAAAATACCTGAGACAATAAAATTAAGGGAAGAAAGATTTATTCTGGCTCACAGTTTTAGAGGTTTCAGTTCAAGATCATTCAGCCCCATTGCTTTGGGCCTTTGGTAAGGCAGAACATCATGGCAGGGAACACATGGTAGAGGAGAGCTGCTCACTTCATGGCAGCTGGACAGCAAAGAAACATAGAAAGATGCTTGGAACAAAATATATCCTTCCAATGCACACCACCAGTGACTGATATTCTTTTTCCAACTTGACCCCACCTCCTACAGTTTCCACCGTCTCTCATTAATACCAACTAATTATGGATTCATCACTGGATTAACCCACTGATGAGGCCAGACTCCTCATGATCCATTCACCCTCATGAACCCTTGCATGGAGGACCAAGTCTTCAACATTTGAGCCTTTGGGCATCAAGCCACGAAAGAAAGGAAAAGATGATGATAAAAAAAGACATGAAATTATTTTGATGAACTTAAAATTATTACACATGAAATGATTACATTTGATGAAGGTGGGAGGAATATCTGAAGACATTTCTGACATAATGGACTTTCAGAGGACAGGGTTCATGTTCTTAATATGTAAGTTTACTTTTGCCTAACAATAAAAAGAAGTAAAAAAATTTCATTGTTCTCATATGATATAAATATTGAGACTTTTCTTCAATTTTCCTTATTTATTTCTAAGATCTTCTTTCTTCTCATTTATATAGAGCACATACAATTAAACTTTGAACGTGTTGTTATTTTTACCATAACACATTAAATAAGTATAAACAAGTCTTAATTATAAAAACACCTAAATCATCATTCTTTTGACAAAGCAATTTAAAGTAAATTATAGGCAGGGGGCTATAATTGATACTTTTAATATCTGATATAATATAAGAATTTGATGTTAAATAATGAAAACATTTAACTCTTGTAAACCAGGTGTGTGTGTAAGATAAAAAACCCATATTCTAGAAGCATGGCCACAAAGTCTTCTCAGCCTTAAAAATAATAGTTTTAAAATTATTTTATTAAATTACAAAGCCTTTGCTGTCAAAAAGGACTAAATTGTATGCCAAGGATATAATGTGTAGTCTATACCATAGACTTTTCATATATGCCAACTTTTGTTGAAACATAAATTAGCCATTTTGATAAAAATGTTTTATTTCATTAACATTTAATTTTGGAGTGTTTCACATTTCCCAGATGCCCTGGCAGAGGAAATAAAAGTTTGTACACTGCTGTTTTTCAAAAATATCTTCATATGTGAAAAATCTAGATTTAGAAGATAGATTAGAGGTAAAAGTTTTGTTAAGATAGTCCAAACATTCTTATGTCATCCTAAGACTTCAGTGTCCTGTTGTACTTAAAAAACTCTCAAGCTCTTTCTTCAGTCTGCATTTGCTTCTGAGCACCAAATCATGCATATCTCCACATATCTCCACCTGGATATCTCAAATACACTTAACTTAATATGCCCTGGACTGAACTCATCAGCTTCCTACCTTTCTCAGTATTCCCTAATCCAGGGATTGGAATTGCCGTTTAAGGTCTCCTATCAGAAAACCTGGAACTCATTTTTAACTTTCACTCTTCCCTCCCCATATCCAACCAGTCATCAAATCTTGCAATTCCTAAAGATGTTTCCTACTCACCATTCATTTCTTGCCTTGCAAACACTCTCACTGCAGTTGCCCATCATCCATCACTTGGACAACTCCCAGGGTCTTCCAAGACCTTGCCTCCAGTCTCACCACCCTCTAATCAATCTTCCCAAGAAACGGAAAGATTTTCCTAGCATACAAATCTTTTTTTCCCCAATTAAATATATGCTTCTAAGTAAACCATGCTAGATACTTGGTTTCCTTTCTAGCCTAAAATATTGTCATTCTTCACCTCCTATGATTTATCGATAACAAAGGAATTGCTTTATCTAAATTTATCAAGTTGTCCCTTAAGTCCTTGACTTTATGTTTGTTTGTTTGTTCTTCACCTGCATAGAAAGTGATTTTCAGATGTGGCTGTAGTTTCTCATTGATCTATAAACCAATTCCTGCTCTTTCATACAGACTGAGGCTCTCTTCTCTTTTTCCAGATACACTCCCATATATCCTCACTATACCTCACTGTTTTGAGATCACTCAAGAATGATTTTGGTTCATTTTCCAGTACATAGCACAGTGCCTAGTATATAGTAATGTCCAGTAAATATCTGGTTATTAATTAATACACCCTTTTAATTAGGACTCCTGATAAGAATAACAAATAAAATTTACAGCATAATAATACTTAACATACAAACTTCTGAATCTACAAAAATGTTGAATATTTTACTTGTTTTACTCATAATCAGTCAGAATGTGTTAAAATGTAATTCTGTCTGATTTAAATATATTGATCTTTAGGGAAAAATGAAGTTTGCAACTGTAGTAGATTATCAGAGAGTTGCAGTAAATTATAGACATCAACATATTTATTATCTCTACTATCTATTTTATGCCTTTCCCCTACAATCAGCAGAATGCTTTGTATATCATATTTGTCCTCTTTTGCAAAGCAGCATGTGTGGGTGCTCTGATGTGTAATTTTCCCATGCAAGAAGGAAAATGACTGCTGAAGGAATATTGTAGGCGTTGTCTGTTCTTACCTTTTGGGGAAAAATATTGTTATATAACTCATCCTAAGCTTTAAAGAAAAAATGTAACTTAAGATTTTTTTTCTTTACATCTTTGTTACTGAAGCTAGCACAAGCCTTCTAGCTTCATCTTCGCACATTCATTCATTCATTCATTCAGTAAATGTTTATTGACATCTCCTAGATGGTGGTTACACTGAAGAGTACAATAGAAGCCCTTTCACACAGGGATTATACCCTAGTAAGGAAGAGAGGTCCCTAAAGAGATGATTACCAGAGTATCAGTAAGTAGCCTGAAGAAAGCTGAACTATTAAATGGCCTAACTCAGCATGGTGTCCCACGGAGTGTGGCATGCATGAGGAACTCCATCCAAACACTGAAAAACTATGTCATCAGTTTTGCATATTTCCTTCAGAAATTTTAAGAGTGGTTATCACATGAAACACTGCAAAATATTCTAAAAATCTATACTAAGCCACCTTCCAAACTCAATCATCATAGCAAGACTGCTGCCTTCAAATTTCTCTTCACCTTGCACTTGGGTTGTCTCCCTTTGAACTTTCTGTTACATTATCTGTCCCAATCCAAATGCTGTCTATGAAATCTCAGAATACCCTTGTTCTCTTGATTTTCTATTTTCTTCTCTTCCCTCTTTTTCCAAATGTATTCTTTTCTCTGAAGAAGTTAACTTACCTGTCTTAATATAGGAAATACACACACACACACACACACACACACACACACACACACACCCATATATTACTGTATTTGTGCTGCCAATTAATATATATAACATAATTCTGTCCACAAAAATGACTGATAAAATGTAGAGCTCAGAAACCAAGCAGAATAAGGAGAACAAATGAGATAGTGGCTCTGAATATTCATACATCAATATTTTCCCTATCACAATAAGAAATGGTGAAAGCCCATCCTATTTTCCTTACAGAGGTGGGATTCAATGAGAAAGTTAGCACTTTTCAGTGTACACTAGTAAAATAAAACCATGATTATTAACCTCTCTAGACGTAAATACGTTTAAGAAAAACATGTTGCTAAAAAAATAAAATGGATATTTAAAAAACAATAAAAAAGAATATTCTAGATAGCTTTTTAGAGCAATTTATCTTGGGAAATTCTGACTTGAAAACTTTTGGTTGTGGTCTAAAACGTGACTGCTAACTTTGAAAAATACACTTAAAAATTTCAAAATAAACTGGATTCTAGTTATGGTGTACATTTTGGTCAGTATAAAAATCATACTGAAAATTGCTCCTCTCTCAAGCTCATAAACATTTTACTGAGTCTATCCAAAGGAATATTGAAACAGTGTAGTCTAAACTTTAGCTAAGAAGTCTCTTCAAAAAAGTACTTGAGAAGTAGCAAGTGACTCTCCTCAGGTTTTGCTGGGGTGGGGGTGTGGTTCTGGTGGGAAGTCAGAGAAGGTTCCCATGAAGAAAGCATTTGAATTGTCTTAGAAGTGAAATAAGATACCAGTAGATGGAGAAGAGAAGGAAGTATACTTCTGGTTAGAGGAATAGCATGATTAATTGAGAGAGGGATTAAAATGTATTATGTTTGCAGAAAATTCAGTAATTTTATATTTTGGGTCATGAATGCAATTACCTCTTTTTATCTTATTATCCTCTTTTTTTTTTTTTTGGTACCAGGGATTGAACCCAGAGGTGCTCATCACGGAGCCACATCCATTGCACTTTTTATGTTTTATTTATTTTGAGATAGGATTTTGTTAAGTTGTTTAGGGTCTTGCTAAATTATCTAGGCTGGCTTTGAAATTGCCCTGTCTCAGTTTCCTGAGCTGGTGGGATTATAGGCATGCACCCCCATGCCCAGCTTACTATCTTCATTTTGAAGATGGGTTCTGTGATCACAAAGAAGGTAATAATAATTAAATTAAAATCAAATATACTGATGTAGGACAATATTAAATTCATGTATTTTCTCTTTGAAGTCTAATGCTTCAACCATATTATTATTTTTTAAGTAGTTCACAATTTGATATTCCCCAATATAATGTCTTGAGGTGTTTTTAAACCAAAAACTATAAATCACTCATAGGAAAATAGAAGAAACATGAAATATATTGCATTTAAGTAGTGTGACTATCTGAATGAATGTCTCCATCTAAGAAGATAATTGTCCCATTCAGGGGACTATCTTAACTTTTAGTATCTGATTCTGTTAAAAAACATAAATCCTGCTTTGTGTTCACATAGCATGAGTCCTAGAGGCAACATGGCATTTAGCTGTTTGTGTAACACTATTAAGAAAGACCTCAGTAAGTAGTTCTTGGATTGGCATTATAGATATGGTTGTGGACATATGTGTATGTGTATATGTGTGGTTTTCAGACAGTGAAAACTAACAATTCATACACCATAAAATAGATAAAAGTTTATAAAACAAAGACTTATATGGGAAAGTTTCAAATAAAGAGTTATTAGAATTTCAGAACCTAAACATGGTAATGAATGGTAAGTGTGAATGGTAAGTGTATACAGTGTAATTATCCTCAAATGTCCTCCTTTTTTGATAGTCTATTTCATAGATTGACTATTACCTTAAGATATGTGTTGAAGTATGAATTGGTGGAAGAGAAAAAACAATAAGTAAACAATGCCTAATTATAGTTTCCTAACAGACTAGAATCAGAAAATATATTATACAAGAACATGCATTCTACCCTAAGAATTCACATACTATAATTTTGCTATTTTTGTAGAAAAACCTCTATCATCTTGCATATGAAGAGAGAGCATTTAGAATTGTATAGTCAATTCCATCTGGTTTTAAATAGGTTATGGTTTAGAAGTTCATTTGAAAGTTAATTTTTTGAAAGTTGTAACCTATTTTCCCCAAAAAGAAATGTGAGAAATAGGACTTAGATTCCCAGGGTGCCCGAAGGTGTCATGGCTTGTCCAAGCTACTTACTGTAAAAACTAGTGGCCTGAAGTAAGAAAGATCTGGATTCAAATTCCAGCTCTGTGCTAAACTTATCTCTCACTTCATTGTGTCTGTGGATCAAGGTAATGTATTAATGCTGCAAGCGGTGAAGCAGATATTATGGAATAAAAGAGGCCATTATTATTTGCCACTGCAACAAATTCTTCTAAAATCCAATAGTAGTATATATTCATTAAGAACAATATGATAATTCTTTACATGTATACAATGTGGAACGATCAAATCAGGATATTTAGCATCTCCATCCCCTTAAATATTTCAAAATTTTGGATTAACATGAACCACATATTTATGGGGTACAATGCAATATTTCAAAACATAAATAAAATGTGTACTGATCAAACTAAGACTAGTAGAATTTTCATCTGTTTATCATTATGTATGAAGACTCTGAGCTTCGTGTAGTTATTCATACAATATATACAAGGTTATTGTGATTAATGAACAATATCCACAATGGAATATTACTCAGCCACAGAAAAAAATGATATCCTATAATTTGCAGTAAAATGAATGGAACTGAAGAATATTAATATAATATTAACATATTATATTAATATTATATTAATATAATGGATTATATTATATTAATATATAATCCAGACACAGAAAGACAAATACTACATGCTCTCTCTCACACGTGGAAGTCCAAAACATTAATCTGAGTGTGGAATAGAGATCACTTTATTTCTTTTCTTTTCTATTCTTTTCTCCTTCCTTCTTTCCTTCCCTGCTTCCCTCTCTCCCTCCTTTCTTCCTTTCTTTTTTGGTACTGGTGATTTATCCCAGGAGTATTTTACCACTGATCCACATCCCTGGTCCTTTTTGTTTTTTATTTTGAGACAGGGTCTCACTAATTTGCTTAGGGCCTTGCTAAGTTGTTGAGGCTGGTCTTGAACTTGAGATCCTCCTACTTCAGCCTCCCTAGCAGCTAAAATTATAGGAATACACTGCCACACCCAGTAAGATCACTCTATCTCTAATATTCTTATTGTACCCATTCCATTTGGGGTTCTATGCACTGGCAGTGCTTGAATATTTTGCATGTAATCCTTCTCTACCTCATCAGTCAGACTCCATGTCTTTTCTCATATGTTTTCCACAGATCGAAATGAATCCTTTTCTTTTATTCCTTTGAAGTTCCACCTCAAATGCCATTTCCTCAAAAGATATTTTTCTTCTCTGGAGTCAGAATTGCTAATAAAAATTCAGATGTTGGGAAAGGGGATAAGTACTGGGCAGAACTATCCAGAGAACTAGAAAAGGTCCATCGATAGTGGGTTTTATCTGCTTTTGGGGATGCATATGACAGTGGTCAGTTTACCAGGGAATTCTAGGTTAGTGTAAGGTTTCTGTGTTAGAAGGTAGAATAGATAAGAGCCCTGATATCAGGGATCTATGAAAAAGAAAAGCATAATTGATTGAAGAAGCATGGAAACCCAGCTGGAGCTTTGCAATTCAAAGCTGGCTGTGAGCCACATATGGTAAGACACACTGTCTGATTCACTGTTATCATCTCATCACCTACTAGAGAGCTAGCTGGTTTTTTTTTTAATTTATTTATTTCAACACAGAAGAATTAAAGGACGATATACAAAACTAAGTTGCGTGAAAGCTTAAAAATCTATGTTGAACTATATTTACTGAAATAAAAAGCTCCTAAAGGTAGGGTTCTACATAAAGTACACAGCCTGCTGGGGGACTCTGCTCTTTCCAGATTTGTGTTTGTGTTTCTTTTACCTGTCTTTCTTTAAGAGACCCCAAGTGTGCAAGAACAGATAGAAGGAATGAAACTAGACAGAGAATTTATTTAGAAACGCAGGATAAAGTACAATTTATTTAGAAACTCAGGATAAAGTAAATTGTAATGATGTAAAAGTGGGTGAACTAATAAATACTAAAAAGCTGAATAAAATTTCATTAGATACAATTTCAAAAAAACCAACAAGATATTAGGAATGATGTTGTGGAAAGTAATCTGTACTGATTAACTGATCAGATTATTTCTTCTTCCGATTCCTTATTTGTCTTCTTATATTTATATGAGTACATTCTAGCTGTATCTGTTCTGTGCACACCAGGGGACATTTATCCCAATTTTTATAATAGCGATACTATTTTTTGTTATATTTTAAAACAACAGCAAGAATCACTCCTAATTCCATTGTTCAAAATGTAACCTTGTTGCCAGCTTGCCAGGCTGCCGAGATGTGCTGGGTTCAGAGGAGCTGGATGCAGAAATAACTGAGAAAAAGGCGAAGAAGCCATGCAAACCACCAACATGAGTTTCGAGGGTGGGACTTCTCAGTGACCCCAAGGGTCAGCTCCACGCTGGATAGTGATAGAATGAGCAAGAATGACAGTGCACCTGGAATTCCCCTATTTATTGGGGGGAAAGACATTCTATAGAATATTCAACCCAAATAAGATAAGGGATAGGGTTTTGGAAGGTGGAGTCTTGCTTGGTGTTGTCTTGTGGTCAGCAGATTGACTGACATCTTGGAAAGTCACACCCATCTCAGGTACAGTGTATGATCACAGGCAGAGTGAGAGGAAAGGTACACTTGCGTCACACAGCCCAATCAGCGTGCTATGGCAGACCAGCCCCCTCATCTGCTCAAATGCACATAGCTAACACACATAGCCCATGGATGGCTCGAGACAAACCAATTTTAATTTTTTGAAAAATTTCCTTCCAATTCCCTGCTTCTCATCCTTGCTTGATGCTTTTTAACTTGCTTTCTTCTTCTTTTTTTTTTAATTCAAAATGTTTCAATATCCATGAATCATGATGGGCATTATCATTATAATAGCAATGAAATGTTCTACTGGGCATATACAAGATATATCTTGTATATGGCCAGCATCTATACCTAGGTATTTTTCAACATTTTCTTTTGTGTACATTTACCATTCTTTTAAAAACAAGTGTTTCATTATTCAATTTTTTCTAAACCTGGAAGGATAAGCTTATGAAAAATATTTATATTCAGTGCTACTAAAGAAATTAACAAACTAAAATGAAACCTAAAAACATCTGCACTTCCTAATTAGGGGAGGAAAAAAACCCACAAGGGCTTATAGCTTATAGCTTAATTTTAAAAAATGAAGATGTAGAGGGGTTACTACTGAGTCATTGATTGATTCGTTTGTCTAACTTATGGGAAGTGTGTACGTGCGTGTGTGTGTGTGTGTGTGTGTGTGTGTGAAAAGATGAAACAATGAAACATCAATTTGAAAAGCTGAAACAATGAAACATCAATTTGAAAAGCTGAAACAAAAAAACAAAAAGAGCAATAGATTGGCTAGAACTTACTTTGACAGCTTACTTTATCTGGTTTATCGGGTTACTTCTCAATTCACCAGTACCAGAATATAAACACTGAAACTCCATTGTGGCAGTTAGGTCACAACAAACTTGTTTGAGTGAAACATTAACATAGATGATTCAAGAAGGACTATACAATACTAATGTTTTAAAACCTTTTAGAATTAAATGATTTACTTTTACAATGTTATTTTTCTCCAGTATCTATCCTATTGAATTGTTCTTCAAAAATATTTTAGCTTCAAAAAGACTGTTCAGACACCGATGACATAGTTGGATTTCACTATTTGCAAGTAAATGGAATACCTACGTGTAATTGACATGACTTAGTTTGTTCATTCTCAAAAACTTCTGACTCACTTCTTGGATAAGTAGAGGTAAAACAAAGGTCTGCTGTGAAGAACAAGTCTTGCCAGAACCTTCAGTATCAAGCACAATGATGACAACTGCTCCTGCTGTTTCAGAAAAAAAAAATGTGATTAGCACATTTAATTTTTGCTCTCATTCAAAATTCCCTGTCTCAGAAGTCATCCCAGATTTCATTTCAAATCATCATTATGAATATCAACATGGTGATTTGGAATAGAACAAGGTTTTGAGCTGAGACAAAAAGCTTTTAATGTTAAAAACCATAAAGCTTTAATTCTGGAGGGCTTTTAAATATCAACAGAGTAGATGCCATGTTAACTTGTAATGTTCACAGCTCAAGTGTGGGAAGTTATAGAATAAATAGATTCCTTTGGGAGGAAAGAGGATCAGATATACATTAGCAGAATGAGTTCAAACACTTACTGTCTTATTTTCCATCCTAGCCCACAGAATTATATCAACTTTACTGATATTTTCCTAGGAAAGAAATTTACATTTTGGTGAATGTTACCAATTTGTTTCTTTATGGCATAACATTTGCTGAAGTCTCTCTCCCTCTCTCTTTCCTTTTCTCTCTCTCTCTCTCTCTCTCTCTCTCTCTCTCTCTCACACACACACACACACACACACACACACACAGAGAGAGAGAGAGAGAGAGAGAGAGAGAGAGAGAGAGAGAGAATACTCAGAAGATAGTAGTTTATGGCTCTATTCCAGCTTTTTCATTCAGCACAAGGCTTTCCCAAGGGGGATGCTCTACTTTATAATTATGCTGTTATGGGCAACTGCTTTTACCAGGTGCAGTGGAAATTTTTTCTTCCTTTCCGGAATGCTAAGTCAGCCTCCTTCTCAGGCATGTGGCTCCATGTGTTTCTGTGAGCTCCAATATGTACTTACAACCTTCAGATTTAGTTTTTAACCTTATTGCTTTCTTATTCTATTTAGATTACTTAGCTTATTTTCTATCTTCTGATGACTTTTAGCACTCTCTCTGTATATAACAAAGATGTCCAGCCCAAGTTTTTAACCCTTCTCTCTGTCCTAAACACTGAGGTATAAATATCTAAATGCTCCTGAAATTCCCAACTTTAATATCTAATGGACAGCTCAAACTCAGCACATTAGAACAATGACAGACAATATCTCTCCTCTCCTAAGTTTTCTCAACAACATGTCCCTTTTACTATATCCTCATCTCAGTACATGTCATCTTTATTTGTGTCATACCCAACGCTAACCTGTCATTAGTTTTGAAGGTGCAAAATTTCTTCACCTTCTTCATTGCTCACAGCTAACTAATTCATTTTACTTAACATGTTTGGAATCCTTATTTCAGGGCTTGATTTTTTTTTTTTTTTTTTAGACAGGATCTCACAAATTTACCTAGGGTCTTGCCAAGTTGCTGACGCTGGCTTTGAACCTGCAATCCTCCTGCCTCAACTTCCTGAGCTACTGAATATTTAATATTTTGCTTACTTTACTGCAATAACCTTGTAAGTACTTGACTTGTCTATCGTTTCCATTTTCCGGTCACTTTTCATTCTCTGTCCATCCACGGGTGATCTTTCAAAAACATGATACTTTGATCCTAAGTTTTTATAGCATTGTTCTGACCCAGTAGGTTTCCTGAATATACCACTGTTAGCACAAAATGACTGAGCCAGGTGTACACTCCCTGGATTAGCCCAACCTTTATTCAGCAGTAGAGTCATGCCTCTGGTGGACCCAATTTCCTGATGGAAAATGAGCCACTTGCTAAAGGAGGAATGTAATGCTTACATAGGTTACACTGAGAGGTAACTTAATTATTGACAGAACGTTTCAGTTTGGACTCTCAGGAAGCAGGTTTGTGATAATTTGAAATTGTTTTTACTAGGCAATATTTTTACTTGTGGAAGAATGGAGGGTCTGGAGTGTGTGTTCGCTGCTTCTTTCTTTCCCTTCAGGGTCCTATTGTACTGTCACTGGGAAAGAATTTATTTGGGGAAGGATCAATGCTTTGGCTTCCTTCCAGAGATTAACATTCTAGGCTTGATGTATATCTCCTTCCCAGGGATTGTCCTGTCACTAGGAAAGCATCAATGTTATCAATGCGTTGCCTTCTTTCTCACGCCCTCTTCCCAGGCCATACTATTTTGGGGTTTGTCATTTTCCATATCTTACAACCATAGCTGATTCAGTTTTGTATTTCTGTTGTCCAAGAGATTACTTGATATAAGAAAGATCCAATTAACTCATTTTCTTCCGTTTTCATTTCCTTCCTATCCAACACCTCTAATCTAGGAACCATGACATGTACTGAAAATACAATTATGAACAAGATGGAACCCCTATTGTATGAAAAACATAATGTGATAATACAGAAAGTAAACAGAAGTAGTTATTTTTTATAGCATTATCAGAGAAGGCCTCTCTATAGATATAACGTTGGGGTTGGAATCAGCCTTAGAAACAAAAAGGAGTTAGTGTACATGGAGCAGGGTAGGCTAACAGAAAACTACAAATAGAAAACTTTTCCCAGATAGGAAAGAGCTAGGTGATGGATTCAGACTGAACCATCATCAGGAAAAAGACCAAATTATTCATTTGCTTTGATTTATGCTAAAGGGCATGATTTCATACTAAAGGAAAAACACCTCTTTTTTTTTTTTAAATGTAGTGCCAGATTAAAAAAGGGTTCTCTATTTTCTGTGTAAATACCCAAAAGTATCCTATGAGACAATATTTTGTTCACTAACTGTATCTAGTAAGAGTAGTTCCAAGGCTCTTCTTTCTTTATTTATATTTTTAAGTTTTTATTTATTCTTTTTAGTTATGTATGACAGTAGAATGTATTTTGACATACACACAGGAGTACAACTTGGAGTATGGAGTTGTACAGTTGGTGTACAACTGCTCATTCTTGTGGTTGAACATGATGCGGAGTGACACTGGTCATGTATTCGTATGTTACCACAGGAAAGCTATGTCCAATTCATTCTACTCTCTTTCCTATTTCCATCCCCTGCTTCCTTCCCGTTATCTCCCTTTGTCTAATCCCAAATACTTCTATTCTTTGCCCAGCCCCATTGTGTGTTAACATCTGTGTATCAGAGAGAACAAAATTCAGCCTTTGGTTTTGGGGGACTGGCTTATTTCATGTAGCATGATAATCTCTAGTTCTATCTATCAAAGGCTCTCCTTTAAAATTCAAAAGTAAAAATTCTTAAAACCCTGGAAATTTATAAAGCCTTGGGGAAATAAGTGTCATCTTCAGTTCGCAAAACTTAGTTTATTCTACAGTTTTACTCCATAGACAATTATGACAGTGGAATTTTTCTCACATAACTACTTAACATTTTCTTATCCAATATCTTTATTTCTCATTCTGAAGGTTCATAAACTGTCCTACCTACAAGACAATAGTTTTATCATGAGGTCAATAAAACTATTTAAATTAACTGATTTTGTTAACTATATTCCTTACTTGGAGTGAAAGAGGCAAATCACCTGAAAATGAATGAACATAGAGAAAGTGTGTGTTAAAACAATTTCTGAAATATGTGTTTTAATTAAAATCCAAAAGCTCAGTCTTCTTCAATTTCAACACCAAAAGGAATCATTATTTTTTTATATTCAAAACGAAGATTCTTTGTTTGTGAAATTCTTAGTCATTGAAAAAACCTTAACCATACAGAATTCAGCTATAGATTGTATTCTGATCTCAGACATTGTTAGAATATTTTTAATTGTTATTGAAGTATTTCTTTTTTTAATATTTCTTTTTTAGTTTCCGGCGGACACAACATCTTTGTTTGTATGTGGTGCTGAGGATCGAACCCGGGCCGCACGCATGCCAGGCAAGCGTGCTACTGCTTGAGCCACATCCCCAGCCCCTGAAGTATTTCTTTATCATATAATTTTTCTGTGCATGGTGTCACATACTTTAAGTCTACTCACTACCTAGTTTTCCTCTCTACTTTTAATTCTGTACTCTTCCCTTCTCCATAGTATAGTTTATTTTCCTTTTGGAGTATACAGATGTTTTCTAATCAAGTATTTGTATATTATGAAGAATAATTTGACTTCAGAAAATGTACAATATGAAATAGAAGAATTGAGAGCTTTATTAGAAAATGAGATTTTAGATTATTATAGGAAATTAAATTATGTACTAATTATTAGTGTCCCCAAATAGGGTTATGATAAGTTGTATTTTGCTTTCAGTTGCTACTCAGGGAGTAAAAAGATGAATTGTTATAGGTCATGTAGTATATTTTTTTACAGCACATTCTTGTCTTAGGTCTGTTGCTTTAAAAAATAAATAAAACTTTATGTACATTAATATGAGTTTTGGGTTCCTGAGTAAGAATGAGGTATGTATTTTCTCCCCCTTTGGCTATCTCTATTATAGAAACAGACCCAGATGTTGTCACATTCGATTCATGAAGATATGTTTTATTTTGAAAGTGCTACTCTAGCTTTGTTGTATGAAATAGCAATTATTTGGATTCAATTTATCTGCTACTTTAGAATAGTCTATCAAATGTTTAAACTATTTGGAAAAGAAACTCTGTCCTTTGCTATCTTGGAAATCTCTGTACCCTGAGAACTAAAATATGGATTAAATTGTGTGTTCTTTGAGTATTGCTTGGGTTTTAAATTGTAAATTTCATATTTGGAAATGGCCAAGGTAAATTCAAATGGTATTACTGCTTATCCAGTTAAATTAAGAACGTACCTGATGTTAGATATTATGTGTTTTGTATGGCAAAGAACCTAAAACGTGTTTAAAAAGCTGTTCCTCAAACAGTGATTACTAAAATAAACCATTTAAAGTGAAAGTGATAACTTTGATATAATATTTTTCATTTAATAAAAGTTATTTAAAAATTTAGTTAAACCCCAGTTCTATGCATAACTTATTCTCTGTGAATTCTATAAACCTATAAAGCATTACTCATTTACTTCTTAATTACCTAACCTGCCTAAATTACCATGTAGCATATTAGAAATGACTTTTTTTCCAGACATATTGTCATTTGATAATTTGGAATCTGAAAGTGTAGGCTTAGAAGTAGCACTTTTTATGCTGCCCACAGGGCACTCTATGACTGATGCAAATGAAGAATGACAAGTTTTCCACATTTTACCTTTTCTTATATGTTGGCATTGGCTTACTTACTCTAGTAGTGAAAATTTCAAAATCATAAGTAATTTCAACAAACGAATATTTGGTTTTAGAATTCTCATACTTATTTTGTGAGGTCACTTCTCATATCAGAAAATGGCTTTGTCATAAATTAATAAAACCATGCTGCAGATATCTAGCTAAAAAAATAAAAGCAATACAGTTTCTCATTTTTAGAACTTTTTTTAAGTATAGAAAGTTTAGAAAATGTAAAGAAAAAAAATAAGAGAAAAAAAGCACTGTAAATTTCATCAAAGGCAGTTATCTTTTAATTTTCAATATATTTCCTTCTAATTCTTTTATTTAAACCTATCTTTAGGAATTTTCATAGTTGTGGATAAATACTATCAAATTATGCTTTTTTCCTCAGAATAAATCATGTTCTTCCTTTACTGTCATAAATTTCTCCAGTCTAGCTTTCAATAACTGTAAAATATTTTGTTGGATACTATAATTAATTCCATTATTTCTCTGTGGCTAAACAATTAATGAATCAATAATATTTAATTATTTTTATGCAGCTTTGCTATTTGCATCATTTTTACTTCTCTATGACTTTATATGTTGTCCATGAAAGCATAAATTCTTAAGAAAATATAGCCTATCAATAAATTTGAAATCAAGATTTTTCCAAGGCCAGCCATGGGGAATTATGCAGAGATTATAATGGAAATTGAGAAAATTCTTATTATGGAGGGTAGGCTATGCAAATACAGATATAATACTAGATATAATTGATTTATTATTTAAAGGCAATATTTATCAATAAGAAATCTCAAAATCATTACCTGGAAAATTATATTTAGCAATATAACCTTAAAAAGTAGCAAAAATTATCTGAGAAGAAATATCTTCATCAAATTACATGTAATTCTATTTTTTTTCTAAATGTCTGAGGTTGAATACTGTTGTGTTAGATATAAACAAATATCAGCCAAATTGCACTAATTCTGCCTCCCCTACAGACTTTGCAATCTGTCCATCAAAGGTGCAGGCAGGGACACATTGTCCATGAAATGTAGACTGATAATTGTATTTCCTTTTGTGTCTGTGCCAGTGAAACCTACCAAGGTTACACTGTTATTTGTTGAAATAATAGTTGGATACACAGAAAGTGCTATTGATCCTCTCATCAATAAATCATGTATAAACAATGCTGACTCCTTGAACTTGTAGGAGAAAAACTATGATATCCCATTCCCCACTTTTCAAGTGGAGCCAGATCATTCATTAATAATAAACTTTATCTATAATTCCATATTTATTATGTTCTTTATTATGTGTTTCTGGTTATTCTACTCCTGGAGAATCCTTATCAATCTCTTTACTGGTAAACTTTCCAAGTCATTTTAATGGTATGTTAATTGGAGAAAGCATCTAGCTAAAATATGTTTGTTTATATGTCTATTATTTTGTAAAAACATTATATAGCCATTTTGATTAATGTTTTTACTTTATTCTTTCTTTTCTGCAATTACTGACATATGCATGCTGGAGCCTCCTGAGCTATTATTTTTTTTATTTGCTTTCTAAATTTTCTGTTTAATCTCTTTCATGTATATTCTAGATGAATTTTTCGATATTAGCATGTTAGTCTCCTTTCTGTTACTATAACAAATATCTGAAATAATCAACTTGTAAAGAGAAAATACTTATTTTGGCTCAAGTTTTCAGAGGTTCCAATCCACGATCAATAGGCTCTTTTGCAGTGGGCCTATGATAAAGGCAGCACATGACAATGAGGGGCAACACTACTCACCTGGTGACCAGAAGGGAGGAGAGAGAGATATCTGTCCACAATCCCTTTCAAGTCCCTCCCCTCTTCCCCCGCCCACACACAAATTAAAACCTCTCAATAGGTGCCATCCCTAAAGGCTCTACCCACTCCCAGCAGCACAAAGCCTTTAACATATAGGTCTTTACAGGACATTTATGATTCAAAATTACAGCAATAGTCTCTTGAATTTACTTTTTTTTTAAAATCATACATAAGACTGAAATTCATCTCATATTTAAGTGTTCAGGTTCAATGAATTTATTTTGTCGCTTCTTAGGGTTTCTAGTGTGCTCTTTTAAACTACCCATTCTTAAAGTTGCTTTCATAATTCCTCATTCTGTCTTAATGAATGCTATTTATTTCCTTTGTTCTGTAAGAATGTTATACTTATTCTAAAGATATTTTCAGATTACCATGTGTTTATTTTACCTGGAGTGACTTTAACTGCTTGTTAAAAAATGTTGTGAGCTACCTATTCATTATTTATAAGTTTGTACTGAGTAGGAGGTTTAAATTTTTTTCTCACTGTGCCCTTACCCTTTCTCATTATCAGTTTTACAATTGTTTCTACCACACTCTCCAGAACTCTAAGATTGAAACAAAACCATTTATAATTCATAGATCCTGTTCCAGAGACTTACTGAGTACATGGAGAGTGCAGTCATTAAGTGGGTTCGTAATGTGGCCCAGGTCCTGGCCTGTAGGCTGTGCTTGCTTACTTCAACTTCCCTTGTTTTTCGCAGTTCTTGGGATGTAATACAGGGCCTCAAACAAGCTTGGCAGGTGCTCTACCACTGAGTTAAGTCCCCGGTCCTTTTTTATTATTATATTTTGAGACAGAGTATCACTAAGTTGCCCATGCTAGCCTCAAATTTGTGATTCTCCTGCCTCTGCCTCTTGAGTAACTAAGATATAAGTAATGAAATTTGTCTTATTGCCTGATCTGGCATGGATTGACTTCCTCATGGATTGTTTCTAATATTTCCTGAACTGGGAATTCTCAGCTAGGTCAGCAGACACCAAACTTGGCTAGCCTTTGATTATAGTTCTGCAATAGTTCTGTGTTTCAATTTCATTCCTGTACTATAGAGACGGTCAGTCATCTTACTTTGTTTTGTGGCCATTTCATTTTCTAAAAATATTTTTACTTTCGTATTTCTCATTGATCAAATCATAAAACTATAACACCATACAGGCTATACTTGATTATCCAATGTGAAAACCAATAGTAACATATGCAATTTAAATTAAAATTAGTAAAAATTAAGTAAAAATGAGAATTTGTCTTCTTAGCCATATTAGCTACATTTCAAGTTCTCAATGTGCATATGAAGCTGTAAGCTACCATTTTGCATAGGGAAGACATATGTTTTCATCATCACAAAGTTTCTCGTGGGTAGCTCTAATTTATAGTATAAAGTTAAACATTGAAAAGATCCAAAAAAGACTACAGGTATTTAAACTTTAATGAAGCTGTTGAAAGCCCTGAAACTCACTA
Source organism: Spermophilus citellus (assembly GCF_964194105.1). Lineage (NCBI taxonomy): Eukaryota > Metazoa > Chordata > Mammalia > Rodentia > Sciuridae > Spermophilus > Spermophilus citellus. The sequence continues at coordinate 250,417,244 of NC_138182.1, read as the reverse complement.
AATTAATAGAGCAAGACCTGGGTAGACTATGTAATCACTGGTTTCTGAGCTAATGTTTCTTTTCAACATTATGATTTTAGTAACTTACTAGGAATTTTCTGCTGAAAATTCAAGTTTTATGATTTTATGATTTTGGAGTCAGAAGGTCTTGGTGCAAGTTTCAGCCTTGTTCTTGCTAGGAATTGGATTTTGGAATAGACACCTAACTTCTCTGAACTTTGATTTTCTCATTTGAAAATTAGGATAACAGTTTTTTAGCCAGCTTCACATGATCTTTGAAAATGTAATATGTCCTATTGCAGTGTTTTCATTCACCAAGATTATCATTTTTAATTAACCATTTGAAAGGTGACTTTTGTACTTAAAATTTTTCAATAAAAAAGTTCTTGCTTTCCATAACGTGTCTCTTCAATGTTTATGCAAATTCTACTTGAACATTAACAATATGCATCTGTAGCTATTTTAATGGAGAAGTAATTTTGAGTAAATTTCCTCCTAAAACTACTGCTCCTCTGGATAACCTGGTTACTTGGGTGGAAGGATGGTAAAATTAACTCATTTTATTGAAGAAAAGGAAGCTACCTATGAACCAAAGAAATGAAGCCATAGTAAGATATGGTCCTAAAAGTTGCATTTGTCTGCCTAATCCAAAGAATATATTTGATTCACGTGCAGTTTAGTTGCTCTTTTTCTTTTTTTGCAAAACACCTTTATAGAAACATTTTTATCAAGATCTTCATGTTTTTTTTTTTTTATCAAGACCTAAAATAAGGTTTTTCAACATTGTGCTCTATATCACAAGAGCAAAAATTCTCTATTCAATTCTGTATCATTATATTTACTTATAGGAAAGATAATCTCTAATTGAATTTTTAAAATCTTAATTTTTAGGGGATATAAATAATTAAATAATGGAAATTTTTGTATGGTGCTACTTATTCTATAAAAATATCTGTCTACCTATCATTTTTTATAATTAAGCAATATTTGTTTCTCTTTTATGAAATAGAAACATGCACTACATTAAGATTTATCATTTGTAGACCATTTTAAATGAGATTTACTTAAGTCTTTGTACTTAATTTGCAAGGCAATTTGGTTTTAGAAGTGAGTTCTTGTAAATTACACAATTTTGGCAACAACAAATTATATTTGCTTTCAGCTTTTTGTGTTATTTATGATTCTGAGTGCAACTCTATTTCAAAAAAAATGAATAGTAAAATAAAATTTTCTTGTAAAATATATTCTACAAATGGGAAGTGAAGATGACATTTATCCATGATATTATTTCCAAAGAAGATTAAAATGCATACTTTAATGTTTAAACTGAAATCAAATGTTTTGTGTATTTATTTGTGAAGCATAGCAAAATGTGTTCACTTCTTACCACTTCTACTTCATCTTCTCATTTCTACTAACAGTTTCCATTATCTGTGACCTAGATGGTCTCCATTCTTCCATTTTGTGAAAAGTACTTCTCCATGCACTAAGAGTATCATGTTAGCCAGACAAGCATGACCCTCACTAGCATGAAGCTCACAATATGGATCAAGCCTGACCATCTGATTTTATTTACTTATTTCTGATGAGGTGGTAGGACTTGAATGCAAATACTTGCACATGCCAGGTAAGCATTCTACCACTGGGCTAATGTTTCAGCTCTCAGCATCTGAATCTTTAACATGTTCCCAGGCTGATATTTCAGCAGATTATTTCACAGACCCCACTTTGAAAAATACTTTTGTAGAGTGATGTTTCTCAAACTTCCAAGTTACAAGTGTCACCGGAGATCGTTGTTAAATCAGACCCCTGAGATGTACCCCAAACTACTCCAGACAAACATCTAGGAAAGAATGCCAGGGATCTCCACTTTTCATTGAGTCCCTGGATGAGTCAGATGATCACTCAAGTTTGTGAAACACTGCTCTCAAAGCTGTGGGAAAAGCCTAGATCCCATGGGTTAGAACAGAGCAGCTCAGTTGAAAGCTATATCAAGAGTACATGGAGGGCTGGGGATGTGGCTCAAGCGGTAGCGTAGCGCGCTCGCCTGGCATGCGTGCGGCCCGGTTCGATCCTCAGCACCACATACCAACAAAGATGTTGTGTCCGCCGAGAACTAAAAAATAAATATTAAAAATTGTCTCTCTCTCTCTCTCCTCTCTCACTCTCTCTTTAAAAAAAAAAAAAAAAAAAAAAAAAAGAGTACGTGGAGGCTTCTTCACCATTGCCAGAGGGGTAGAGGAGTAACCCCTCCTTCTTGCTCAGTGGAAGGAGCTGGCAAACCAGGAAGTGGGAGTCTGGCAAAACACAAACCCTGGGTGCTCAGCTCTCCAGGAAAATAACCACAGGACTGTGACTGCCAGGATATCTGGACTAGAGGGGACAACAGTTCCTGAGAAGCAGCACACATAGACCAGCCTCACCCAGGAAACCAGAAGGCCCAGAGGTGCTCTCTTTCAGGGTCACAAAAGCCAAACTTACCTGGTGGTTACTAGCCCTAATTTTGAATCAACCTAAAGGAAAAAGATAGGGAATTCACATAATATTTTCTTTGAAGATTTCTTTTCATGTAATATTTTCTTTTGAAGAAAGCAGTGGAAGGAATGAAGAATAATATTCACTATATTATGAGATTCTGATTGATGTTGTCTCTTAATCTTCACAGAAAATCTGCAAGGCAAGTGGGTTTTACAAATGAGACAACTGAAGTACAGAAGGGTTTTGGTTCCCAGGCTGGGTTTTCCAGTCAAGCTCTGTTCTTTATCTGTTGTCTTACTTGGAGGGAGGATGAGACAGAGTCCTGACCGTAATACCAGCTACCTGGATTTTATTCCAGGATGAAGGTTTAACATTTATAGTAGTTGAATTTTGTATTAGCACTTTTGTGGGCATATTTTATTCTCTTTGTTAATTGGTAGCAATTAAAAATGCCTAAGTATTGTGCTAAGATAACCAAGACCCCTTCTTAGCTACAATTTCTAAAATCTGGTCCTATGCTCTGGTTTTAGTCTGTGTTTTGTAATTGCCCATTGATTAATAATATTGTTTGTAACAAATATTAGAGTTGAAATTTTAAGCTCTATTTTTCACCTTGACAGAGAGATAATTATGTACAATGGTAAAAAAAATCTAAGCAAAACAGGTATTTATACTAAAATATTATACATACAGAGAGTGTATTTTATATACAGAAGGATAACAATATGACCTTTTTACTTCAATTACTAGAAACTCCTAGATTAGTAAAACCTTGGGAAGTTTAATTCTCTATTAAAAAATGACAAGTTTTTCAGGCCACCAAAAAAATTTGTGTTGAGCTGGTACAATAATTCCACATTTTTCCAGGTTGCCCTTCTCAATTTAGATTGTAGTTATGGGAACTATACGTGGAAGATTTTGAGAAATGGTAATGTAATTTAAGTTTATATATTCCTACTTCTTCCTCATCTCACTCAACTGGGCCCTTTAGGGTGAATGGAATTTTGAGGCTATTAGAAGAAAACTCAACCTTTCTTACCAATGTTAATAATCTTCCATTTTGTCATAATGCTTATTTAAAAAAAAAAAAAAACAACTATGCCGGAACTATAGGAGTCAGCTTATAAAGAATGATAAGAAAAGTGAAAAGCAAAACTCTTGGGTCATATGAGGAGAGTTGAAGGAAATTTAGCAAACTAGAATGGTGAGCCATTTCTTAAGCATAAAATGAAAAGTCAAATGGAAAATGAGAGGCCACTTGCCTTCTAAAGGCTACCCATGCTACAAAATTAAAATGGAAGGAAGATAAATTTTAGTGATATTTTTATTAAAAATAATTTTATACCAATAATGAAGAGGATTTGACATATTTGTAAATGTGCTGTAGAAGGAATTGAAGCACTAAGCAGGTATTTGGGCTTAGATATCTCCCATTTTACAGACAATGTATTTGAGCCTCAAAAAATTTAGTAACATTCCCTATATCACAGAAATTATGCCAGAGTTTTGTTATTTCAAGTCCTATAAATACTGCATTGTATCTAGCTTCTGATTCTCAAAATTTTAGTCAATCACCATCTCTTAATTTTTCCATAGAAGACAACTGAGTGCCGGAGAGACAGAGAACTAGCCTAAGTTTGCATAAAAAGTGAAGCGTATAGCTCATGTCTTTGCAAAACTATTAAGATGAATTTGTTTGTAAGGGAGTAATTATAGATTAGGAATCCTCAAATCTTGAAGTAGGAAAATCTGCAGAGGTTACTTGGTCACGTATGAAAGATTCCTTTTGTTGCTTGCTTGATAAATGGCTATTTTGCCAGAGCTTAAAAGTTTAAACTTGTAAATTTTTCTTCCCATTTTTTTTTTTTTGCAAAGAGCATAGCTTAAATAGAAAATTTTCTTCTTTGTTTGGTAAAACTTCAATACTCAAAAGCATTATAGAATAAATTTTCCTATTTATGTGACAAATATTTAAACTTTGAAGATGTCTCAATTGGAGTATCATTATTATGTTTATTCCGATGGTGTTATTGATGATATTGTTTTTGTTTGTTCAATTTATAGTATCACCAGCTGGACTGGCTGGCGATATGAACAGGTTTCAAAGGACCTGGTTGTATCAATAACTAAGAAAACAGTGAAGAAACCATACAACACAGGAATATAAGTTTCAAAGGCAGGATGACTTGGTTCGTGACCCCAAGGGTCAGCTCCAGTGCTGGAAGAAGCAAGAGACTGTGCACACCCCAAATCCTCTATTTATTGGGCAAAAGATGAAAAAGTTCCACCCCCAAAAGGCAAGGGGTTGGGTTTCAAAGGGTGGAGATGTCTTGTGGTCAGCAGATTGACTGACATCTTGAAAAGTCACACCAATCTAGGGTGTTGTGTGGAATCATCGGCAGAGCAAGAGAAAAGGCACACTTACATCACACAGCCCAATCAGGCAGCAACATCAGACCAGTTCCCTCATACACTCAAATGCGCATAGTTCACACACACACAGCCCATGGATAGCTCGCAACATAATAGTTGAAAAAATTAAGACTCAAGTTATTATTAAAACAGAAATGCACATCTTGGGAAACAGTTTGTGAACTATTTCTATGCAAAATAGAAATGAAAGATCAGAATAAATTGTGTATTCAGATGAATTTAACTTCTGAATTGTGAGTTGAACAATGCTTCCTTTTTACCACCAGAGGTCTTCAAAAGACCTATAATAGCTACATTTCTGCCAACTGAGAAGGAGGAAAAATCTCTAATAACTAAGCTGACAGTAATTCTTAGCCAGTAATCTACTCAAGATAAAAGTATTAGTGTTTTGTATTCTTTAAGATTAAACATTTCTTCTAGTTGGAATTCAGGCCATGGAAACAACAACAACAACAACAACAACAAAACAATAACTAGCCATAAGATGCAGAGAAGTATGTGTATTTATGATGTATTATTCTAAAATTTATTTTCTAATAATTTTAGTTGGTATTAGGAGCTGCTGATGCTAATTGCAGTGATAAAAAAGACTTCTTTTTAAGTACCATGGAGTGAAAATCCACTTCAATTTACATACATATTATGAATGCATTATACGTATACACACATACACATAATAAAAATTATGTTTGTATAACTTTACTTTTAAATTTAAAGGTTAATAGGCAATGTAGTCTCATTTTTTTGACTTATTCTTGACCATTGCTAAGCAAGGACAAGCAAATAGTTTCTATTTACATATAAAAATACTCTTTGTTTGGACTTTAAAGAAGAATAACGTGGGGCCAGTGGCACACTCCTATAATCCCAGCAGCTCAGGAGGTGGAGACAGGAGGATTGTGAGTTCAAAGCCAGCCTTAGCAACAGTGAGGCGCTAAGCAACTTAGTGAGACCCTGTCTCTAAATCAAATACAAAATAGGGCTGGGGATGTGGCTCTGTGGACAAGTGCCAAACAAACAAGATTTTAGAAGAACTAATGGATCTTGTATTAAGCTGCATAAAAATTTAAGTTTATACAGTTGTTTCCTTGGTTGATATTTTCATGGGTACTTTATATTTTTTATGTTAATTATTTACTTTAATATCTATTCAGGGCCTACTATGTGCCTGCTATTTCAGAAAGTGCCAACATGCATAAAAATTTTAATCACACATGATTGCTGTTCTCAAGAAATTTAGTTTATTGAAAAAATAAAAAGGCAAATGATTGCAATTCTACTTCATAAATGTTACATTAGAAAAATGACAAAAGCAAAAGCAATGAGGATCCAGAAGGTGAGTAAGAGACAGTACATGATAGAAAATAATAAGTAAGAGACAGTACATGATAGAAAATAATAGCAGACATTAAACTCAGCTGTTGAAAGAAAAAAAAAAAAAGGCAGCCATGAGGTTGGGAGGGGAGACTCATGGAAAAGAAAGAATAGTAGTGAATGATGGGAATATGGAATCAGAGATGGAGAAATAGGCTTGAACCTGTGAAACAATCTGTGTGTAAAACGAGATCAAGAAATATATACTTGACTCATATTGAGGATGAAGAATGTGCTAGATTTGACATGTAAAGTTGATTATTCTTATTTGTTATTTTAACTATTAACCCTATGAAAATACACAATGATTCCCTAATTAGGATACAAACAAAATTTTAAAAAACTCATATTGAGCTGAAAGCCAATTTTAAAACATTAATTTATTTTCTTTTTGTTATCTAGCTCCTTTGTTCCCATGAACTTCTTTATCTTACTGTCCTCTCATCCTATGGACAGAGACTGGATGAGCCACAGAGTCTAAAATATTTTCTGTCTAGCTTTGTCCAGAAAGTTTACTAACCTCTGATGATAGAAGATGCTACTCAGGGAGGATTACATTGGTCTGTACAATGTTTTTATGTAGCATTTGTTCTTTTTGGACAACGCTATGAAAAGCTATGTTGTACATTAAACCTGTGCAACATACATAAGATATGGAGATGGAAATTTAGTTAAAACTTAAATAAAAATGGTTAAAATATCAATGTATAAAAATTGTTGCTAAAGGCAAAACTGATAAAACAAGTGAAGTAAAAGAAATATAATGATTAGAATTAATAAAAATATCAGCAGAATAAAAAAATAAAGAAATCAATGGGTCTGTTTTTAAGCTCTCTTTTTTTTTTTAAAGAGAGTGAGAGAGGAGAGAGAGAGAGAGAGAAATTTTTTTTTTTAAAGAGAGAGAGAGACAGAGAGAGAGAGAGAATTTTAATATTTATTTTTTAGTTCTCGGCGGACACAACATCTTTGTTTGTATGTGGTGCTGAGGATCGAACCCAGGCCGCACGCATGCCAGGCGAGCGCGCTACCGCTTGAGCCACATCCCCAGCCCTTAAGCTCTCTTAATATAACATGGATCACTAAAAATTTCTCAGCAAAGAAAAATTGTAGTGACTTAATATTATTTCTGAACATTGTCTGAACATTGATACAGTCCATCTATTTTAGGACATAAAAATTCTATGAAGGTCAATTAAGAAATTAAGGAAATTTCCTCCTCTTACCTATAACATTATGTTATTTGTGCCATTTGCACTGCAGTTCCCAGTAATTAAAACAGCAGGTTACAGATGGATTGTTTAGGCATGGGCACACTTATTTCCTTGCCCTGAAGTTAAAGGGACATTATCTTACGCAGACATTGCCCATTATCTATGGTCAAGACTCCCTCAGGTTGTTCTCGGAGGAGAAGATTAGCCTAAATAGATCTCTTTTATTTGTCTCATGAGTCTTTGAAATGAACTACATTAGTAACTGTTAGCTGAATTGCTCCAAACAGGAAAAACAATTCAATAATTGTACGCTTTTGATGTCAACTTGACATGAAGTTGAAGAGATTCTGTTATTTAAGGGAAAATTTGAAAAAGACTTCTTTGAAGTGCATATTTATTTGTAAAGTAGACTTGTTTTTAGGTTAGCTAGAAGAAATCACATTTCTTGAAACATTTGTTACTCCATTGCCCATACCTGGTGGTGGTATGGAAAATTTTCAGAAGAAGAAAAAAAGAGATAAGAAAGTTTCAAAATAATATACTCATTTTATTCTGGAACAGGAAGGTACCTTTTTGGCAGAGCATCAGATGCATGTTTACCCACTTATTTAAGCTTCTGCAGAATTTATGGAAAGATCTTGACAAATATTGCATGCACTCCTAGGATGCTACAAAGTTTCCACTCCTTTTTCAGAACCAATATGCCAGTTCTTTTTTCTTTTTCTTTGCTTTTTTTTTGTAAGCTAATGTATAAATATCCAGATAAGATATTTCAGTACATGATAGAAAATAATATTTTAAGTCTTATTATTCCTAAGGGTAAAATTTGTGGTGTAAATTATTTATTAATATCTTTGAGTCCTTGCAAGTGCTCAGCACTGTCCCAACTTCCATTGGACAGGCTAAAATGTTGACAACTACAGAAGATTTGATTAATGTAGTATGGTTATAGATATAAACATCTTTCCTAATTTGCAGATCTCCACACATGTCATTGAATATCTTCTGCTGTCCTGCTCAACAGTATCGCTAACCATTTCCTCTTCTCACCATTTGTCAAAGTCCTACCCATTATTTCTAATCAAGTTCAGGGATGTCACATTCATAATGATTATTTTGATCACAGACTCTGACAGGACCTTTCCATTCTCTGGTCTCTCACAATATTTATTACTAATTTCATTCATAAACTATCGGGTATATTGCTCTCCTGTATGCCCTTGTTGGTCCTAATGGATGATGAGCTTGTAGACCAGCGACTTGGTCAGATATATCATGCTCCCCTCATCTTGAACATCCTATTATTCACAGATGGCTGAAAAGATATTCTCTCATAAAAAATGAATGAATTTTGGATAGTCACCTTTTAAGAGTACATATACATGTTTATTTTCAATAATAGTTCCGATAATTAAGAGTTGGCTAAGTTATTCTCATGTATGGAACCAGAAGAATAATTTCTTCCAAATCTTGATAAATTGTTCAAGAATTAAATATTCTACAGGAGGCAGATTTATGCAATATCAACCTAGTATCAATTTCTGTCTTTGAGATTTTTATACAACTATACTAGAGCTTTGTTAGCCAGAAGCCCTTGTTATTTACTTTTTGTTTAAAAAGAGAGGTGTTGGAATATGTTCCTTCTATGAAACAAAAACCGAGTTGTGAGAAAAATCTTGTTTCTTTTTAGAAAAAAAAATATGGCAATGTCAAGGTCAACATACGTATACTCTTACAAGCAGAGAGTTAAAATCATTGTCATAATTAATACCTGGAGGTTGAGAGATATTATTTTCAGTAAAAAAAAAAAAAGTCACATTTCTGTAATGGTGATAAAATACCCGAGACAAACAGCTTAAAGGAGGAAAGGTTTATTTTGGTTCATAGTTTCAAGGATTTCACTTCATGGTCACTTGACTCCATTTTTTGGGTGCCATTGGTGAGGCAAACACAGAGGAAGCATATGGCAAAGTAAAGCTGCTGCTCACTTCCCGACAGCCACTAGGAAGCAGGAAGGAGAGAGAGAGAGAGAGGAGAGAAAGATAAAGAGAGAGAGAGAGAGAGAGAAATATTTTTCACGCCTTGGGTGAACTCACTTCCTTCCACTGATTCCTACCTCTCAAGGGTTTCATAAGTTCCTGATCATGCTTATCAGCCAGGGACAAAGTCTTTAAAACACTGGTCTTTGGGGGACATTTACGATACAAACAGCAGGAGTAGTAGGAAAAGCTTTTTGGCTTGCCTCAAAACTTAGTGTTTTGAAATTTGAAAATTAAAATTTTCTTTATAAAGAATTCCAATTAAGACTCATCTTCCTTTCGTCCTCCCTTCCAAACTTCCTCCCTTCCTTCCTTCTTCTTCTTTTTGGTACTAGGGATTGAACTCAGGGGCACTCAACCACTGAGCCACAGCCTCAGCCCTATTTTGTATTTTATTTAGAGACAGTGCCTCAACTTTTGCTGAGGCTGGCTTTGAACTCTCAATCCTCCTGACTCAGCCTCCTGCGTCTCTGGGATTACAGGCTTGTGCCACTGCACTTAGCTCTAAAATTCATCTAAAGTTAAGTATTATCACAATCTGTGTTCCTGCATAGCATATCCCTCCCTGTGGAAAGCCCATTATGCAGACATCACGATGAGTTACAAAGCTGTGGATGTGTGCTGACAGCCCTCCGCTCTGCCCAGCCTGCACTGGTGATTACTCTGGCTCCCTTCTGCTCTTAGCCACAGCACCAGGAGATGGTTTCAGCTTTCTTATCCAATTGTTCTAAACCAAGAAGCTGGAGCTTAGAGGAAGGCATGAAGTTTGACCAAGACCACACACCTGATAGGTCATGGAGCCAGGATGGAATGTATGTGCATCTAATGACAAAGCCAATACCTCTCTATTCATGCTGTCTCTTACCATAACGGGTTATTAATATTAAATATTCTTGCTCATCTAAATCTCCCGAAAGAGAGAGTTTGAGTTACTCTATATATGAAAGGAAAACTTGCAAATATACTTTAATTTCCATACGCAGCAACTGGAAAAGCAGAATTTGTCATTTTACAGAAGTTGTTAGCTTTTTGAGTACTCCTTTTGACCTCTGAATCCCTGCCCTTGTATTTTTACTCAACTGCCTTTCTTCTTCTTCTTTTTTTTTTTAACAAAAAAAAAAAAAAAGGAGAACAATTTGCTTGTAATGGATTTTCTTTCAGGGTTGAAACTCAGTTCAATGGGAATCAGAGTGTTGGAGCTGCAAAAACGTTAAGGCAAAATTCAACCTCTCTTCATCATTTTACTGATGAATAAAAAGCTGACAATCAATAAAGGGATATGATTTAATCTTGTCCAGAGGAGGGACCCAGGTTCTCAACACAGTGGGATTCTGTGACATACTGCTCTATCAAGCAATTATGAAGATGATAGCAATTTTTTTTTTAAAAAATGAGTGACCTAGCCCATTTGGAGCCATCATTACTAATTCTCTATTTTAAATGAAATTTAATATCAGAGTCATAGAAAATTGAAAAATGGAATTTCATATAGGAGCACGGATATTACTGAAGTTCAGTACTGGCTTTGGGCTACCTTTCCAGCTTCCCCTGGTTCATTTTGGAACTTACCACAGAGTCCAGGCTGCCACTACTTAGCCTAGTGTGCTCCTTTATTTGGAATTCCTTTCTACATCTTAGATGTCTGAAAAACCCAGCTTGTTCTCCCTTTTATGTCCCATACCTTAACCTTAGCCACATATTCCCTTGCCTCAGCAGAATTAGGTTTCTATTCGTTGGTGCTATCCTAGTAATTTGTATCTTTATTGTAGTACTTACCTAGATTTTATGGCTGTTATTTCTTCACTTGGATTTCTTCCTCTGAACTGGAAGCTCCTTGCGGGCAAAATTTTTATCTTAATCATCTTAGTTTTCCCCATGACAACATAATGCTAGGCACCAGGTGGAGGATTGCAAAAATATCCTCATTGAATAAATTAGTTGTTAATCAGGCTTTAAAATCAATGCCCTACAATGTCATTCTTACTATTTAAATTTTGTTTAGTAATAAAGTTTAAAGCCAATCTTCATTTTGATTTGCACCTGCATTTATGTTGTTTTTAATAACAGAGATAGGTTTAAGTGTCCCCAATCATAATCTCTTGCCTGGTTGTCATATGGCTACCATTAATTTAGCCATCTGTTGACTGTAGAATACATTTTTGATTATTCATTCTAATTTGATATGAGAAAATAAGTTAGTAACTTTTATGAATTATTACCTTTATATCATTGTACTTTTGGTGGATCCAGGCCTTAATATAGTGTTTCATACATGTATAGAACATATCCTATTATGAACAAATTGTAACTGGTCATATGTATAGAAAAAATTCACATATGCTGTTTATAATCGTGTGCTTTTTCATTACAAATAAAGAGAATGGAATAAATACTTCTGTGGTAGGTTGTCCAATTCAATAGATTATATTTGATTAGTAGGATAATGCTCATTAGTACACTTCCAAAATTTAAGCCTGATTAATAAGACACAGGGCTCCTAGAGATGGTATATTCTGGTCCATATATGGACCAGATACAATGCACAACTGTTTGTGACTAATCATGGTTTCTAATGGCTAATAAATTTATTCTGTACTTCTTAGAGGAGCAAAACCACAATATTTTTTTTTTGTTTCGTGTATGATCTGAGTAAACAAATTTTGGGGTGCACAAAAACAGATAAATCAGCATTACAATTTGCTAATGGGGAGTTCTGCTTTCCCAATGTCTAAAATCAGAGAAATTTTTGTAAGTATATTTATATTGGGCTTGACAGACCTCGTTTATATAACAAATTATGGTTGCATAATCTATCACTGAAATGATGCTTAGGTGGTACAAATGAGCTGCTTCCTAAGAGATTCCTGAATTGTGCAGGAGGCAGGTGCTGAAGTGTCCCAGAATCCAGAGTTCTCTATATGAAATTTTTAATGAGTCTGCTATTTTTCTTTGCCACTTCAGCAAGAACAAAAATGATCTGACATTTAACTATCTCTAATGGAGACCAGATTATCATGGAATGGATTTCAGTTTAACTCTCTTTATGTTCACTCCCAGAGCTTAAGTTGTTATGTATTTGTGTATTACCATATGAACAAGTTAGGGTTATCCTGCCCTAAATGCTTTCCTTAATATATTATACATGCTATTTCTTTCCTCCTTTTTTTTGAAGGTGAAATATTTCTCTGATAAATTATCACCTTTTATGCAGGGCAAGTTCATATAGTATAGATAACTAAATCCTATACAAATTCACCATGAGTATTTTCATTTCACTGAGGTTATTGTTACGGTCCTTTAATAGAAATTTCATGCCCTGTCTTGAGAAAACCAGTTCCTGTGAATGCTTCTGAAATAGAATCTGCTGGAAATATATCCCTGCTGGTAACTTAAAATGTGTTTCCAAATGTAACAAGCTTGCCAGGTTGTAGTACCCAAGTTATTCAGTTATTTCTTTCCAACTACTATACTTGACTGTAAAGCCTTTTTAATTGTAGAATATGAAATATTTCACTACTTTCAATAAAATCACTAGTTAAGGAAAACTAGTGTCATAGGACTGGTTTCAAAGCAACAGACTCAGAGACTCTGAGATGCATTTGTTTGAGTTTTATTGGGAATTGTTCTTGGTAACAACTAGGAAAATGATTAAAACAATATTGAGCAGAAGGTGAGCTATGGTGCATTTCTAATAGGGCCTTAGACAATCCTACAGGAAGTCCCTCTATCCCCCAGCTGGGATGGCTTTTCAGAGGTTTTGTGTCTTGAGGCAAGAGTTTAGTCTTACATACTCCTGTATACACTTGTCATTAGATGTAGGCCACCCTTGGGGAGATGATGAATTTGGGTCAGCCCACTCTCTTTGGCCAAGGCCAATTTCTGGTGAGAAACCAATCTGGGAGCTACTCACCACAAATACTCTCATCAGTGGAAGAAACAAATGCTTTAGTACTGAGGAGGAAATCTGGGCAGTGAAGAGAAGCTTAGATGTCTGGAATAACATGTGTAATGTCAGTTGTGAGCAGTGACTAACTTGGGTGCTATAATATTAAAACCATTTAAGTAAGCTATTGCTTATAAATGGTGGATAACTTCCAAATTATTATATAGAATATTTGTCTTTAGATATCTTTAGAAAAGCCAGCCTCTAATTTCCCACTGAGACCCTAGGGAAGTTACAGTCAAGATTATCATTAGCTTTAATGAGAATAATTTGTACAGAATCCCATGTGCTAGTGAAAGAATAAAACATCTCCACATGCTAAGCTTTGAACATCATTTTGATTATCTCATCCTTTGAATTAATACAAAATTATTTAGTTTGCGAAGTTTGATGAAAATAATGTTAAAGAGTTCATGCTTTTGTTGTTTCATTCTTAATAGATTTTCATATATCTTAGTATGAATTATGAGTATTTAAAACCCATTCATTTGATCTTGGTCTATAGTGATCTTGTTCCTTAGTCCATCAAAGTGATGGCCCTAGCCAAAATGAATAGCTACATAAAGTGAATATTGATTTTATATGATAAGAGACCCAGCTCCATGACTCATTGCATAAAGAGAAATGGCAGAGTGTCTATATTCTTCATAAAGTTTTGATTATCAATGGATATTGCCTTCACATGATTTTGTACTAACCCATTTATGTTATTTTATTCCCTAAGCTCAGGATATAGAATTTGATCTGCTTTATGTTTTCCTAGGGAATGATGGTGGCTAGGTTATACATTATATTTCTCTTTCCAAGTTAGGAAACCTGCTATATATTGATAATAATTGTCTTGATGGGAAAGTATGATTGACTTATAGAAATGAAAAATGTCTTAAAATCTTCAGGAAAATTTTTGTGAAATTTAGCATATAGAGCTATCTAGATGTTTTCTCATAGCTGTATCCACAAAACACATTAATAAGTTGAACAAAATATAAGAACTATAAAAATATTAAGCAAACCTACTAAATAACAGAAATGTTCAGGGATCACTGAATAGTGAGGGAACTATCAATTTACTATTCCATCCACGGATCTGTGAAGCATTTATTCTTAAGAAATGGTGGGGGGGGGCTGAGACTGTGGCTCAGCCATGGAGCACTCATCTAGCATGTTCGAGACCCTGGGTTCCATTCTCAGCACCACATAAGAATAAATGAGTGAAATGGGGGTATTTGTGTCCAACCACTTCTAAAAATAAATATTTTTAAAAAATGATTGGTATTTTAATGCCAGTGAGTATAGATTATTGTCAGGACCACAGGCTTATAATCTCTGAATTCTCAAAAAGAAGTGTGCAAAAAAATGAGACAAGAATACTAGAAACCAATTATACATAGACATGTGGGTTAAACAAATAAAACAAATAAAAATAAAAGCCATTATTAAAATGCAAGAGAGAGCTGGGTGTGGTGATGCACTCCTATAATCCACGCTACTTAGAAGGCTGAAGCAGTTTGAGGTTAGCCTCTGATTTAGCAAAGACCTGGCTTTAAAGGAAGGAAGGAAGGAAGGAAGGAAGGAAGGAAGGAAGAAAGGAAGGAAGGAAGGAAGGAAAAAGAATAAAAAGGACTATGGTAAAGTTCCCCTGGGTTCAATTCCCCAGACACACAAATACAAGATAGGTTTGAAATAATCATCCGTAAAGATGGAACACTATACTCACCTTCATCCAATTCATATTCAGGTAAAAGATAATAAATGAGTACATTATTCTGGGGAATACTGATGAAAACCTTTTCAGATTTGGAAAAAAATATGAATTCTCAGATTGGGGAAAAATGAAGTCTCTGGAAATATATAATAGTCTAAAACTAGACACAATGTTCTATGACTTTAGAACATCAAAGATAAAAGTGATATGAAAATACTTGAGAGAAATGACATTTATAAGAAAGAAGTAATTGGATGAATGTCAAATGAGTGAAGACAATAAAATAATACTTTCAACTTGTTATCAATGAAATTTTACATCTGATTAAATTATTATTAAAAAGTGAGCATTTAACATATAGACATTCATAAACATTAAAAGAAAATAAACTGTTGCTCACAGACCCTCAATGAAAGACATATGAATAGATGTACTTGATTTAGCAAGAAGAAAATTGAAATAACAAAGAAAGTATGGAAAGAGATGAATATTCAAAGAAATTGATCAAATCCTTAAAATTACTGGAAATAATAATAAAGGTAGTAATAACTAGTTTTTGAAGTGTTAAGAACAGGGTAGAATTTAAATACTGAAATAGTAGTCACAAGGACTAAAGATATGTACTTGAGGAAAAATCATTTTTATATATCCTTGAATTTTTTTAAAGATGAAATAGATATTAATTGTGTAACTTTATTAAGGAAGAAATAAGGTTAAATGAATGTTTTTTAAAGGAAATTAAACCTCCAAAATAATAGAAATATATAATTTCCAAACTAGGAAGAGATTTTGTTGTTAACAAAGTAAGAAAAGAAGTTAAAAAGAAAAAGAAACAAGCTGTGATGAAAAGCATAATAGATTAAAAAAACAGAATAAAATTCAAAAATAAATTTAATTATATTAGTAATCAGAAAAGCTGTAATAAATTAATCATCCCTATTGAAATACTGATTATCACATTTGATTTAAAATGAAGTAAATAAGTGTGCTGTTTGTGAATGATAATGCCTCATAAAAGAAAAGGGAAAAATTTAGGAATGATACATGTTATTATTTATACATGCCAGCTAAATGAGACAAGAAATAGTTTTTTCAAAAATATATAGTATCATAAAAAAGAAGTATGATAAATTCAAAGTAATCCAGTCTTCCCAAGAATATGTAATAGTTCTGAAACACCATGTACACATCAAAAGGGTCAGTATATGAACCCAACCAAGAAGAAGAAGGAGGAGGAGGAGGAGGAGAAGAAGAAGAAATTAAGAAATACATAATCACAGCTGGGTGTAACTTATCTTCTTCAGAAACTGAGAGAGTAGCAGACTATAAAATTAAAGACTCCTAAAAATGAAGACTACTTTAAAAAGTGGTTTTGGAAAGTATTAGTTGACACATTCATTTTTGAGAAAAATCTACTCCCATTGAGTTGAAGTTACATAATATGAGCATCCTAATAATTGTGATTCTAGATACAACCCCTAGAGAAATCCTTCACATGGGCACAGGGATAATGTACAAGAATTTCCACTCCTGTAATGCTGTGGTAGTAAAAACTGGAAACAACCCAAGGGCTGCATTATAGAGTGCTATCCACTAGTTAAAAAATATATGAACCAGATTTTTAGTGCAAAGAGGATTTAAAAAAATATCTTAAAGGTCAAAGTAAATTTCAGGGAAAATGCTATTTTGATATCTCTTTATAAATTAAAAGCACAAAACACTTAATATTTAAAGATACAGGAAAAATAACAAAAAGCTAATTCCTCATTTTAAGGGGGTAATTGAAACAGAGAAACAAACAAACAATAACAACAAAAAATTAGAAACATTATTTTATTTTTTCCAAGAAAAGAGAAAATATATCAAATAAATAAAATGGAGAGTTTACATTTTTATGTGTGGCAGGTACTGCATTTCTATATTTAAAGTATATGTTTAATTAGTTTAATTTCAAAAATATGTATTCTATGTAAATAATGTTCAAAGTGCCACATTAAGAATGGATTTTAATAAGTATATTACATTAATAGTTTCAACCTTCAAGGAATCTCGTGGGATGGTAATAAAATATATTTAAATGGTAGTCACATTTTGTATTTACTTAGCATTGTCATGTTCAGAAAGTGATATCCTCTAAATCATAATGTTGTTTACTGTTGCTACATGTCAGGCATTATGATGGCTTCTGGAGAATGCAAAAACATACGAAGACTCCTGTTATAAAGAACTGTTAAGAACAGGGTAGAACTTAAATACTACCCAATGACCTAGATACATAGTTTTAAAAAATTTATCCAAGTTAAAAGAGGAGGAACACTAAGAAAGCAATTTTAAAGAATAAGATTTCAGGTAAAGTTTAAATAGAATGTTGAGTAGAAAAGTGCTGAGAGCCATTGCCAAGTAAGAATGACACATGGCATGACCCAGGTCATTTGCAGTGACATTGCATGAAAGGTGACCTTGCTCAAGGACCAGGGAGGATCCAGGTTTAGGGTGGATCAGGGTTTATGGCTTAGGGCGGATCAGGGTTTAGGGTGCTCCTTGGGTTTAGGGCGGTTCCAGGTTTAAGGTGTATCCTGCTGCCTCAGGCACGCCCACTCCTTGAGTTCCCATTGAGTTCTCTCAGGATTCAGAGAGTATTTTGGGATACAGAGCCCAGTGGAGATGTGGATTTCCCCAGAACGTGTGTTGAGGAGTGCAGGTGACAATTCGAGAATAAAGAGTTGCTGTTTGAATCTACAAGGTGTGTGGTGGCTCGTGATTTTGTGCCCAGCCAGACTGCGGCAGAAAAGTGAGCAGGATAGATGTTGGAAGGAAAGGAACAAGTGGCTAAAAGGGAAATATCTTATAATTCCAGTTATAGGAAGTTGATTCAACATTAGGAAATTCAATTTATTTAATGGGAGAAGGAATCATACTGTGATCATCTTAGTGCCTGTAGAACCCTTATTATACCCTTAACAGGACACATCAGTAAAAAATAACAAATAGATATAGTGAAATATAAAAGATATCCCTGTCCAAATTAAGAAGAAAGAATTCTAGTGGTCATTGTGATTATTCAATATTGTTTTGGTGGTTCTAGGAAATAAAATTAGATGCTAGGTAGGATTAAGGTAGTAGAAAAAAAGTTTTGTTTTCAGTTATACTTGAATGTTATGGTTTGGATGTTAGGTGTCCCCCAAGAGCTCATGTGTGAGACAATGCATGAAGGTTTAGAGGAGAAATGGTTGTATTATGAAAGTCTTAAACCAATCAATGAAATAATCCCCTGATGGGATTAGCTTGGTGGTGGATGTAGGGGAGTAGGGTGTGGCTGGAGGAGGTGGGTCATTGGGGACATGGCTTTGGGGTAGATATTTTGTGTCTGGCTAGTGGAATCTCTTTCTGCTTCCTGATCATCAGGGGAGTGAGCTGCTCCCCTCCACCACACTCTTCTGCCATGATGTTCAGCCTCACCTCAAGCCCCAAGGAATGGACCCTGATGTCCATGAACTGAGACCTTTGAAACTTTGAGCCCCCAAATAAACTTTTCCTCCTCTAAAATTGTTCTTGTCAGGTCTTTTAGTCACAGCAGAGAAGAAAGCTGACTAAAACACTGGATATCTAAGAGAATCAGGAAGTTTAAAAATATTTAAACTTAAAAGAAAATTTATTAGGATGGCTATGCACACACCACATAAAACAATCGAGTTTTCCTTTTATGCTACAGTAGCAGGATGTTATATTGGAAGCTTCAACTGAACTCCAAATTATAATGTACTATGAGTCAGATCAACAAACTGAAATTTTAAAGAAGGTGTCTGTGAACCTGGATGAGTCATCTTCATCAAGGATCTAAAACTGTCGTGTGGCAGGAGATTCAGCAGAATTTGGTGCAGAGGATTTTTTTGGGAAAAAAAAAATTTGCTCTCAGTCATACCTCCACTCAAGCAAAGGAAGGGGACTTACTGACCCTCTTCCTCAGATCTACTGAGAAGTTTTGAGGACTCTTTGAAGAGCTTCATTATGCCTGAGCCACTGTGGGCATCATGGATTAGTTTCTGATTCATGCTTGCGAAGTTCAGGATGAAATAGATTGCGGCTGGCAGTATGCGTAACTAGATGACTACGTTTCCTCCAGTAAAATATAGTAAAAGCAGATGTCACATCTTCTGTTCCCCTTTCTCCTTTCTGTCCCAAGTTAGCTCTGGAGCAATTATCTTAGAGCTGGAGGTCATCGATGACACGGGAGAAGGTAAAAGGAGTCTAGGTCACTGACAATTATGGGCCCACTATTCCAGATTTACACGGCCTACATCTGGATTTCTTTTATATAAGGAAGAAATAAATTATCTTTTTTTTTTCAGACATTTGAACAGATATATTTAGGAAAGAAGGCACACATTTGAGGGAGAATGTGTGTCACCTGGAGAGCAAGAAGCAGCCTATTTGTGTGTGTGTGTGTGTGTGTGTGTGTGTGTGTGTGTGTATGTTGCTGGAGATTGAACCTAGGGCCTTGTGCCTGCAAGGTAAGCATTCTACCAACTCACCTGTATCCCCAGCCCTATTTTGTTACTTTTGAAGGTGTGTTACTTGGGGACTTTTTTGTTATTAGAAACTTAAACTAATCCTCATTAAATCTTGTTGAATGTTCAAAACTTTAGAGATTCAGAGAGTGGAACCGAATGTAAGAGAGCTGGGGAGGGACATTAGCAAACTTCAGAGAGGAAAATGAGGTAGATATCGTGTGTCCAGACTGAAATAATTTCAAATATTTACTTATATATTTTGCCTGTAATTTTACTTTGCCAAATGGGTATACCCCTTTGAAACTTTTGACCCTTTTAAAGCCTTGTTTCTCCAGGAAAGTGCAAACCAGAGAACAAACATGGAACATTATCAACTTTTATTGAAATGCCTCCAATGAAGGATTCAGACATAGAACTTTCAGGCCATCTTCTCCCAGAAGTAATCTGAGTCAAATAAGAGAGTGAAAAGAGAAGGATTCTCAGGAGACCCATAACTTTTCTGAGTGAGCCCCACAGGGGGAGGTGTGCACAGTGGACAATAGAACTCTTTTGACAATTTGGTAATCTTGGAGTTGGTGAAGCTTGTGCCCTATTTCCTATCTGCAAGCCTGAGAGTTCCCCAGGCCTTTGAAGATTTGAGGAGATATATGGATGGTTAGTTGAAGAATTAAGGACAGAAATAACTTTGCCAGTTCTGCTGGGTTTCCTTTCCCATCCAAGTTGCATGGAAAAAACTGATCAATTTCCTTATCTTTCCCAGGAAGCATGTGGAAGGAAGAGGGTGAGGGGCACACAGAGAGACCTGTTGACTATACATATATCATAAGAATTACCACAGGAGACAGTATGTGGAACTTCAGAGGGATAACTGCAGTTAGGATCAGAAAGTACTGTACAGTTCAGTCATGAGTTATGACCAAGTAGACAAAAGCAGTCATAAAGTGACCAGACAACTTACAATCAATTAACTAGTTTAAATTCTCTGCATATACAGAATATATAGTTGAAATGACAACTAAGAATTAATAAAAGTATACATGCACCCATGATGATTTTTTATAAAACTATTATCTTTAACTTGCAGAAATGAAGAAAGGATCCCAGATTGAATATTTGAATATTTCAAAGGGTCTAAACAGTTGATGGAATGGGGTGCCAAGCCTAATTATCTCCCATGAAAGCCATATAAAGTCTTTGCCCAACACAGTCCTTTTTCTTGTCATTATACTGTAGAATTTTCTCAACAGGTAAGTGTTAAATCAATAGATTAATAGAAAGATGGATAGATGGGCTGGGGATGTGGCTCAAGTGGTAACATGCTCACCTGGCATGTGCGAGGCGCTGGGTTCAATCCTCAGCACCACATAAAAATAAAATAAAGATGTTGTGTCCACCGAAAACTAAAAACTAAATATTAAAAAATTCTCTCTCTCTCTCTCTCTCTCTCTCTAAAAAAAAAGAAAAAGATAAAAAGAAAGATGGATAGATGATAGAAGAAAAGGGAAGGGAGAATTAGATATAGATGGCAGAGCCAGAATAGAGAAGTCTAAGGAGTTTGCTTCTGGATTATCAGAAGGTAGATCACACTAATGAGCTGAGGGTCTGTCCCTAGTATTTGCTTCCTATCATGACTATACATTGAACTCATGTCCAAGTTCAGAGCACATCTGGAGAGCTATGAGTAATGACTATAAAACAAATTTCATTATATCCTCAGTAAACTTGAAACATAAGCAGAAATGCTTTTAAACAGTGAAAAGGGAAACCCTTCTCTTCAGGCAAATAAAAAAGGGTGGTGAAGTTTGAAGAGATAGCCCACAGAGCAATGAGTTTATTCTTGATCAGTTTTAAGAAATCTCCTGGAGCTCACAGCATTATCTGAGGGACAATATGCATGTGACTGCAGCCTGCATTGAGAGGTATGGAAGATAATTACCAATATAATTTTAATTTTCTTGCTCATGTGACTTAATTCAGTGTCAGGACCAGGGTCCTACCCTGCAAGACTATGAGAGTAAGTCTCTCTTTAACTTTTGCACCCTAGGTGCCTTTCTTGCTTCACCTTGTTTTAAGGCTTGCTTAATTAGTAGCCATTCACTCATAACTAAAGATCCTAAGTTGAAAAAATATTTCACTGTCTTTCATATAGATTGTTGAAGCTTCTGGGATATGCAAAATAGCAAATCTACTACTGACCTCAGGTAATTGCATTCAGTGGAAAATTACTTAATGCATGTGAAATCCATATCCCAAGATAGATATTGGTTATTATAATTTTTACCCAATTAACTTCCTCAGACATTGCTTGAAATACAGAGCCAAAGATGCCAAAAACCCATCTATTGCCCTTTCAAGCTTGGCATTTATTAATAATAGTAGGGTTATTTTCTTCCCCTGGTGATAGGAATAAATATACACTGATCCATCTCCATCCTCTTATTTCATTTTGTGCTGAAGCAGAAAGTATGAAAAAATAGTTTTTAAAACTACCTCAAAATTAGAAAAGCTTGCAATTGGAATGTGATCAATACTATACCGGCAGGGAGACTTGTACACTTTGGAGCACCACTCAGAAAAGCTATTTTTTTTTTATTTCTACAGAAAATGATGTCAAATTGGACCCATCTTGTTTAAAAATAGAAGTGTCCTGACTAATCTGTTATGCCAGCTACAGATCTAAAGACTATAGAGTGTTACTTGCAAAGATTTGTGAAAATGAAGACAAGCAAAGACAGATTTGCCTTCCTTATAGTGCCTAAGATAAATCCATCATTCAGTTAGAACTGCAAAGAAATTTTATTTAGATTTTAAGTTTTTGATATATAATTCACAAAGGGAATTTGTCTTGCTTCAGAAATAACTCTTCAAATATCAAACAACAGAATGAATGTTTTTTTTTCCCTAGGAAAATATTTGATAATTTTCTGATGATGTACTTACTCCCTCCTGGAAAAAAGAAAGAAAAACAAAAACAAACTATTTTCTAGATTTCTTAACAAAAGTCTCGTTTATCTCTGTGAAACAGTTCAATTGTCATGGGAAATTTTGCCACTCAGGGTTGTCAGAATAGAATATTATTTTTTTAGATTGCATTCTATTTATTTTATTAATTTTGGAATAGATTAATAGTTTAATGCTGAAAGTTTTTAATTGTTGTGAATTGACTGATCTGTTTTAAGAACTCACAAGTGTCAATCTTGGTGTTAAAGGAATAAAGTTGCTTTACCCTATGGCGGATATTGCAGCTTCCTTACTTTAGAATGGGAAAGAACACAAACACAGACTGAGAAAGTTCATGATGACCACATGGGAAGAGGACACCCAACTATTGAAGGGATGAGGGCAAGGGATGATGATTTAATTAATTAATTATTATTATTATTTTTTTACATTTAATATCAGGACTTAGATTCAAGCTAACCCAGGAGTGTGCAAGAGCTGGCTTGAATGAGCTCTCAGAGTAGATCCTTTGCCTCTCCTCCTAACTATGTGCTCAGTGGTATCATGTTGGGAACTTCAAATAGACTATAGCAGAGGTATTTATACTACTATAATAGTCACATGCTATAAATCCTGGCATTTCTCTCACTGGAGAGCCATTGTTACATGTTTAGCAGATCACCATTGTTATGAGATTGCAATAAATTACCGAGCTGATCTTAAAGCAGGAGATGGACACTTTATTTACCAGCTGGCAGTCCAGATCCACCAGCTAGCAGGCCAAGGGGCAGGCTGCAAGTCTATACCTTTCGATCCCCTCCTGGAGTTTGAGTACACCTTTATAGTCCAAAACCATATTAATCATAAGTGGCTGTTGCTATGATTCAAAAACCATAAACAAATGTCATGATATCTAAAATCATAGCAGAAGGGGTAGTGGATCAAAATGACCCTAATTGAGCACAAGTTAAAGAATGGTTACTAATGTCTAGACAATCAATCTCTGATAGGGTACATTGTTCAAGAAAAATGGGAACCAAAGGGAGAATAATTTTACATTGTATAAGAATTGCCATTTTGAGTTGCCAAACATGCTATGCTAAGCAACTGTTGATGGGTACAGAGGCAGGGTGTTCCCAAGGGAGAAGCATTTATTACATGACATGGAGTCTTAGAGTAAAAATGGAGTCTGGTCATTGCCCATATAGCCTGGCCCATAACAATTTATTAACTCTCAGGGGACACCTTAGTTACATAAGCATGAACCTTGTGTCTGGTTTTGTATATGTTCAATGCTATTGTTGTAAGATTCATTCAGTTACTATTTATAGTTGCAGATCATTTGTTCTCATTGGTGCATGGTATTCCATCATTTACTTATTTATCATCATACTAATGGCTATTTGAGACGTATTTATTGCTAATACATCTTTCCCTTCTTTTTGTTGCCATCTTATATTTTATTGAGTAATGAAAGTCTTGGAGATTGAGAAGACCTTTTAAAAGAATTTGCCTGGCAAATACAAACTCTTGTTCAAATTTTGCTTTATATAACATGTTTGAATTTACAGATAGAGTCAGTATAAATTTTGACCATTACTAGATGCTTATAAATTCATATTAGTTGTATGTGTAAAACTTTGGAGCATAATGTGAATTTTCATAGGCCTTTGAGATCTCTGACTGGAATAGATAGTAAGAAAGTTGTCTTCCTCTGAAGTGTCTTAGAAATGTCTAAAAATTTAGGAATCTAGTAAAGAGATAAGTTATAAATTTATATAAGTGGAGTGAAGTCTGTAAATATTGTCTTTGTCCCACAACAATAACATCAAATCACAAAAACTAACATTTGCTTTGATCATTTCAATTAGGTCAAGTAGAATATTTCACAGAAGCATTACAACATCTTTCATAGTTTTTGTGACACTTGCTAATTTTTTTAACAAATAGAGTAGACTTTAGTGTCAGCCGTAGGCAAAGGGATAAAGCTTGCACTTAATAATATTCTTTTCTATATACTTTATGCAATAACCATTTTCAAATTTAGATCAAGTTTTCATTTACATATATTTATGTGAAAAAAATCTGAAGATTTGAGGGCTTGGAAATTTTACTTAGATCCATTCATAATCCATGACGATTTGGCACAAATAGAGAAGAGGAACATAAAGTAGACATAAGTTCTTCACATTATGCAAAACGTGGGTAGGGACAGTACAATGCTACCAGAGGCTGAACAGATAGTCTAAGGAAAAATGGGAGGCAGGTTTTTAGTATATGCCCCTCTCTGTAGCCTAATACTGAAGTTCAATATTCAGAAGCTAAAAATGTACTACTAAGGGAATACATGGCCAAAAGAAGAGATACTGAGTAGGAAAATTTAAATTTAAGCCTATACCTTTTGATGTAAAGTATATGGTGTTACTCATCCAGCTCTCAATTCAACATTTTTCTTTTAGCATCTTTGATTATTTATTATCCTTCAGGTAAAAATGCAGCTGTGAGAATATTGGGAGATTTTTCTGGGATGGCAATCTGCCTTATCCAAAATAAGAAATAACATACATTTTAATATTTCATATGGAATATAAAATGTAGATGATGAAAAGCATTTCCCTTTTTATAAAGGTCAATTTTAGTAATTTGTTTCTTGATACATTTAAAAAAATATCTGCATATAGCTGTATATACTTTAATGGTTCTGACATATTCCTAATGTAACTGACTTTAAATTTTTTATGATATATCTTGAAAAGTTATGAATTATATGTAATCTCTTGGTTTTATACTTATCAGTGATAAGATTTAGGAAGAAAGAATAATTATTTAAAATAACATATCAGTTAGCTTATATTTTAGTAAATTTATATTTTTATAACTTACAGGAGACTCATTCAAATAAGTAGAAGAATTCTGAAAGCCCACTTCTTAAAATAATCAGTAAATTATCTTATCGAAAGAAGGAATTGTTGTTCTTTTCCTGTAGAACATGCCCAGTAGGATGAATATTTTCTAAGTATAAAGAATATGCCACTCATTTGGGCTGGGATTGTGGCTCAGCAGAAGAGTGCTTGCTTAGCATGTATGAGGTTCTGGGCTCAATTCTCAGCACCACATAAAAATAAACGAAATAAAGGTATTGTGTCCAATTACAACTGAAAAAAATATTTAATAAAAACGAATATTCCACTCATTACCCAGTGGTATTTTTTTTTTGGATGTTTTCCTATTGTTTATGTTCTTCACATACCCCTTCAATATAATTATAGTAAGTTTTACCATTTACTAAAGGGTAAAAAATCAAATATCTACAAAAATGCAATGACTAACTTTGGCATTTTAAAAATTTGTTTAGATGTTATAAAGAAAATATATGTATCAGCTTTCTCTCTCCTTTTAAAAAATCTGAGGCAGGAAATTGTCTTATAAATTAATAACTTTGGTAAAACAAAAACAAAAGCAAGAAGATGAAATTAAACTTTTTATGTGTTGTTACTGTAGACCCTGAAGAGAAACTGAGGCACAAATTGATTAAGAAAGGAGAATTTTTGTTTAGGTAGATGAGAGTTGTAATTCAGGAGATAGAAAGTTCAGGCAGGCCTGAACTCTGTCAGAGTTCAAAAAACTGTTCAAAGAAAAATTAAAAGTGGGGAGGGAGATTACATCAGTTGTTTGTCAAAACTTTAGATTTCTTTGATCAGGGTAGCAAGCTGACTTGTAGGAAAGGAATTGGATAATTCAAAAAAGAGACATAAAGCAGTTTTCAGAAACAGAGCAAGGAAGGTACAAGAACAAAGAAATCTGTGGGAAAGGGAGTCCATAGTGAGGTGACCTTAGTGGCTGTCTGTAGGATTGGAATGTTCGGCTCTAAGAAAAACTGGAGCTTGCAGCACATGTAAACCTCAGGCAATAGCAAGTTGCATGGGGTTAAAAGGTACATATGACTGAAATCTGGTCTTTCATGTCCTCTCAGCCTAATATTTTGGGGCACCTCAGTCTACTGTTAACTATTTCATTTTTATCTTTTTACACCATCAAAAGCATTACCATAGTAGATACCAAGTTTCTCCTAGATTTGCACAATTTTGCTATGGATAGAAAGACAAACCCTCTAATAATGTTAAAACTGAAAATATGAAACTTTGCAGCTTGACTTTGTGCAACTTTGTTACATTTATTTGTTCCATTGTTTTCTAGTTAGAAAACTATATTATTTTGAAGAAATCATATCAATGAGTCCAAGTTCAAAATTCTCAGGCCTTTTGTGTTTTACCAGGTGTTATGAGCTGACTTCTGTCTCCTTCCTTCCAAGATTTAGATGATCAGGGCGTAATTTCCTGGACCTCAGGAGGTGTCTGTATTGGAACAGAGTCTTCAAGAAGACAGGTAAGTTGAAATGAGGTTATTGGAGTAGGCCTGAATCCAGTATGACTGTGTCCTTAGGAGGAAATTTGGACATAGCCACATAAAGATGGGGAGATGATGTGAAGAAGACACAGGGAAAAGATGGCTGTCTGCAAGTCAAGGAGAGAGGCCTCAGAAAAGAAACCACCCACACTCATACCTTCATCTAGGACTTCCCACCCCCACTATTGAAAGGAAATAAATTTCTGTTCTTCAACCCACCCAATCTATGGGACTTTGTTATGGCATCCAGAGGAAACAAATATGCTGAATTAATACTTATAAAAAAGGAACTTTTTTGTGTGTGTTATGTGAATTCTTCATGCACTATATTATTTCCTTTGTTTTCTTCCCTTTTTATCTCGTCATATATTTGTTTCTTAGTATGACTGGGTAGCAATAGGTAGAATTCTATGTAATAAAGGAGGTTTATTTTAGGAAGATAGGAATAAATTGAGAGGAAGATGTGGGCCTCTTAGACATTGCTTAGACATTGCTTTCATTGTAAAAGAGGTTAATCATACTTCCTTTTGCTCCATGATGACATTTACTGCCACATGGGGTAGAGTCACACTATGAAGTATTCCATAAAACTAAGAAAATATGCATAAAGCCTCAGTACAGTGCCTGTATGGAATAGTGGTAATAAAGGTTGCACCTTTCTCAGTTTGTCATGATCAATAAGGAAATGTCTACAAAACAGGAAATAACCAATGGCTTATACTTGGATGGATGTATTAGTAATACTCATTATGATACCAGTTGTGATATGGTGTTTGTTTATATAAATTAAAATTAATTTTGTCTAACAGTTGATGAGGGTCTGAATACTTATGTGACTGAGACCACATATTTCCTTATGGTTAATATTAACTACAGTTTTTTTAAAATTTTTTTTTAGTTGTTGATAGACCTTAATTTTATTTATTTATGTGTGGTGCTGAGAATTGAACCTAGTGCCTCATACATGCCAGGCAAGTGTGCTACTGCTGAGCCATAGCCCCAGCCCTAAGTACAGTTTTTAATAGTTAAAAGACTTAGGTTCATAGTTTGGTTTATTGTTTTAGGAAATTAAGATGAAAAATTATTTATTTATAGTGTTGTTAAGACATACCCCAAGCTAATAATTTACTGCATTTCCAAGTCTAACTACCATTCCTGACTGTAATAGTAATGCAAGAAACACTCATCATTGATATATATATATCATATGCAGATAGTATATAGTAAATGCAGATGATATTTCTCATGGATTTCTTGAAGGTGGTATGTAAATTTTTTGTATAATTGTACCCAAAATTATTATTCTTTTCATAAAAAAATTACATGTGAACTAACGAAGTTTTATATTTTGCTATATACATATATAGATGACAAACTGTATAGATTATATACTGAATTCTGAAAATAAAGAATATTTTGACTATCCTGCTAGAGCTTTACCTGAAAGTCTAATACAATATCTGGTATGTATTAGGTATACACTTAAGTTCTTTGCAGTAGTGCTATTATATCTTACAGCAACAAAGCCCATCTTTTTGGTTATCTAAATTGTATTAAGTAATCCACAGCTTATTAGTATAGTGTTTGTTGTTTTTACCTTTTCTCCTTCCTTTGTTCATTTTTAACCTATCTCATTTTAGAAAGTATTTGATGTAGCATAGACTATTCCATATAAAATTAAATGTAGAAATAATTATAGTCAGGTGCTTATGAAAATACAAATTAGAACAGAAAAATAAGGAACACAGATAGACTATAGAATTCTGGAAATTTATCACCTTGAATAACAGATTTAACTCTGATATTTGTAGGGATATAAGGAAAATGCTGATCATTCGTGCACATTTCAGTTTCTGAGAAAGCATATATTCTCAGGGAAAGTAAAGTTTTTCAGGCATTTAATCCTAAAAGAAATTTTTGACATGGAATTTTTACAGAGGCCCAAATGACATAGAAAGACAACATACAGTGTGGAAACAAATACCATGGCAGATTTTATTAGAGCTAATAATCAGCATCATGAAAAGTGCCTACTGTAGTGATCTTTGTATAGAGATAGATCTTTACTCCACTGTATTTAATTTTCCTAGTCATTAGTCTTAAAATATACCCAGAAATGAGTCCCAGACAGTTGTAATTATAGTTGTCTTCAGTGGCTGAGTTTTGCATTTGTGTAGCTTTTTCTTTTTCTTCTTTTGCAAAGTGATCATCATTCATGTTTTTCAGTTCCATGGTCAAAAATCAGAAGATGTTGAGGGCCACATTTATAAATGTATTTTCATTTCTGCAAATTCGAAACCTGTTAAATGTTTTAGAACCAGTAAAACCTCTGTCAAAAAGTTTACTCATTATTAACTCACATGTTCTCTATGATTGCCATTTATGGTAATGCATTAACCAAATTTTCTCTCTAGACCAAATAAACCATCTACTGTCAGAATATTTGAGGATACTTTACCTAGCAGAGGAATTCAAAAGTATTGTAATGTGTGGATCTCATAATAAAGAGATCTAAATTATTATAATAATATTCTTTCAATATGTTTCTCTGATACTTGAAGCCCAATATGGTTACTTAATATGATTTCCTAGCTTCTTAATTCTACAACAGTTCACTTCCCTCCTTTTCTAACAGTGTGATACTGTCTTCAATCACACACACACACACACACACACACACACACACACACACCCGCACACACAGGTTAAAGATTCTCAATCTTGTAATCTTGTACCTAAACCATTTCCTACTGCTGCTTCCCATGCATCATCTGAGTATGTCTTTTCCATTCTAACTATTCTTTAAAAGGTTTGTGCAAATAGTAAGTTCAAGGCTAGACAAAAGCAACATCTTTAGTAGGAACCTGCAATCTTTATCCCTCCCATATGTCTCATGAATCCAGTCTTCAGGGATAGTTAGAGAGGTATACCAATGATGATTATTAATGGACATGAACTACAGTGATGAACTACAGAAATAGAGAGGCGGGCTGGGGATGTGGCTCAAGTGGTAGCACGCTCGCCTGGCATGCGTGCGGCCCGGTTCGATCCTCAGCACCACATACCAACAAAGATGTTGTGTCCGCCGAGAACTAAAAAATAAATATTAAAAATTCTCTCTCTCTCCTCTCTCACTCTCTCTTTAAAAAAAAAAAGAAATAGAGAGGCAAGAGGATTTCTACTGATGAAAATAACAAACCTCATAATGTGATATTTCTTTCACAGTTAATGAGCACCTAGTATGCACTGGGTGCTATTCTAGGTCATAGTTATTTAACCAAGGCACTAAACTTTAAAATTATGAAGCAGAAGTTAAGGTAAAATATCACACCATGAAAGTACATGTCATGCAAAAGAAATCTACATACGTTGTGGATGGAGGTTGGAGAATATATTTAAGTGAGATAAAAGGAAAGAATAGGAAAGGTTATTCAGATGTGACAAAAGCCTTGTGGCTATCTGTCCAGTTAGAGGGAATCACTTGGTGCATAATCACAAAACTGTCAAAATGGAAAAGATTGATATAGCAAAGAAACTTCAACTATCTACTCATCTTCTGGAAGTCCATTTCCCACAAACTAACAACTAACAAATTTTTTCCTGATCTTACTGACATTTTTATGCCCTAGAGAATAAAAAGAGTAATTACAGTAATTAACAGTTTTAGCCTAATTGGGAGCAGCAAGTATTTTGTTCATAAGATGCAAATGACAGGAGTCTTTGGAAAATCAGACCATGTCATTTTAGAATTGCAAATGTTTGGGGAGGGATATTCATTAGACAATTACTCTTGATTTTAAGAAGGAAGATTTTAAAAATTTCAGGTGTAAAAATCTGAGGAATGTCGGGAAAAAATAACAATAGTGCTGATGATAAAACTCTGACAAATTTCTAATTATTTTAATGAGAAAGAATAGAGGGATGATGGTGGAAGGAAGTAGCATAACTATGAAGAGAAATTTATTATGTGTTCAAATTGTTAAAAATGCAGGACAGAATATGAAAAGGAAGACAGAACTAAAGAGAAGGCAATAGCTCTAAATACAAAAAAATGTAGCATGGATCAGTAAGAGTATACAGGCAGGTCACCATCCATAATGAGGTGATATTTGCAAAATTTTCTACTGACTGTGGACTTGGGTTTCAACTAGAATTGAGTAGAACATTTTGAGTATGAAGTTAAAACTGTACTGGTTGATATATTTTCTCTGTTGCTTTCTTATACTCTGGTCTTCCCTTTTTCTATTAAACAGAGACATACCTAATATTAAAGTAAAATTCCTTTTAGCTTCCAGAATTTTCCCTGAATATGAATATGTAAGATTCATAAAAATTTTTTAAACCAATTTTCCAATCTACCAATGCTAGAAATGGAGGGGCCTGTGTAAAAGATCTTAAAATGTATGCATTAAGGGCCTGAACTCTTACAGGGGAAAGATAAAAGGCGACCTCCACATCCAAATCTTAAATGAAGGACAGAGGTTGTACTCACATGAGGATATTTTTTCTGCCCTCTGGAAATATTCCTCTAACTAGCTATGATGAGATTATTAGTAAGATAGTTCAGGAGCAGAAATGGGAAATGAGCTTTGTTCAGCCTGCCTATTCTAAGGGAAAATCTCTACTGGAAAGGGTCACAGTTGTACCCACAGGACTCTCTCCTAACATGCAGGAAGTCAGTCTAGCCATTACTAGGATTCCCAAGGACTTTGGGAATGCTAAAGAGGAATTAAAGATTCTGTGGTATCAGACATCAGAAAAAATGGAAAATTTAAATTTTATATCATCAATCAGAAGAATAGGAAAATATGAAGTGAATTAAGAAAGTTGAGGGGCTGGGGTTGTGGCTCAGAGGTAGAGTGCTTGTCTGGCATGCATGAGGCACTGGGTTCGATCCTCAGCACCATGTAAAGCAAAATAAAGACATTGTCTCCAAATAATAATAATAATAATAAAAAGTTGAAATCCCTGATTGTTAGGGTTAGGCTGTTATTAGATTCTTTGCCAAATCGGGTGGGGGAGGGGAGAATTCAGAATTATTACAGAAGAAAATGCTAATGAACCGGAAAATAATTGCATCTAATATTTTTCCTAAAACATATATCAGAAGAAGTCACTCTCTTGCTTGAAAAGCTTTATGAATTCTCATCAAACTTAGGGTCATTTTCCCTATGACCACCTTCTCCATCAAATTAGTTCCCTTTTATTCTCCCTTTTCCTCTCTTGACAACACTTCTCACTATTACATCTCTTATTTTTAGATAATTGTAGATTTGTAGGCAATATAAGAAATAATGCTGGGGCATTATTTCAACAATCAGGCAATTGACATGATCCATAGAACTTATTCAGATTTCACAGTCTTGATAGAGTTTCATCACTAAATTCTTCTCCCTGCTCTCCTTTGCAACTGTAGCATCTCATTTCCCACTAATGCTTAATGCCTGGCAACCACAAACCTGTTTTCTATTCTGCAATTTTTTCATTTTGAGAATAATATGTGAATGGAAATATACAATAAGTAAACCTACCCGCCTTGGCTTTTTTCACTTGAGATCCATTCAATTTGTCGCATGTATCTATATTTCATTCCTTTTTATTGCTGAACAGTATTCAATGGTATGAATGTAGCATGATTTATTTTACCTATTACCTGCTACAGGTCATTTGGATTGTTTCCAATTTGGGGCTAACAAAAGAGGTAGTTATTGACATACATGTAGTGTTTTTAATGACAGTAAGTTTACATTTTCTCAGAAGAAAAAAAAAATGCCCCAGGCTTGCGATTGCTGTGTTGTGTGGTTAGCACATAGTGGGGTTTTTTAAAAACAAAATTTTTTAAAAAGCCAAATTATTTTTGGGAGTGAATGAATTGTTTCTATTTCCACTAGCAATGCATGTGTTTCAGTTTCTTTGCATTTTTACCAGAACTTGACATTATCATTACATTTTTTATTTTGTTATTTTAAATTATCTGCTTATTTGTTTACACAAAGTTTTGAATTGAATAAATTTCATTTTTCAACAAATATAGTTTTAATTTTATAAGAAATGTCTATGAAGACAGTTTTGGGAAGACAAAATTAAAAATAACATGCTATTTCACTTCTCATGTTTTAAAAATGTGAGCTAAAATAGTTAAAATAAAACTCACACTTAAAAGCTACTTTCATGGGTTAGCCATTGAATATTTTATATATATACTCAATCCATCTGATTTTAATGTTCTTATTATGATTCCAGATTTAAAGACTAATGTTTTTTAATAATATTTTGCAGTGATCAGAAGAACTAGTCTTTTTTGCTCTCTAAATGAAGGGCAGCTAAGATACCGGAGTAGAGAGAAAGATTCAGAGAACAGAGCGATGGACTCAATGTGGGATATTCTGTGTTCCATTCTTGGTTTTAGCACTTAGATGTGGTTTTATGAGGACTCACTTATTGCATTTATAAACCAAGGCTTGTGGTCTGTTGGGAGTATCTATCTTTATATGTAATTTTTATTATCCATTTTTTAGATTAGTTTCAGAGTTGGGAGATTACATATAAAAATGGGACTGCTAGATTATAACAAGAAAGAATAAGGAAAAGGAGAATGGGAGAAAGAAGAAAGGGGACAAAAAGAACAGAAAGCAGGTCTTGTTTCATCAAGTTACATATCCCGACAAGAATTAGATGGGGGGCTGGGGATGTGGCTCAAGCGGTAGCGCGCTCGCCTCGCATGCGTGCGGCCCAGGTTCGATCCTCAGCACCACATACCAACAAAGATGTTGTGTCCGCCAAGAACTAAAAAATAAATATTAAAAAATTCTCTCTCTCTCTCTCCCCTCTCTCACTCTCTCTTAAAAAAAAAAAAAGAATTAGATGGAGTTAGGAAGACACCAACTCCTTTACAGGGGACACATACTCTTTTTTTTTTTTTTTTTTTTTTACATTTTTTTTATTGGTTGTTCACAACATTACAAAGCTCTTGACATATTATATTTCATACATTAGATTGACAAGGGAGAGAAAAGGGAAATTGCATGGAAATGAAGGGAGACACTCATTGCTAAACAAAATTACATATAAGAGGTTGTGAGGGGAATGGGAAAATAAACAAAGAGAGAAATGAATTACAGGGGACACATACTCTTGAGTTCTCCACAATCCTCACCAGTCCCTGTTGTACATTAGCTGGTTTAATTATCCCCTTATGCTTTCTGTATACATGTATGCCAAAATAGAGGTCATTGAACAAAGTACTTAATGTTGATGTGAATGAAAAGAGCAAGAACAAACAATCTAAATAGTACTTTCCTTCTCTCCTTAGCAGAGAATTAACATTCACATCAGTACAAGGACAAGGCAAGGAAAGACAGGTTTGCAAGCTGTGCTCCAACCAGACCACAGCTTTGTATGTTGACAAGTAGACACTAGTGACAATGAAAACATGTAGTCACCACCTGGGCTTAACTGGCCAGGGTAGCTTCATCATAGGACAAGAAACACAATTGTCAAAAAGTCAGGTGAAACTAATACAAGACAAATAAATTTTTTAAAAGTCAGCTGATTCAAAACTTATTGAGAAGTGAATTTTAAAATACTCCCAAGGCTATTTGGATCTCTATTGATTAGAAGTAAATTTTAAATCTTGGAATAATGACTTTAGAAAGTACGAAATTGAAACTTCTATTCTTTTAAACATTTAACTTTTTTTTTTTATTTTGGTGTATGTGAATGGGTGTTTATGTGTGAAACACAATTGCCCTTCCTATAGTTTAAGGTGTTTAACTGTATCCAGATTCTAAAATAGCAAATATCATCCCTCTAATGAAAATTAGTCTAGTATTTAATATACCAAACTATGGCAGTTATGTGGGTTTCCATGTTGTAGATTGAATGAATATCTGATGTTCTTGCCTGATCTATGGCGCCATGTATAATTACATCACGTTTTAAGTCTTAATAATTTAAAGTTCAATAATGATCCAGATAAGGTATGTAATTTTGGATTTCTTTTTAACAAGTTCTGGTAAGTGGATAAATAACAGTAAATTAATTTTATTTGAATAACCAGAAAAACATTAGAACGATTGAGTCAGTGTTTCTTGAACTTTGATTAGAGTCTACCTTTTATTGTTTTTGTTTTGTTGAGTAATTATTCCTTACAGAACTCTACAACTTGACAAACTAAGATTGTTATTCTGTTAAAAATGTAATAGGCTATTACTCAAGCCATTTGATTTCTCACATGTTTTTAAAATATGAGAAAATTGCCACATCTCAACTTTAGGAAAAATAATAGAGTATCTTCTCAACTTAAAATATAATTGAACAACATTATAATTAGTTTCCAAATGATTTACAGTTAGCTTTTCTTTCAAAGAAATTAACAAGAAAAATAAATTAGCAAACAAAAGTTTCTCAGTTTTTCAAAGCTTTCTTCATGAAAGATATAAATCTTGTCCATAATAGAAAAATGTTACAGATGCTCAGATTTGCTAAAAATAAATTTATCTAAAGGTAAAATAACCAAAGAAAGGTAAAATAATCAAACCCTCCTTTTTAGATCAGATCATAATGTATATTGGAGAGATAATTGCATATATATTGAGTATCCTGTCCAGGCGAATTAAAAATGAAGTGAAATTATCATGTTTAGAAATTGCCTGTGTTGCACATCAAACCATTTGGATTGCAAACAGAATGACTTCAGCAATTCTCCTCCCTCATCAATTGCCCTTACATTCTATATCCATATTCCATTTCAAGTCTTTTGTTCTGAATGACTTGCTGAAATTGTTTTTAGCTTTTGACTTTTGGCAGCCACCCAACTAAATCTTAAGAGTATGTAACAGAGAAAGAAGGGAAGACCCAGGATACAGTAAGCCCACTTCAAACCTCTATCATGTCACTGGGTCTCATGCCATGACTTTTGAATTAGAATTTTAAATGATTAAATTGTTGTATCATTTCAAAAACCTTAAGCAATTTCTGAGGATGATATTGTGACTGTATGGAATTAGGTTCATTAATTTTAAGAAATATCAAATAGTCAAAGTTTCAAGTGTGCCTAATTATTATGTTAATACTAAGCTAATAAACAATGTTGTGTAGAGTGGTGTGTTAGAGTTTGAAAGATTCACATTGAAAATTTTCAGAACTAAAAATGTAACTAAGTGGTAACAGAATTAAAGTCACATGGCAAGACAATGACTAAAATCCTAATTCCAGAATTAATCAATATTCACCTACTTCATGTGAATGACCCTATTAGGTCAATGTTTAAAATGTATTCTAATTTAAAGATTGGACACTCTTCTGTGTCTCACTGTCTTATAACTACTTTGATTTGAAAAGTAACCATAGCTTGAAGAATAGGAAAATAACAGATAAAAGACACATTGCCAATAGATATATACCTTATTCTGACATTTATTCTGAAATACAAAATTCAAGATTTTGTAACACATGTCACTGAGATTGTGAGTTCAAAGCTTTTTTCTACCTACTGAGAAAGTTTTAGTCTTAACACTGGGGAATATTGTAACACATTTGATTAAATATTTCTATGAACAATATAAATTGACATTTGATAATGATTTAATAGCATCATGATTGATTTTTATTTTCAACTTACATATTTACCTTGTAAAAGCTAGAAAATGTTGACTTTTTATTTCCTATAAGAGATCTGTTAAATGTTAACAACCTCTTTAATTCTTTTGAGATTTGTGTCAAGATGGGGGCAGGGGCAGGGGGAAGTAGCTATTTCTTGCTATAAAATGATGTTGTTATTTATGTCTGTATTTACTTGGAAAACATGAGGAAAAAGCAGGAAATTAAAGAAACCAACAAAAAATATTGAATGTAGAAAATATTTCAAATTTTAAAAGTCATTTGTAATAATAGACTTCCTTCAAGCAAATTGTTCTCAAATTTCATTCAACCTTTGCCATGACCCTTCCATGTCCTGCAATCTTGGCCAGTTTTGAAGAGGTGTCTTTATTGATCTTATTCTGTTTATGCTGTTACTTTACAATGATGCTATTTTGGTGAATCCAGATTTTCTTATGACTCTTAATACAGGCTTTATAGATTTCAAGGACTATTTTGATTTAACAAGACGATAATTTTATAACTTCCAAAGTTGTTGGATATACCAGCCTTCAAAAAGTTCCCAGGCATGCACAGTAATTTATTTTTTAATGAAGAATAAACTCATGCACAGCCAAGTGTAAAATATTGGAAATAACCATTTCTGAAATATATCAGAGAAATTCAAAAGGTCAGAGAAAGTTCTTATAACATTAGTATTTGACATTTGAATTATTTTCCAGTTTAGCAAGCTAGATAGAAAACTCTACATTCTTCAGCTGAACTTAAACAACCACAAATGCTAAAAATATTTTTTTTCTCCCCCTTGGGGATTGAACTCAGAGATGCTCAACCACTGAGCCCCATCACCACCCCCTGCCCTGTTTTTTAATTTATTTAGAGACAGGGTCTTGCTAAGTTGCTTAGGGCCTCACTAAGTTGCTGAGGCTGCCTTTGAACTTGTGATCCTCCTGCCTCAGCCTCCTGAGCCACTGGGATGACAGGCATGTGCTACCATTTGTTCCTTTTTACAGACCCAAATTTGAGCTCTAGATGGGACAAACTTAATAGGCAGACTTAGTGGTCTAGGGAGCCCCTAAAAGGAAAACAAAATCCAAGCCCCAAAGTTCAATGTTGATGAACTTTCCTGGAATTTTGCAAGCAGAGAAATCTAAAAAGAAGTGATGTTGATTAATAGATAGCTCTGAGCTGTTCGATAGGAAAGCTATTCACTACAAGTGGGTGGCCATAGAAATGTACATTTTAAAGTAATTAAAGTGAACCAAAGGTTCACCTCCTCAGTCACACTTGCGATGATTCAGGTGCTTGATGATCACTCGTGGCTACCAGCTATCACGTTGACTTTGACTTTCTTTTTTTTTTTTAATTTTTTTAATCTATATTATTTGTTTTTTTATTAAAGGTTTTGGGGTATTTTACATATATTTTATTTCTTTTTTTTAATTGGTTGTTCACAACATTACAAAGCTCTTGACATATCATATTTCATACATTAGATTGAAGTGGGTTATGAACCCCCAATTTTACCCCAAATGCAGATTGCAGAATCACGTCGGTTACACATCCACAATTTTACATAATGCCTTATTAGTAATTGTTGTATTCTGCTACCTTTCCTATCCCCTACTATCCCCCCTCCCCTCCCCTCCCATCTTCTTTCTCTACCCCATCTACTGTAATTCATTGCTCTCCTTGTTTTTTTTTCCCATTCCCCTCACAACCTCTTATATGTAATTTTGTATAGCAATGAGGGTCTCCCTTCATTTCCATGCAATTTCCCTTTTCTCTCCCTTTCCCTCCCATCTCATGTATCTGTTTAATGTTAATCTTTTCTTCCTGCTCTTCCTCCCTGCTCTGTTCATAGTTGCTCTCATTATATCAAAGAAGACATTTGGTATTTGTTTTTTAGGGATTGGCTAGCTTCACTAAGCATAATCTGCTCTAGTGCCATATTTTTTTCTTTAGTTCAATCAGGGTAAGTTACTTAGCATGCATTGGTGTGCAGGGCCAAATAAAGCACTAAAATCATAAAAGAGAAACTCTTCGCAACTGTTTTTAATATTTGAACAAAATCATGATCCTATTCTTTAACTACACATTTTTATTTTCCCAAATGGGTTGATTTTTAAAGGAGTGCCTGCATTTAGTGTTCCAGTATCATCATCTTTATCATCAATCATGTTTATGAATGGTCAGTATCTTATAACAAAACAAACATCTTCCTGCTTCATAGCTGCTCTATCTCTAACTTTCCAAGGTGCTCTTGTCTTGAGAAAAATTGCCTTTGGGGGTCAGAATGCCTTCCTAAACTTGAAGTGTTTGTGTTACTCATTAATATTATAGACTTGGTCTTGTTTATTTAACTCTGATGAATATATTTCTTTTTTATAAAAATAGGCCAGTAATTTCTATATCACAGATTAGCATAGCAATGCAGTCTCAGACACATTACAGAAATAAGTATTAAATTGAAATGTGTTTGGGTGCATCCATTCTCTGAGAGGAAAATCCTAGAAATGGCAGCATATGCATCCTGCCTTTTTCCACTTTGTCTTGAGAATCAGAACTTTTAATGTTAACTAGGCAAATCACATCCCTGGATGTACTTCATTTCCCAGGTGTCCTTGAAACTAGGTGTTAGTCTATTATTTCTGGTCTATATGAAAATGGCATTAGAATGTTCAACCACCTGAAAGTATGCTGGATTGGTTGCTTGGTTTATTCCTCTTTCCTAATTCAGACTGACAGGAATCTAGAGCAGTAGTAGCCATTTTGGATTAAGTATAAGAGGACCAAATCCTAGGATTGGATGAATTAGAAAGCTGGGAAAAGCCTGTGTGTTTCTAATGAAACATTTATCAAACTCAGATATGCTGTCTACCCCTAGAGGTTTAGTCAAATTTTCCAGAAAAATCTTATATACTAAGGCTACTATTCATTGCAGTTTTCTGTTTCAAGTTGCAAAAGCTAATCTTAACACCTTCCCCAAATTGGTTTTAAGACAGCAAGCAAACATCTCAATAATCAAGAAATTATTCTTAAAATTCTCATGGTTTTCTAGGTGCTGTGGCTCATGCCTATAATCCCACCAGCTTGGGAGGCTGAGGCAGGAGGATCACGATTCAAAGCCAGTCTCAGCAACTTAGGAAGGCACTTAGCAACTCAGCAAGACCCTGTCTCTAATGAAATATTTAAAAAGGACTGGGGATGTGGCTAAGTTGTTAAGTACCCCTGGGTTCAATCCCTAGTAATGCTCCCGCCCAAAAAAAATTCTCATGGTTTACTTTTTGATAACTCTGGTGCTAGTGTCTATTTTTACATTATGTTCTAAGTAGTACTTGAATGACATTCGTAATGTGGGAAAATTTATATGAGTTGGAGAGTTGGTGGAGCATAGCTTATAAATAATGGCATTTAAAGACAGGACTCTCCTCTCTAACTGAACTGTAGTCTCTCTACATTTCACATGTGAGCCTGCAAAAAGTGGTTCATGTTTGATCATTTACTCTGGATATTGTTGATTTTTAACACAGCCTTTCAAAACTAGTGGTTTAACCACTTTATTATGCTCAAGAATTCTGTGAATCAAGAATTTGGACAGGGCCCAGAGGGAATTGCTAGATTGCTCCATGTTGCTTGGGCTCTCCAGGGAGAAGAGCTAAAAGCTGGGAGTGAAATTTTTGAAGGCACGCTCCTTGCATGTGTGCTGCTGGCTGGTAAAGAAGATGAACATTGCCCATTGTTTGCCTTTCCTATACCTAGGCTGTCCTAGTGACTGGCATAGCATCTTCAGGGATTCCAACGTCACATACAGCAGCACAGGTTCCAAGTACAGTGCCTAAGGACAAGGTAAAGCTGCACCACCTTTCATGACTCAGTCTCATTTCTATTGTCTTCTATTTGTCAAAGCAGTTCCTGGCCCACCCAGAAATAAGAGGAAGGGTCAGAGACCCTATCTTTGGGTAGAAGGAATGACACAAATTTGATGTAAGGAATGTTTTAAAATACTCACACCTTGCCTAGGGAAAAAAAAATAAGCATCTCCAAGTTTTGTCACAACCAGGCCAACTGTTTCCCAAAGACATAGGAAAATACAGAGTGGGGGAATTAATGTACTTTATTTCAGTTAAGAAAATTCTTAGATGCAGATCTGCCCTTTCAATTTAACAGAATAAAAAGCAGCATCCAGCAATGTGAGTACCAGCAATGAAGCAGGATGATTATTACCCTAAACAGGTTGTACTGGCCTCTGGAATTTGGATGCTGCTTTGTGAGGTGCCCCATATAGGGATATGGTGACAAGGTAATGGTGGGGAGATGCTTCCGTTCACTTGTATCATTATCTGGTTCATTTACTTTCAGTGTTTTTTGCTGTTTTAAATTAAAATGAAAGCAACCTTATGTCTGAGTCTCCATTTTCATCAGTCTTCACATTATATGATCTAGCATCTTAGCCTGGTTTGGAAAAATAAGAACCTTTTATCCTTCAAAGTATAAAAAGTGTATAAAAACGTGATAGTGGCTGTATTATTGAAAAAAGTTCAGTAACTTTTCTAATTATAACTGGAAAGAAATAAGTGTCCAGACTTTCTTACTTATTGGGTCACAGAAAATTTCTCATTTTTAGGATTCATAAATGATAGAATAATATCAGGAAAAAATACAATTTAATTGCTGAAATTCTGGTTTAATTTATTGGCCTTGTAATATAGGGGAAATTCAGAATCAATGGGGAGGCTTGATGAGAATTTTTAAAGATGGGTATAAACAATACCTGGCAAAGCTCAGGCAATAAGTAATTATTGGCTTCCTCTTCCCCATGTGACCTTCTGCAGACTCAGCCACCCACTTGGACCATGTCTCATTTTCTAAAGTGGGTCTGCAACTTTGAACTTCTATCTCTAATTCACTGAAAAGGAAATTACAACATGACTCAGATCATCATTTTTTCAAAGTGCTACACTTCTTAAAACTTAGCAAAATGATTGTTACTTCTAGTTCTAAGTCATCTTTTATTGTAAAAAAAAATGTTATTCCAGGTTTCTATCTAAATAATTATTTCAGTGAGAAAAACAGATGTATGGCCTAGAGAACTTCAAACTTCAAAGAACAGATATTTTAGTGTTTTGTAGGAATTTTAATAAAGAAGTAGTCTTTTATAGCCACAACTGTGCAATTAATTATAAAATCTAATTGTACATGAGCATAGACAGTTGGTTGCTTTCAAACAGCTGGGGCCCAAGAGCATTGGCGTTACTTCTCCAGTCACTTAAGGTAATCACTTCAGAGCTGTTTCATAGGTTTTCACTACCTTTATCACACACCTTGGTAACAATGCACAAAGGCACACAGCAGAGTCACTCTCTGGGTTGTTTGTTCTATTCCCCGGTCTATAGTAGTTTTTAGTGAATGGGATAATAGAGACAGTTCCCTAAGTACTGGGTTCCACCACTTTCCTCTGAAAGTCATGGTTTAGGAGACATTGATTTGAAACTATCAAATTATCAGG
Source organism: Spermophilus citellus (assembly GCF_964194105.1). NCBI lineage: Eukaryota > Metazoa > Chordata > Mammalia > Rodentia > Sciuridae > Spermophilus > Spermophilus citellus. Next base: position 250,375,094 of record NC_138182.1, on the reverse strand, counting down.
AAGCTTTTTGCTATAATGATAAAAAAACTCAAGAGTGTCTTAGTATAATATTTATTTTACTAAACAAAAAGTAGAAGTTTCAGGTTTTTTTTTTCTGCTTTTCTATGTTGCCATTCTCAGTGTGTTGGTGATACCTCATCTGGTCATGCCAGGCATTACAATCTTATGGGATGGGGTGTTGTCCAGGAACAGAAAGGCAGGGACCAATCTTTTTATTTTCTCCAGAATCCCCATAATAGACTTCTTTTATTTAATTAGCCAATACTTAAGTCTTGTGGACTCCCTGACTTCAAAGGAGACTGCTATATTAAATATCTGCCATTTTAAGTTTTTATCATGGGAAACAGACTCTGCCAATAGGGAAGACTGAAGGAAGAATGGCTATAGGGTACAAAATTAAGATTATCTGGCTATCCTGATAAGATTTTAGAGGGTATGTTTAATATAATAATAATAATAATAATAATAATTATTATTATTATTATTATTATTATTATTCAGGTTGCTTGCAGTTGTTAGCAGCTTACTGTGCACCCAGCTCATGTTGTACATGATTAATACTTATAATCTTTTTAAATTTTAAGTATTATACTATGAGGGTGATATTATTATATCCTTTTCAGAAATCAAGACACTAAGGTTTAGAGAAACAAATCAAATTTCTGCAAAACATAAACTATTTAGAGTACAGGCAGTATTTGAAGGTAGCTATTCAGAGCTTACTGTATATTATCACAATCAAGTTCAAGAAATAATTATTGGTTATCTACTAAGTTCCTAGCACCACATCTTACTACTAAGGGTCTTAATATGACAGATAGCTTGTTCCTATCTTGATTGAAATCATAGTTTGAAGGAGTGAAAACTGTGATGATTAAATAGGTGAATATTATCAAAGGACAAGTATTTAGAGATTGCAGTAAGGAGATTTAATCTCTTTTAGAATACGATGAGGGTCTCCTTTTATCCAAAACTGAATTCAAGTTATTTGCATTGTATTTTAAGACACACAAAACATTGTCCTTTATAAGTTGTTAATAAAAAAGCAAGTTTACACAATGTTATGATTTTTTTAAATCATGAATTTAATTGATTCTCCATATTTCATTTTGGTCTTAATAGCAAGGAACCATATTATCAAAATTTTCACTTAATTGTAATAAACTTTATTCTAAGTTTCTTGGACAAATTTTCCCCCAAGTTATGATATGGTTGTTTTGGTTTTACTTTAAGAGTCATATGTTAGGCATTTAAAATTTTTTTTGTACAACTGGGTATGCAGTGGGCAGGTGATGGAATTAAGTGCACAATACGTCAAAATACAAAGCAAGCTTTTGAGCTTCTTTTCTTTATCTTTTTACCTTTGGCAGGAGGTGGTACTGGGGATTGAACTCAGGAGCACTCAACCACTGAGCCACATCCCCAGCCCTATTTTGTATTTTATTTAGAGACAGGGTCTCACTGAGTTGCTTAGTGCCACTTAGTGCAACTTTTGCTGAGGCTGTCTTTGAACTTGCAATCCTCCTACCCCAGTCTCCCAAGCCTCTGGGATTACAGGCGGGCACCACTGAGCCTGGCTTGGGTTTTCTTCCTATCCACAAAATTATTCTTCATAACTCAATGACTCAAATATTATTCCCCAAGTTCTTAGGAAAGGCAGTTCTTCATAGTTATTTTGAAATCAAAACAGTCACCTGGAACAACCCCTTCTTTTATATATGTGATGTAGCATCAATGGATTTCTTTAATATCCTCCAATCTGCCAAACTCCATCAGTGCTTCTTTGGGATGCTTATAAATTTCACTGGTGGAGCCACAACACAGTAGTCAGAGAAATGTAATTTTACTTTGCAGATTTTGATCTCAAAACTGAAAGTGTTGAAAGAAGTGGGAAACAAAACTTTTAAAGCTAGATTAAAGATGATTGAGGTAGGAAGCTTTGTGGATTTCCTATTGGACCTTATTTTACGAAAACAGCAAAAATTAAGAGAGTTGAATTCAGGTGTATTGTGCAACTCAACATCTAGTCTAATATGGTATAAATAGACTGTCTATAGAGTCAAGACTGGGCAGCACTGATCTGTGTCTCCATCTTTTCAGATGCATTTTTATAAAGGAAAATCCTGTTACAATGAGAATTATGACTACATTTCATATTTCAGAATTTCTAGATTTTCTCCATGGAATTTCTCCTGAACTATCTCCTTTGCCTGATAAATTTGGTCTATTTTGTTGTACAAGTTTTCCAATTGTAGATAATACATATTTGAGTAAATAAAGTTTAGTGAGTTGTCACTAAATTCCTCAAATGCCTTTATTATGTTATAAACTTTCTTTTGCATCAAACAAGAATGTTTATATACTGTTGGACTATTCCAGTGAAACAATTTAAGAAGTTGTGTACTGGGCTGGGGATGTGGCTCAAGCGGTAGCGCGCTCGCCTGGCATGCGTGCGGCCCGGGTTCGATCCTCAGCACCACATACCAACAAAGATGTTGTGTCCCCCGAGAACTAAAAAAAATAAATAAATATTAAAAATTCTCTCTCTCTCTCTCTCTCTCTCTCTCTCTCTCTCTCTCTCTCTCTCTCCTCTTTCACTCTCTCTTTAAAAAAAAAAGAAGTTGTGTACTGTATCATTCATTGACTTTCATATATGGCAATAATACAATTATATACTAATCACTTTCGTTTTCAATGTTTTTTTTATGTGCATTATTTCATTCTTTGTAGATAATGAGCCAGTATTTAAGACAGAGGTGATCTTTCACTTAAAGTGCTAATTTACTTTATTTCCTGACTGCTCCACCTCAGAGAACAAGTGTTGTTGCTGTTTTATTTTTTTTAATTCCTTGTAGGAATTACTTGTAATGTTGGTGGTCGTACAAGAAGATTAGGATACTCAGTTTCCTATCTATATATCCCATTTATATATACTGATAATGTAACATTATGTGTTCATCCAGGAAAAAGGCATTTTTCAATTTAAATACACCTGGAGAAACTATATAGAAAAAAATCTAAATGAAAACATCAAGAAACTACAATGATAGTAAGGGACACTGAATGTTTTCAAATCTTGTCTCATCCATTCAGATTCTCTGGAAATTGACCTAATAGTTTATAGCTAGTGAAGAAACATTGATCCAAGGGACTCTAGTAAATCTAGGTAAAATTAGCAAGTTTCTATAATCATATTTCACTTAGCACTGGCACCTACTTAGCATGACCACAACTCTATTCTGGTAGGGTGAAGACCGAACATAATAATCTCACTCTTTCAAACTCCCCATTAAGGGTTAGGCATCTTCCCCAAATGGGTAGGTGGACAACATTTCTTATTCTCAACCTTATTTTTGTGTTATAGAGACTAAATTTTATGTGATTATGGCCAAATATTGAGGGTTCCTTTTACCTTCCTCATAGAGGGTACAGAATCTAGCCCAATATGGACCCTTGATAAACCTTGCCCCAATTTGTGACCACAGATTACCTCAGAAGCAAGAAAAGCAAATGAGAGGCTATCCTGTTGACCAATCAATTTATAAAACAAGGGTGCAACTTTAAGAGAAGTGGACCATTGTCCTCACCCCAAGCACCTGAGCAGTAGCTCAGAAATTTTATCCCAAGGAAGAAGCAAACCATAAAAACACAGCGTTGGGAAGTTCTCCACCAATGGACTTTATTTATAAAAGTGCATGGGGAATTTCAGGCATCATAAATGAATATGCTCTGGAACATATTTTGAGATATTTTGATGTTAAGTAATTAAGAATGTTCAATAGCTAAACTACAAAAAGCAATTTGTTCACTAGAGAAAAATAAGGAAAAGGAAAGCTAATAAATGTACTCTTGGGGGTCAGAGAAAACTTAAGCCTGGCCTCAAAAAATATTCAACCTAATGGAACATGAACTGTCAATAAAAAAGAATGAAATACTGAAACATGCTACACTTTGACAAATCTTGAAAACATGCTAAGTGAAATAAACCAGGCAAAAAAAAGCATATTTGTGTGCTTCCCTTTATCTGAAATGCAAAGAATAGGCAAGGTTATAGAGACAAGATTTTTATAAAGCAAACTTATAGATTAGTGATTGTCTGGGGTTCAGAAAGGGTGTTGTTGAATGGGGTCCAGCAGTGACTCCAGTTTTTACTAGCTTTCTTTTTTGGAATGTTGAAAATATTCCAAAATAGATCATGGTGATTCTTGAACAATGAAAACTAAAAATGGTTAAATTATACAGTTTAAATGGCTGAATTGTTAGGACATGAATTATATTTCAAAAATCTGTGATATATAAAATTTCAATTAAGAAAGTTAAGTTATAGTTCTGGGATTTGTCTTTAGAAATGAATATCTAAGTGTCTTTCTAGGTAGGAATAGTTTTCAAAGGACAACTATCTAGCATGTCCATCAAAACATCCTTATAAAATTTTATTATTGCCTCATCTGCATAAATTAGAGTTTCCCCCCTCATAAAATCCTGTATCACTCCTTTTTCTAACTTACACACAGGAAAATGGTAGGAAAATAAGGAAATCTGAGGTTCAGCTTCTGAAAATACATTGAAAAGTCAGCTATAGCCTCAGTCTCTGGTAATTCTGGGCCTTCAGAGGAATAACATAAAGCTGATAAGCAGCTATTCAGTATTTTGCTTAGAATGCCTTTCAAGAGACTCAGATATAAGTTCCAATGGAATGAACTAAATGTCCATGGGTAGAATGACTTTTTACTATGTAAGTATATCCTAGTCCCTAAAGTTATTTTTCTCAGGATAATTTTCTGGTAATTTTTAGTGATAAAATGCCTAATAAATGCAGGTATTAGAGATTTTATTTTATCTTTTCACAGCAGTTTGATATCTTCAGTTTCCCAGATATTCAGACATAAAAATTAGGATGCAGAGTCACTCATGTTTGTTCTTTCATATGAAGTTAGTGCTAAAGTTTACCTTTGAAATTTATTTTCATTAATCCCCTTTTCATTGTCATGTCTAGTTTCAGATAGTTATCATACCTGTCTAGACGGCAGCAATAAACATTTATTTCTCTAGTGCTTAGTCTCCTTTTCCTAACTATTCCCCAGTTTACTATCAGAACAATTGTTTTCACAAATTCACTCTTGAGATGTCTCACTTTTTACTCAAAAATATTTAATGACTGGTGGCTGCTACATTCATTTTAAGTTGTTTCATCTGGCAATCAAACCCTTCCGTAGCATGTTCACTCTTATTATTTCAAAGAAAAGTAGATTAAAATGTCTTTGACCATGACTTCATAGTTCTACACACACATCTCTTAAGGGGAAAAAGATCAAACATAAATGTGTCAAAAAATGGTCTTGGTCTGGGAGTGATGATACATGCCTGTAATCCTAGCTACTCAGGACACTAAAACAAGAGAATTGCAGATATGAGGTCAGCCTGGGAAACTTAGCAAGACACTCTCTCAAAAAATAATTTAAGAACTGGGAATATAGCTTCAGTTGGTAGAGTGCTTGCCTTGCATGCATAGGGTCCTGTGTTTGATCCCCAGAACCACACACACACACACACACACAAAGAAACAAACAAAAAATACATTTTAAAAAGAGCTGCAGATAGCTCAGTGGTAGGGCCTTTCCCAGCACGTGCAAGGACCTGGTTTGATCCTGTCCCTCAAAAAATAAAAAATAAAAACATATTGGAACAAAGTATGTTGAATCTGAATGCCCAGCCTAATGTATTATGTTATACAACTGGAAAGTATTTCCAGAGTAAAGAAGATATTTACAGTAGCAAATACAGATTCGGTCTCTCTTAATCATGAAACAGAAAGGAGAGAAGGATTTTTTCCTTTCCATGTGTTAGTTTTCTATTGCTGCTTGAACAAATTACCACATTATGACTTAAAATAAAATATATATATATATATATATATTATGTTACATTTTTGGAAATCAGAAATGTGTTTCACTGGGCTAGATTCATCTTGTCTGTAGAGCCACATTTCCTTTGGAGACCCCCAAAATTCATTTTCTTGGTTTAATTACTTTCTGTAGACTATGTAGGCTGCATGGATTCTGTTGCTAGTAGTCACTTTCATTCTTCACAACCAGCAATGGATGGTTAAGTGTTTCTCATGTCCTATCACTCTGACTCTGACTCATCTCCCTTTCTCATCCAATATAAAAACACCTGTGATTACTTTGGTCCTACCTGTAAGATGCATCAAGATGACATCCATGTCTTAAGGTCAGCTGCCTAGCAACCTTAAATTAATCTGCACCCTTAATTATTCTTTCCCACATGAGACAACACATTCCTGAATTTCAAAGAAGGATATCTTCAAAGGACTATTACTCTTCCTACCATAAGACCATTCAAAATAGAGTTTAGAGCAGTGGAGACCAGAATTTTGTCCAGGTTTATTAAAAAGTAAACAAATCAATTTTGGTGTTTTTGACCATCCTGTGAATCCTTATCTCCCTTCTCAATTCCTAAAAAATTCAACACACTCAAGGAATCCTGAGTTTTCATCTGTGCAAAAACGTTTTGATTTCCTTTCCCACTCTTCCTGACAAGTCAAATGGGGAATAACTTCAAAATAATTTCTAGAAGAGATTGGAAACTCATTTCCTACATGGACTTATTTCAAAACGGCAGACTTGATCTTTGGCCTGGTTGGTAGACATCTCAGAGAGACACAGGGGTTAGAGGGAGATATGAGGTGACTGAAAAGCAGTAGTCAAACAAGGGAACACTCACTGTGTGTTGAGGATTAAGTTCAGGTTGACATGGTGGAAATTAGACAGTTATCCCACCTGACTGCCCACCCGTATATGTGTGCCCTGTGAGAATGCTGCAGGCATTTCTGCTACTCAGAAGCATAGACTGTCAGTTAATATTAGCCATAAAAGCCATAAAAGTCAGAAGAAAGCTACAATCTCAGCAGTTAAAAGACTTTGCCATCTTAGCTCTAAATTCTAATCCTGATCTTCTAAGTGCTGGAGGATATGGATCTGGTAGATGCATGAGGCATTTGACCACTCCCTTCCCACCTTTCATATATCACAATGGAGATGAGGCAGGGGTAGAATCAAGCAATCACTTGGACATAAGGTTAAGGCTTTAAGATGGTGTTGAATGCACTAGAATTGAAAACTTAAAACCAGTCTGATAATTATAGAATACATCCAGAAAGTCTTTATGGGACATCAGATGAAGACTTAAGTTGAAAATGTTTAAAGGAAATGATATTTTATATTATAAAATAACTTATTTTGAAGTTATTTTATAATATAAAAAATTTTGCTCTTTAGGTGTAATAAGAATTGTAATGCATTCTGCTGTCATGTATTTAAAAAAATAAAATCAATTAAAAAAAGAAAAAATAAATAAAATAATTTCTTATACCCTTCAATTTAATACTGATCCATATATTAGCTTCAGACACAGTGACTTCATTCTTTAATTTTTAATAAAGAGATGCACAATTATTTTATAAAATATATTACATTATACTGATATAATTGACAAATACCCTAGCAATTTGCCTTCCTTAAATAAATATGGAAGGTCTTTGGTTTTTTTTATATCAATTTGGAATTAACTTGGAATATGCTCTGAGCTCTTCACCTTTTTTGAATGTGGGGTGGTGCTGAGGACATGATTTTGCACTTGAGGTGACATTTTCTAACTATCTTGGTGAAATGTGTTTGGGCAATCATGTACCTAATTTACTTAAACCTTTGAGGTAGTTAGAATTCCTATTTCACATCTAGGAAGTTGAGGCAGAGGACAGTGACATAACTTGTTTGTCACAGAGCTATGAAGTGCTAGAATCCAGATTGTACATGGAATTCTATCTCTGAGATGGCAAGTGCATGCCTGGGTTACAGCCAGCAAAACAAAGTCATATAACTGATGATATTTACTAAACTGGATTGAATTAAGTATTATGGTTTAAGCTTAGCCGTGATTATCACCAACTTTGACATCTAAACTCATGCTCAGCATTTAACAAAATACAGCAGAATAAATTATTGTCCTCCAGTAGGAGCAGTTAGAAAACCACATTGTTAAATTGCCTAATTTTCCAGTTGTCAATTGTTAAATTACCTAATACATTCCCTCAGTGGTATTTTATTTTTCTGGAAGAAGTAAACAAACAGTAAAACTCTTTTATCTTAGCCATCAAGGGATAAGGTTTCTTCCAGCAGTGCTTTTGCATGTCTTATGACTGATGTTAAATCATCTTCAAGCATTTGAAAGGCAAATTGCTTTATCCAGGCAATTTCATTGTGTTAGGAAAACTTAATTGTGGAATAAGGTCCTGTCCTTTCACTTTGATATAGTAACATTGAAGTCAGTTAATTGTGTTAACAAGAATTGAAGAGTGAAGTTCACACTTTAGCAGAAATTTAGCTTTAATATAACAAAAAATTGAATTGTTTACTTTTACTTATGGTTAAATATTTACTCAGCATAAAATCTCTGTAGGAAAGGAGGATTACAGAAATAAACTTCTTCCGGGAAAAATAATACATATACTACACAAATAGATAATATATTTTCTAATTACAGATTAGTTCTTTCCTAATATCTGAAAATTCAAAGAGCACACAAAAAGCTAATCATTCACAATTCCAACTACCAAGTAATAACCACTTTTAAAATTTTGATGTATCTCTTTACTTATATTTGTTTTCGTATTTGTGGGTATGTCTTTTTCTTTCAAAGAATAGGTAGACTAAATACATCATCTCTTATTGTCTGTGTATTTGTGTTTCCCAGAGTTTACATGTTGAAATCCTAATTCCTAGGTTTAAGCATTAGAGGTTGGGTCTTTGGAAATGAATTAGGTTACAGAATAGAGGCCTCATTGAATGAGAGATGCTCTTATGAAAGAAGTCCGGGGTTGCTTATTTGTTTTTTCCACATGTGAAAACACAGTGAAAAGATGCTTGTACATGAACTGGGTCCTCACCAGGTACCAAATTGGTTGATGTCCTTGATCTTGGATATTCCAACTTTCAGAATGATGAGAAATTAATTTCCATTGCTGATAAGCCAAGCAATGTATGGTGTTCTGTAATAGCAGTTCAATTGGAATAACATGTAACCCATCTCTCTTTTACCTATCCTTTTAAGAAACAATATAATGAGTAGCAATTCAAAGATTTAATGTGGAATTTGAAAATAATGTTAAAGACTTGATTCAAAATCAAGCTCTACCAAGTATTTGATATTATTGGGAACATTGTTACAAAATTCAGTTAAGAAGTTCAATTTGATGACTATTAAGAGTTGAATTGTGCCATCCTCCCAAAATGTAAAAATCTTACTCCTGGTAACTGTGGATGTGATCTTATTTGGAAACAGGATCGTTGTAGATGTAATCAAGTTAATATTCGATGAATATGGAGCTTCTAATAATAATCAATTGTGACCAGTGTCCTTTTGAAGAGAACAGACACAAAGAAAAAGACACCATGTAAAAAGGAAGACAGAAGTTAAAGTTACACTGCCTCATACAAAGGATTTTCTGGTACTCTTAGAAGCTGGAAGCGGCAAGGAAGGAAGAGAGTTCAGAGGGAGCATGGCCCTGCCAACACCTTGATTTGGGGCTTGCAGATTCCAGGTCTATGAGAGTACAAATTCCTCTTCTTTTGTGGTCCTATTTGTTCCTGTAAACATAGAAAACGAATGCAGCAACCTTACAGCCAGTGTTCTTTACTGCAGGAAAGATAAGAATTTCACTGGGTCTTTGCCTCAGGTCAGTAATTCCCTAAAGGAAATATTGTTTTTTAGTCACCATTCATCTTTCTAATCTTTTCTTGCATAACTGAGAGGTGGGTGATGAGACTTGATGGATTCTGAAACAATTGTTTTGCTAAGTCCTATAAGATAAGCCTAAAGATACCCATTTGCATGAGGGATTGGTAATTACCTGCTATTCTCAGAATTAGGGCTTTGGCCAAAATCTGAGTCAAGAGGGAAATTCTCATTTACCATTCTGTTAAACATACATATATTCATGTAAGTCAAATTTTATGCTGAGATATTCATGCAAAATGTTGAGTCTTGGATAAAAAGATGACTTGTAATTGCTTAATTTATGCAAAGTGATGGAAAACCCTGAGTAGTTATCAGAGTGTAATTCTTTTAAGATACTGGAACGCAAAGTGGTAGCATCTAAGGAACCCTATACTAGTCATCATCACAATTGTGTCAGCTTCTATATCTCACTTGAAGAACAGTGGATGAAACACTTAAATAACCTGGAAATACAAAGTCTCATCTTGTAACCCACTATCCACAAGCTTAAAATTCCTTTCCTATGAAGAATCCCTGGAACCCTTAGTGATGTGCATTTCCTTTGTCATCAGACTTCCATTGTGGCACTTCCCACATCATATGTGTTTTATCTACATGTCTATCTTGTACCCAGCTGTATGCTCCTTGAGGGAGGACTGTGTCTAAGTCATTGACATTGTATTGACTGGAACACGTGGTACATTTTAGACACCTCAAAAAAGTTTAATGGATGAATAAAAAAAACCAGACTTTTCTTCTTTCCAGCTCGCTGCTTTCATGTGGAAATTGAGAATGTAGAATTAAAGGATTTCAAATCTCACCCTAAGGCACTGAAGTTGGATGCTTACTGGGTTTTACACTTTCAAGATCAAATGCTACTACAGTATCCTGCATTTGTAATTGAGTTTATAACCTTTTGCCTCTTTTAAGATGAGAGGTGATAAAATCTTTGAAAATAATATGAGAAATGTTAATAAAAATTTTTAAAAGGATCAGCCTGAAATGAACCTGGTTCTTTTTTGGAATTTTTCTAACATGAATAAGGTGCACGTATTTTACTTTTCCTCCTGAATAACAAACATAAAATTTGGACATGTTCTTTTACTCACATTTCTTTAAGGACAAATCAAACATATTATGTTAAACACTGGTTTATAATATGGAAATAATTGAAAGATTGTATATTTTTGCTTAGTATATTTTTAAGAGGTCAAAATTCTGGTTGTGTTTTTTAATGAAATAACGTTTAAAACAAAATTATCTGAGAGCACTGCTTTTTTCAATATGTTTTAACTTATTTTTAATATTACTCTTTTTCTATGCTCACTGGCAATCCAAAGAACTTCTTGATTTTTCCTGTTATTTTACATATTTGAAAGTTAATTCTCTTTAATGTAATCAGAGAAGAACTTTTGTAAGAGGAAAAAAAACTTTTTATCAATTTGAGAGTATCTTTACTCTTGTATAAAGTATCAGTGGCTTTCAGGATATGTGGCTTCTATTCTAACTTTTAGAGACATCATTGGCATGAAAATGAAGGTGATGATAATGTCAATGATGACTGTGAACATGAGGACCAAGAGAAGGAGGAGAGTGGCTATAAGGCATCAAAACACCTTTGAGAATGAGCTTGAGATTGTATTGTATTCTTTGGAAACATCTAAAGAAAGTGTAACAATAGTTTATTCACTTACTGCTTTGAATTTAGCCTTTGCTGTTCTGCTACTGTGATATCTTTATTTTATTTATTTATTTTTATGTGGTGGTGAGAACTGAACCCAATGCCTCACACATGCTAGGCAAGCACTCTACAACTGAGCTACAACCACAGCCCCACTGCAACTTATTTTTTAAAATGGAAAAATTTCTCTCTCTCTTTTTCTCCCTCCCTCTCCCTAATCTTCTCCTCCCTAATCTGGGGGAAAAAGGAATTATCTTTCTTCCCCATCCTAGGCAGAGTTATCTGTCTTTGAGCACACACACCATAGGAATGAAATAATTCAGATTTGGGAATGGCACTGGAAGATCTAAGAAATGACTATCTCCCAAATTAACAAGAGAATTACAACTCTGAACAGAGAACACCTAGAATTCAAACTTTGAATCACTTCTTTAAAATCCCCTGCTTCCCCAGATGTGGAGAATCACAGCCTCTGGGACAGGAGCCCCTTGTATTTCTCCTTTGTTAACAAAGCAATAAAATTTCTTTTCCTTTCCTCAAAACTGTGTTGTTGGTATTGGATTGGTATCAGGGTAAGGACTGAGGTTTTGGTAACAAAGGAAAACAAATACAAGACAAAAACTTGGAATGTGATTTGTCTGAGTCACTTTGTTCTCTATCTTAACTCAAAATTAATAAAAATATGATGTATAAGTACTTTATAAACGTCAAAGTACCTTACAAGGATAAAGTATTCTTATTTTCATCATTGTTATTGGTATCATTATGATTGTATTTATTTGATTCATGAATATTCATATTGATATTTATTATTATGTTTTTGTATTTATATGTGGATGCTGAATATTATGATTAGAATCATCTTGCCCAAGGCCAGGATAGGGAAAGAGGAAGATCAGAAGCCAAGGTAGAATTTATCTTATATTTCTTATGTTGGCCTTAAGTTCATCACACACATAGCTCTCATCACAATGTCAATGCCTTTAATGTTGCCATTATCCTGTTGGCAATAATCATAGAACAAAAGTTTATCTAAAATTGGAGTCATTTTGCCAAAATATGGTTCTGATTGTTTAAGACTCTTGTTTCTATTGTATGTATGTCTTTGTGAATTTTACTCAGCTCAAAGAAAGAAAAAAAAAAGAACAGTTTATTTTGTTTAAAAGATCCTTAGTAATCTTCCACAGTTTTGATAATTCACTTTCTACTTTCAATTCTCCCACAGAAACAATTCAGACCAGAATGAACATTCTCAGTAAATAGCTGCCAAAATTATAAATCTTATCTGAAAAATGTATTGAAGCGCATTGTCTCACAACCAGCACACCTTCATTCTTGTAAAGAATTATCAAGAATAGCACATTTACAGATGGTGCACATTTACACAGACTGCATGTAAGTGACAATTTTATGATTCATTATATTTTATAGAGTACAATACAGTCCGTTAGATAGCTACTGGTCATCAGTGATTATGTAAATTTAAAGTAAAATTTTTATCAAATAGACATTCAGTTTTCCAATACAGCAACCACATTTAAACTATTAACTAGCCATCAGTGGATACAGAACATTTTTATCACTCCAGAAGTTAGTATTGAACAATGATGACCTATAGATGCTTATTGTGCAAAATACCATCCAGGAATGAGACCAGCATCAGTAAGAGCATCATTAACACCCTGTGGAATCTTGTTAGAAAGGCTGAGTCTTAGGCTCCACCAAATGCTCATTATTTTGGAATCTGCATTTCAGTAAGACCTTCAACTTATGCATATTAAACTTGAAAACTGTAGGCAATTCTCCTATAGATTCTTCTCCTTGTTTGTACAAGTATTATGTAACTTGTTATTGTTCTTTCCCATGAAAAGTTTTTCCTATCTTCAGTCATATTTCTGCTGATACACAAGAAGTATCCTATATCTTTCTCCTTTTGATGAGCTCTGGTCAATTCTCCATTCATATTCCAGGGCTCTCTTCTTTAACCTTTCCTAGTAACTATACACATGTGTAATAAGAGGCAATTTGCTTAAAACACAGATAAACACACACACACACAAACACACACGTGCGTGCGCACACACACACACACACTTGCACTTATACTCATTCCCTTTACAATGTTTTTAATGCCACTTACTGGATATTCGATAATATTTCAGCCTACTGAAGAACAATATGCCTCAACTTTATTGTTCAAATAGAGCACTGCTAATAAAATCCAACAAAATCTAAAATTTAGTCTTATCACAGGAAAACAATGGCAAGAAAACAGTCACTATTTTTCTCCTTTCACCTTCTATATGCACACTAACAAAACAAAACAAACAAACAAAACCTGACAGTCATTTGCATCTGAATTTTTTTTTCCTTTCTCACATTCTGAGGGAAGCTGACTTTTGTATTTCTTCAATGTTTAGGAAGATGGAAGAACTAAAGATCCCTGGATTTGGTTTGGGAAGTACAATTGCAATTGCACAGAATGTCTAAATTGAAATTTAGAATTAAAGCTACATAACAAGATCTTAAAGAGATGAGAGAAAATTTGGCTATATGAATTATGAGTAGTTCCCAAGCACTTACTGGGTATGAATAATTAGTAAAAAAAAAAAAAAAAAAAGGTGTTTTTCTTTGCTTGTTTGTTTTTCTTTCCAGTACTAGGGATTGGACCCAGGGGCTTTTTACCACTAAGCAACATCCCCAGGCCTTTTTTATTTTTATTTTGAGACAAGGTCTTGCTAAATTGCCCATACTGGCCTTGAACTTCCAATTCTATTGCCTCAATCTCTGGAGTCAGTGGGATTATAGGTGTGTACCATGGTGCCCCGGAAATGTTCTTGTTAGTGTGGGTTTTACATTGGATGGAGTACACTCTAAAGGATAAGTTTTTTTCCCCTGCTAAACTTTTAGTACTAAAATGTGCTGCTGTTATGGTTTTATATGAGGTATCTACCCCCCCCCCAATAAAAGATCTTGTATTAATGCAAGTATGTGAAATGATTGAATTGTTCATCCTATTTTGAATGGATTAACAAGGTGGTGACTCTAGGCAGGTGGGGCATGGTTGGCAGAGGTGGGTCATAACCCTCCAAGGGTTGTTCTTCCTTCAGCCATTTAATCTACCTCTCTTTTGCTCTCTACTTCCTGACCTCATCATAAGCAGAGCAAAGCAACTTTCCTTCACTGGGCCCTTCCCCATGATGTTCTGCCTCACTTTGAGCCCAGAGAATGGAGTTTGCTGTCTATGTTCTGAGAACTCAAAACAGTGAGACCCATATAAAGTTTTCTTCATCTAAGTTGTTTTTGTCAGGTGTTTTGGTCAGGGAAACACAAAAGCTGACTAAAATATCTATAAAATACCTTCTTAAATTTGACTCCAAAAATACAAGCATCTGTGTAGAACCCTGTGTTATTAACATGCTCATGTGTCTTAGTTTGTCTAAACTGTTATAACAAAATGCCATAAACTGGATACCTTATAAACGACAGAAATATATTTCTCATTATTTTAATGACTAAGAATGCCAAGATCAAGACTCTGGCAGATCCAGTATCTGGTGAGAGCCTGCTTTGTAGTTCATCAATGGCTACTGTAGCTGTGTCGTCACATGATGGAAGATGCCAGAAGTCTCTTTGGGACTTTTAAGGGGTTCTAAGCCCACTCATAAGGACCCCACCCTCATGAACTATTCACCTCTTAAAGACCCCATTTCCTAATATTTTTGCACTTAGTGATTAGGATTTCATCAAATGAATTTTGGAGGACATAAACATACAGTCCATTGCAACATGCACTAAAATGTGAAATTATTGCATGATATGCTTGTCATTAATTAGGTTGAGATAATTATCAAGGATTTTTAGTTGATTTTATTAGAATTAATTGCTAAGGTTTGAACATCCTATTGCATCATCTGACCAGCCAACAATGTTTGACTGTGGCTAGTCCTTGATCTGTGAAGATTATGAAAGCCTTATTATCACTCTATTTTCTATAGATTCAAAATTATATTGATAACAAAGTATATATAGAATTTGTAATGAGACAGTACATAATTTCTAGGGAGTAAGATTTCTATTTTCCTGTTAATAATTTTTTCTAAGTTTAGAATTTTTTAACAATAATTTTTTACAATGTGAAAAATCAATTAAAATGGAATAATCCTACTATTGCTATTATTTCTAGAATTTAAATTTTAAAAGTAATTCTATGCTTAAATGCTACATTCTGTAAATTCCCATGGATATAGCTATCTTGGATCAATTGGAAGTACACTCTTGTATTCAAAGACTCAACAAGAAATGATGTTTCCATGTACCCTGTAATATTTACGCTGGGTCTTATCCTTCAGTTCTCATTTCTCCACCCAGTGCTTATTTTAACCCATTGGAAAAAAATGACGGTGTTTTTTGAAGAAAAAATCTTTTGGTTATTTAAGTTATTGGCTACTGGGATTAATTAAAAGAGTGTATTTAAGTCAATCTGAAGTTTACCAAAAGCCTTCCACATTTATAGAAGAATCATCCAGCAATAGAAAACTATACTTAAGAAATGTTTCCCTCCAAATTCAAGACTGCATACAATTGGGGTCCCAGTTACTCATCCTCAGTATGAGTCATCAACTCCTTCATTTTCCCCTCTTCCACTTCCAGACAGAACACAGAGATCCATCAAAAGCTACTCAGTCACTTTTCTTCCTCAGGGGACAAAATCTTGGATGCCTGTGTTTGGAGACCTAAGGTCACTTGGGGCCGTGGGCTGAAGATAGAAGACAGAATGAGGCCCTTGTGATGCTTTGCCTTCATCCAAAAACCTGAAATATTCTTGATGCCCCAGGCATTCAGTTGCTGCCCCAATACATACTTTCTCCTACACAACATTAACAATAGATGCATTATAAGAAACCTTTGAATTAATGGAGTCCTTTGCCTAAATAGGCTACTGCATCATGTAAGTGAGAAGGAGTAAAAGAGAAAGCAAGCCAACTCTTCAACACACCATATTTTCTCATGCACCAAGCCTTACCAGAATGAACCATTTACAAAAGAGCTCACTAAGTGATTTTGTGAAAAGATACCCACTCTTTCCCAAATTTCAGGACACACTTCTGGGAAGCACTTTGGGGCTTATTTTTTGTAACTTCATAGAAGCTTTTAGAATGCTTCCTGTGTGGATGTCCATATTTTTTTTGGGTGGGGAGGGTGAGATTTTAAATAACATTCCCCCAGTAAATGATGTAGGACAGAATACACTAACTTTCCTAAATAACTCTATGTTTATAGTTATCCTTCTTGATTGTCATGCATTCTGTGAAAAGGAACTATATGAAAACCAGGTTAATGCTCAACCTAAGGTTTCAATGAAACAAATGAGTCTAAGCTTTTTAAGCGTTTGGTTCTAAAAGCAGTTTAAGTGGTCAGAAGCTTGTCATTTGGTTCAACCAAAAATAACACATGATGTTTTCCCTTTTAGATTTGTTGAGTGGAGAAATATTCAAAAGTATTTCCTCCTTAAGTTTAAGAGTTACTGAGAATTGTAATAATAAGAAGTATAATTAACAAGTCCAACATGGGAATGTCTAAAACAGACATCACTTCTTCATTTCCAACGCTTCTACCAAATCTGGGCCCTTACAAAATAGTAATCTACAGGAAAGTTTTAGAGATACAGTTTCTTCTTCTGGAATAGGGAAAGCATTGGCAGCCCTGTAGAACTGTTTTATGGCCTTTGTATAACTATATGCTGGGAATTACTGCATACACTTTATAAATATCAAAATGACCCTCTGCAGTAAATGCTATTATTTAATCAGCATTTTGATTTACAAAAATGACTCTACTTGGTTCTTGATGTGATGGAACTCCAGGAATAAAATCTGATTAACTCCAAAGTCTGTGTTTTAACCAGACAATATTTGGTGAGGACATTAAAATACACAGTGTTCAGCATGGTATGTACTCAGCATTTAACAGGTCTTTATTCTCACTGATGAGTTTCCAGCCAAGGAAAGCGGAAGTTTCTTCTATATTGTCTGACCAAGACAAGTGAAATGCAACACTTGATTTGGGGATCCTTATCATCAATTGGTTGTTTACTGAGGAAAAATAAATCTTTGATGCTAAAGACTCCAAAAGACCCTTAGAAGGCTTTGAGATTTGGTGACAATATAAGCATTAAATGTAAATTGAACCCTACATTCTGGAAGACTGAAGGATTATTTAATGTGTGTTTTCATGCATTGATAATGAGAGTTGTTCAGTAATGAAGTAAGCTGTTATCTTAAACTCAGTGTGTGCATTTTATGTACATGCATTTTATGGGCATAACTGGTTTTTAAAATTAAAGGGAAGTATGGGATAGTGATGTGGTTCAATGATAGAGTGCTTGCTTAGCATGCATGAGGCCTTGGGTTTAATTCTCAGCACTGAAAAACAAGGGAATTTAAGTCAAACACATGCTCACTACCCTCACCTTAAGCATTCTCCCATCCATAGTTCCCAAGAAGAAAAGTCTAAGAAGCTTCCTTGAGACACATGCAGCTGATTAATTATCTTGGTAGTTCACTTTGGGACCTCGATAGATAGGCTTTCGTTGGCCCCTTCAGTGCTTTTTCCACAAGTAAAACCATGAGAATCAAGTTCCATTTCCAAGTATCATATAGAGGATCATAAACAGAATCTGGGTAAGCCATGATAGGTATAAGTTCTCTTTTGGTGTTTCTAAGCCTTAATTTTTACACATGAGACTAGGTTAAGCACCCCCCCCCATTCCCTTTTCCCAAAAATTTACACGGAACTCTAGTGTATATATAACCTAGTGAGAACTGTGCCCAGAAAACTTCTTACTAGTTTTGAATTATTTGTGATTTTTTGTTAAGGTTATCTTTTTAAAAATTTTAAAGTTTGTCTTTAAATAAAAACTTAAGCATAGCAAATAATATCATGCACATGACTCTGAGTCTTAAAAGAATTTCTGTAGTAAGTAAATACAGGTTAATGGAAACATGTATACATTTGTATATATGTTGTGTATACATGTTTATATAATGATCAATTGCATCTTGAGTAATGATTTCTCATTGTCTGAAACCTGTAAAACAGAGTGCTCTTTAATATAAAAATGGCACAAGAAAGTTGTTCCACTCAACCCAAGATGTATATAATATTTGCATTCTTCTCAACAGGTGCTCACTGAAATGTTGCTTAAACTTTGTTTTCTATTATAAGTCCAATATTTTGTTTGTTTTGTCCTCAGGGGACATGCAATATTCCCATGTGGATGCTATCTATACACAAAACTGACTTATGTCATACCTGAAGTAGCTTCATCTCAGGAATTCCATTGCTTTTGTTGAAAGCAATAAGCATCCTTCCTGTGTCTAAGGTAAAGGAATGCTCGAACAAATCAAGGTTACCAGCTGCATAAACAATTTCAAGAAATGGTTGTACAAAATAACATGAGGGCCTTGGATCTTGGCATGTGGAAACACAAGTGGAACAGGAAGATGATCTCTCTATAGATCCTTATACCAGAAGAGAGATACATGGAACACAATTAGAAAAGTAGAGCCTGAAATAACCAACACTATCTTTGGTTGTTCTGGATAGTGATTATATATTACTACTAAATATACTTTTACTTTTCAATTATATTTTTTGGCTAAGAATGGTACGAAGGCTGACCCCAATGATCCGCACCTCCCAGTATTCATGCCTTTGTATTATTCACCTCCTTTGAATGTGGGCGGGCCCTGATTTGCTTCTGACCAATAAAATATGACAAAAGCAATATGGCGTCACTTTTGTTATGTACTATGTTGTACAAGATGCTGTCTCATCAGTAGAAAGACACTCTAGAGAATTTTTGTTGGCTTGGTAGAGTTAACAGCCACGTTGGGAAAGCACATCTGGCAAGGAACTGTAGGCGGCCTTCAATAGCCAGCAAGAAGCCAGAATTTCAGTCCTATAACTGCAAATAAATGAGTTCTGGAAGCAGTCCTCAGATGAGAATGTTGCCTGATCCAATACTGAGAATGCCACCGAACCATGCTCAGACTCCCACCCCCCCAGAAACTGGGAAACAAATACATGTTGTTTTAATCCATGAAATATACAGTATTATATTACATGGTAGCAGATAAATGAACATCAGGAATTCAACATGTATCAGTAAATATCTTTTAAGAATAACAATTTTAATTATTTTTAACTATTACAAAATAATCAAAATCACTACATTGAAACTATCTAGATACATTGATTTTTATATGCTTTCCTTTTAAAATCATTAGTAGCATCTAGATTTAATTGATGCAAAATTATAAATTGAACAATCTGAACACGGTGAAAACTAATGTTTTTAAACTTGTTAATAAAACCATGGCTTAGTGAGCCCAATGTGATTAAATAGTAAATCTTCTGTTGCAGCCAAAGAAATATTTGGTGCTTAAAACAGGTGGTAATATGGTACTGGGCAATGGAGAAGTGGCCATCAGTCTAGACAAGATTTAGAAAGGGCATCTTTTGATCAAAGGTAAATTACTGTAACTTTTGCTATTATTTTCTTATGGATTATGAGTAAAAGTGGCTTATTTATATTTATAGAGCTTATTGGAAAAAGTAAATCTTCACAGAAATCAATTTATGAGGACTAATGACTTTCTACAAATAGTAATGGGTTTCAATTGAAAAATAATCTATCAAAGACATAGTAAGGATGAGTCACAATAAAATGGTGTGTATTTAGATCTTCTCAGTCAATTATTTTTTCATTTTAACAATATCCTAAAGCACTTGGGACAAAAGGCATGCACATGTGCACACACACACACACACACACACACACACACACACACACACATACTTGACCTAGGTGATATTTATATGACTATTATGATTTATGCTATGTTTCCAAAAATTCAATTATTTTGAAGTGATTTGCAAACAATCTTGATTAATATCTGTAGTTTCCTGGTGATGACCTTGGAATGTATTATTTATATCTGACACAGAGGAAATTTTATTTGTATAATAACAAAATTATCAGATTTAAAATCATGAAAAATTATCAAAGAAAAATTTCAGTGATCATATAGCTCCTGTTATCACTTTTTATATAAGTATAAATCAAAATGTTTATTGAAGTTGTGGTTATGTTTAGATTCTAAAAATATTAGTCACTATTAGTTTGCATTTCAGCCTAAATTTTTCAGTAGATTATTTTCATACTGGAATGGCTATAATTGGGATTAAATCAGATATGCTGAGGTATTTTGGAACACCACACAAACATTGATGTGTGAACAGTTTCTTCCCTGTGAGGATCTTGGCAACATACTGTTCATTACCTAATCTTGGCTAATGTAATTTCCCTTGATTCAGCTTTGTGAGTACTTTCTAAAGCATAAGGTTTTCCTACTTTCATTTTGTTACATAGCTGCTACAATGTTAAAGTTCTTTGTGATGCTTGAATTATAGCCCTGGGTTTGGAGGCCATAGTAACTACTTGTTTTCATTCTTTATAACTGTGAAGAAGCTGGAGATCCAATCACTGTATCTGTTGGTCAGTCTTCAGCAGTGAGAGTTGTGCTTCCTGCAATGCATTAATTAAGCAAGGGATCAGTGCCCTTAAATTTTATGGAATTTGCCAAGAATCTGAGATTCATTTCATATAAGCACTGAGAATGAAGAAAACTGATCTAAATTTTATTATTGATCTGCCAATTCAAGTGAGGTGAAAAGGAAATTCCTAAGAACTTCTTTTTCAGTTTTTCACTTGTTTTTACTTTTAATGTTATATCTAACAGCTTCATTGAAATACAAATAAACCATTTATAGTATACAATGTAATGGATTTTAGTATAGTTACATAATTTTGTATCCACTGCACACATCTGTAGTAACCTTGAGAGAAACTCTGTACTCAGTAGCAATCACTCTCCATTGATACACAACTCATTTTATTTCAAACCTAGGAAACCACTAAACAATGTTGTCTCTGGATTTGCCTATTCTAGACATATCAGATAAACGATCTTACAATGTATAGTTTGGGCATATTGACTTCTTTCACTTAAGGTTTACAATGTTTGTCCCTCTTATAGTATATATTAGAACTTCATTTTTTTTATTGTCAAATAATATTCCATTGTGTGGATATATCACTTTGTGTTTATCTATGTAAATATGCATTTGAATTGCTTCCCCTTTTGTCCATGATGAAAAACTCTGTCACGAATATACATATACACATTTTTGTGTGGCCATACAGTTTCATTTTCTTAGGAATGAAACTGATGGGTTATAAGATAACCCTGCTTAATCCCTTGAGGAACTGCCCAAGGGTTTTCCAAAGTGGTTGCATTTTACATCTCATGAGCAGTGCATGAGAGTTCCAGTTTCTCATATCCTCAACAATATTCTTCTTGTTATCATCAGTGTTTTTGTTCAGAGACATCCTAGTGGAAGTGAAGTGACATCTCATTATAGTTTTGATTTTCAGAAGTGTAGTGGCTGCTAATGTTGAAAATATTTTATGTGTCTTTATAGTTTGGCTGCATATGTATCCTTGAGAAATAACTAATGTGTTTGCGGAATAGATACCCAATAATGACTACTAATATTGCATTATGTGCTTGAATCTGTGTGATGGTATGAGGTTCTGATCCACATGTAATTATCCTTATTGACATAGGGATTTGCAGTTTAGAAGGAAAAGGTCTGGGAATAATTAACGTAAAGCAAAAAGAAAGGAGTATGTTCAAAATCATTAGGAAAACTGAGTTTTAATTTCAGAAAAGTGAGAAGTTTAAAGTTAGAAAGAACATGATAAAAATCCACTGTGAAGCCAAATACATGCTATATGCTTTCTGTGAATGAAGTTGAAATATTCTTTGCTACCCTTTATGGGCCATAGATTCTTTAAGAGCTGGAAGTTTCAGCTGATGTGTGGTTATCACATCACTGAGAAGATTTAAGCTTTCATTTAAAAGTCTTCATTCTTATCCCACATTAAGTACATCAGGGCTATAGATATCACCCACCCCCATGGTAAAAGACAGAAATAGACAGAAAGAAGGCTCACTGGTTATACTCTCTAGACCTACTAGATCTGGTGTGAACTGAAAAGAAATGGGTCATAAGCTAAAGGTACACACACACACACACACACACACACACACACACACACACATTCACTGGAAAATTGATAAAATGCTGGCATTGTGGTATTGTGGTAACTAGGTAATAAGACAGTCTTTTGCCAACACAAAGTTTCAGAGAAGATGCCCTCCAGGGTAAAGATAAAAGTCCAAATCAAATCAGGACTGATGTGGAAGTTCAAGAACAAAGCAAAAGAAAAAAAAATGGTAAACAAAAAGTAGGAGACAGCAAAGTCCAAATTATTTACATTCCAAAATTAATGATCTTGGGCTAGGGTTGTGGCTCAGTGGTAGAGCACTTTCTTAGCATGCGTGAGGCACTGGGTTTGATCCCCAGCACCACATAAAAAATAAATAAATGAACAAAATAAAGGTAGAAAAAGAAAACATTCTTTAAAAAAATTAATGATCTTGATCACATTATGAATTTTCTTCTCATTTAATGAAGCCTTTCCTTAAGTACAATCATACAACAGTAATACAATCCAACCCCTCCTTTTCTCCATTAAAAAAAAAAAAACAACTAAAGATGAAATAAATTGAGGGAATTTTCCAATTAAGCTAATACTGATTACACTAACAGAACAAGAACTAGATCCATGAGAGTCTAACACCCAGTGTAATGGTTTTTCTTTTTTAGTATTATTTCAAACCAATAAATGTTAGATCTAGTTATTTATGATGTAAAGTGAAGAAAACATTTGAAAAGAATATGATTAATTTAGCTTTAACAAACTCTATAATTCAGTTTTTATTCAACTACTTTCCAGTTTTGCTCTGTGATTACCACTTTAAAAAACTTTTCCATTCTGGGACCCAAATGCTTAAAAGTTCTCTACCATTAACAAAGCATAATATTAGTTATGCACTTCACTTGGTTTATAGAGGACAAAATACTCTATAACCCTTGCAATGCACAAATAGTCTATCTGCACAAAAAATATTAATTAATAAATCTCACAATTATTGGTTCTTTTTTGAGGGTCTATGGATCATTACTAAGATAGAAAACAATTCCATGGTAAACTGATTGATTTCACTGATCTGATATTCTTATACTGTTGAACAAAATAATATTAAATAAATTGTCTTGAAGAATTAAATATAAATATCATATAGACATCAGTTAAAGCATATTTAAGAATAACTATACAAACCTTCCTCTTTGTATTTATTTATTTTTTTCATTCTTTAAAAATATGTATCACTCTGTTTATTCCAGAAATAGTTGTAGTTGACTTATCGTGCTAAGTATTACATTTCTGAATCAATAAGAACCTTTCTCTGTTTCTAAGATATTTATAAATCTTTCCTCCTTTATAGGGTCTTCAGGGAATTTAGATTGCCAAGGAACTAGAAGACTCTTGTACAAAGTATTTGCACACCACCAATGGAGCTGGTGAATATTTGTTGATAATGAGATTGATGATAAATTATCACTTACTTGTTATGTCTCAAAGTGGTTTATCTGCACTGCACTGTTTCTTGTTAAAAATGGTGTTTTCCTCCTACACATTGATTATCATGCCCCTTGATGATTGCCTTCATGGAAATTGATGTTAGAAATCTGTCATCCTGTTTGCAGCATCCCAACTGGCAGTTACTAAGAGTTTGTAGAGCTTGAATGAATTCTCTTTAAGCCTCTGCTTAAATGAATTTTTCAGTGTTTATCTAGTAACAAAAATATATTTGCCCAAATCAAAATTTTGCAAATATGGTGTTAAAAAACTTTAATAACATTTATACAAACAAAAGCAACCTTTTAAAAATATAGCATGAAAATGACTTATTGAGTGTTTTTCCTAAGTAAGGAATTTATTTGTTTGTTTGTTTATTTATTTATTTATTTTTCTTACAGAATATACCTTGAATTGTTCCTTTGGGTTTTGTATCCCAGATTAGGGTCAAAGTAAAGATTCCAGGGGAAGATGGCTAGATTCCTCTAAGAAAATGGTGTGAAATGCTTAAGTACAGATATGTCTAATTCACATTTAAGTTTTACATATAAGTGCAAGTACAAGTCACTTTTCCATTCATATGTAAAGAGTACAATAACCTCAGTTTGTTTAGATTTATTTCACTTATACCCTCAATGACTATAATTATCTGAGAACATCTTGTGTAAGCTTGGGGACCCTCTTCTTAGTTTCCACAAGGAACTGTTACATGCTGTCTACTTGTGTTCCACATTAATCAAATGATATCTCCTATTGGATAGTAGGGCCATACATTGTTATCAAAGCTGCTAGCTGGTCTTTGTTGCTGTTTCTGATATGGGAAGGTATATCTTGGTATAATAGGTGCTGTGTCAATTTTCCTCATTAACACGTTTCCATAAAGGAGGACAATGAGGTTTCATAAACATTATATCATTCGTTATCAGGTATTGAACTTATGGGGCACTTAACCACTGAGCCACATCTCCAGCCCTTTTTTGTATTTTATATAAAGACAGGGTCTCACTGAGTTGCTTAGCGCCTTCCTAAGTTGCTGAGGCGGCTTTGAACTCGTGATTCTTTTGCCTCAGCCTCCAAATTCAGGCTCTACTGAAGGACTAAAGCCAAGTCTATGGGACTAAAGCTGGGAGAAACCAGACTATATTATAATATTTATAAAAATAATTGTCAAAGTACTTTTAACATTGTATTGAGTAGAGAGGAAACTTTGATTTTCCATTGATTTGGGGTTTTGACTCTGTTTTTATTTTTAGCATAGAGATTTCATTGCATGTAGTTTTGCTTTGGGAATTACCTCCTACTTAATCAGACTCTATGAGTTACTTTGTCATGGCCCACAGTGGTAATCATCAGATCTATCAGAGTCTTTGTTGATTTTCAATTTCCAAATTTCTGTCCTTTTCCATATTGGCTCTGGATTAAAATATTATTCTTCCAAATTTTCTATTTCAAAACTGCAATCCTTAGCCTTAGTTTAAGCAACTAAATATTATACTTTAGATATTAAAGTATTAGTAATACTAAAACATCTACTTCTTTTATGATACCAAGGAAGTATTTGAGAGGTGAAGTGAATTAGGATTAGAACTTCTATGTTTCTAAACAAAATTTGTATAAGCATAACTGTAGAAAGTTTCGATGATTAGTGTGAGTCAGTGCAGGTGTACTGGTATTGTTTTACTACTTTTGAGGAGAGCAGAATAAAGAAAAAAGCATTATTTTCAAATAACTAGCTGACTGGCTACAAAGGGCTTGACAAGGAGCCACATGCCAGCCTCTTTGCCTAGCAGGCTGTTGATGGCTACAAGGGGCAATGATAAAAACCTCACCAAAATGAGTTACTATTGTTATTAGTACTGGGGATTGAACCCAGAATGCTTTACCACCGAGCTACATACCCAGCCCTTTTTATTTTTTTCTTTTGAGACATGGTCTTGCTAAGTGGCTCAGGGTCTCTCTAGGTTGCTAAAGCTGATCCTCTCCCTTTAGCCTCCCACATCTCTTGGATTACAGGCATGTACCCCTGCACCCAGTGGCAAAAGGAGTTATAGAGCAGTACTTATCCTCTTCATTGTGAAAGAAAATAGCACCAGTTCTTCCAGATTCCTGAGAACATACACACACACTTATTCACACACATACACACTCAAATCATAGTGTTCTTGAACATTGTTACTTTCAGAGGTATTATTTAAAAAGAAAAAAGAACAAATTATTAAAATAGTTGTTGCTCTGGATTTTGTTTCGTTACCCATGTGAAAAATATATAAGAGCACAACATTTTAAAAAACAACAACAATAATAATGAGAGGTCTGCCCTGCCAAACAGCAGACCCAGGCTGGAGCCCAGACCCTGGCCCAGGACTGCCCCTGCTGACCTGTTGACCTACACTGGACCAAAACCCAGGACTACGACTGTCTCCTTGACCTGCACAGGAGCCTAGGCCCAGGGTGGGCCCAGGTCTGCCCCCCAGCCCACCTGAGAGCCCAGGCCTAACCCACCCCCATCTTGGAACACTGCCATAGCCCTCCACAGGCAGTAGCCTCCACCCTGTGACACCAAACTGGGCCTAGAAGCAGCTGCATCTCAGAACAGGCAACCCAAAGCCAGTGTGAGACTAAGACTCAATTTCATTCTTCCACATGAGGATATCCAGTTTTTCCCTTACCTTTTAGTGTTTTATATTTCTTGTATGTTTTTGACACTTTGTCAACAATCCATCGACTGTGAAGTGTGTGGATTATTTCCAAACTCTCTATACTGTTTCATGGATCAATATGCTTATTATTATTTTTTTCTTCTCAAGATTGCCTTAGCTTTTGTGATTCCAAACAAGTTTTAGGATTTTTTTTTCTATTTTTAAGGACAATGACATTGGAATTTTGGTAGGGTTTGTGATAAATCAGTAACTTACTTTGGGTGGTATGGCAATTTTAACAATATTAATTATTCTTATCCATAAACATGATATATCTTTCTCTTCATTCATGTATTCTTCAGTGTCTTTCTTCAATGTTTAGTAGTTTTTGGTATACAGATATTTCAACTTCTCAGTTAAATTTACTCCTAAGACTGTTTGGTTTGGTTTGGTTTGAGGTATTGTAAATGAAATGACTTCCTTAATTTCTTTTGCAGATTGTTCATTGGTAGCATATGGAAATGCTGACTTTTATATCTTGATTTTATATCCAATAATTTTACTGAATCTGAAAAATGATTTCTAAGACTTTTTCATGTTTTTTTTTTTTAGGATTTCCCATATGTATAAGATAATGTCTTTAGCAACAAGAGATAATTTCACTTCTTTCTTTCCTATTTTCCTATTTTGCTTTTTTTCTTTTTCTTTCTTTTTTTAACCCTTTGTTCTGTTCCTAATTGTTCTGCTTTAAGCTTACAATACTATATAGTTTAGATGGCACTGGCAAGAGTGGGCATCCTTGTCTTGTTTCTGATCTTAGAAAAAAAGTTTTCAACTTTTCACCATTGAGTATAAAATTAGCTGCAACCTTCTCAGACATGATCTTCATTGTGTTAGGAAACATTTCTTTGTTCAAAGTGTTTACCATGGAATGATGTTGAATTTTGTCAAATGGTTTTTATTTATTAAAATGATCATATAATTTTTGTCTTTCATTCTATTAAAATCATCTTATACAATTATTAATTTGCACATATTGGGCCATCCAATCATCCTAGGGATGAATATAACTGGATCATCTCAAATGTTTCTTTTAATGTGCTGTTGAGGGCTGGGGATGTGGCTCAAGCGGTAGCGCGCTCGCCTGGCATGCATGCATGCGGCCCAGTTTCGATCCTCAGCACCACATACAAACAAAGCTGTTGTGTCCGCCGAAAACTAAAAAATAAATATTAAAAAAAATTAATGTGCTGTTGAGGGGATTACTTAATGTTTTAAAGCTATCATTGTCTAAAAAAATAAAAAATGTAATACACCTTTAGTTTGCAATTGGCCATTGAACTAATATAATCTCATCTTGTTATTGAAGTGTTAACTCATTTTGATGAGTAATTCTCTTTCATTTATAAGTAGTAGCATCAAAAGCATCTCTGGAGGGTCATTAAAACCGTGTGAATTATTATGTTCTTATAAACATTATATCTTTTGAGATTACTTCTTTGAAAGGGTAAAGTTTCTAAGCTGGAAAGCTTGAATTAAAATGTAAAAGATTAGGTATTATTAAGTTCCTCTGTTACACCCAGATTCCTGAGATAGTTAAGACAACGCCCTACTGGCCATTCAGCCTAGAGCCCTGTGCAGTTTGTCACAGGGCCCGAACCAATCAGTTTGAATGTGTACCCAGTTTAGAAGTGACCAATCACCCCTGCCCAGCCTGTTCCTGCCAATGAATGGACTAATCATGTATCAGAGTTGTTGTTCAATTTTCCCGCGCCTCATGATGATTTGTTCTGATGTATGCAAAGCCCCCCACCCTCTCCAAAAAGTGTACTTAAGCTCTGCTTGACCTCTACTCTGGGCTCTGTGCTGCTCTCCCTTCTTGAGTGAGCATGGAGCCCCAGCGCGCTGGAACGGATCCCTAATAAATCCCCCTTGCCATTGCATGGAGCTAGTCTCCTGTGGTCTCTCCTTCTCTGACGCTTTGCCGGACCCTTACATTTGGTGCGTTGGCCGGGAACTGCGCATCGCCGGACAGGGAGACCTAACGAACTGCTTCGGGGGTAAGTAAGGCGCCTTTCTCTCTCTCTTTCTCTCTCTCTTTCTCTCTCTCGCTCCCCTCCTTCTTCTCTCAGGTGCGATCGCTCAGGTTTGGTCTCTGGCAGCTCAATGGTGGGTGTAAGTCCCCAGAGGGCATAAGCTCTCAGAGCCTCAGGTGGGGTTGGCAGTGTGTGTGTGTGGCTGTCAGTGGAGAGCGTAAGCTCCCCCTGGCGGTGGCAGGCAGACGTGTCTAGGGAGCCACAGGCCACCCCCCAAGGGACGCTTTGGGGGACTCGGGGGGACGGAGGTGCCCCCCATCAGGTAGAGGGGCGGATGAACCCTCGTCAGTGTAGAGGGGTGGATGAACCCTCGTCGGTGTATTTTGCTGCCAACCCGTCTGGTTTTGCTGGCAACTCTTTCTGTTGAATTCACTGTCTTTAATTTTTGCTTCTGAATTTGTGTTAAACGTTTACTGTGTGTCCGTGTTTGCGTCACGTTTGTATTGTCTCTCTGCGCTTCAGAATGGCCCACCCTCGGAGTTGAATGGCCCCCAGGAGAGTCCCTCCATCTCTCTCTCTAATCTGCAAAGTCAGAGATATTGTCTTTCAGCCGGGGCCGCATGGCCATCCAGATCATGGCTTCTAACCTTTCAGGACCTCTTCGAATCTCTTCCTGCATGGGTGGGGTCTGCGCAGTCTGCTGGGAGGATTCTGCCCGGCGGTATGGTGGATCTGTCCTGTCCCTGTTCCTCCCGGCCCCTCCACCCACCTGTCCTCTCCGCCCCTGGCCATCTCCCCTCCCCGGAGGGGGGGGGGGAATGCTCCCGCAGGTTTGGGGGACGGGCGGACGGAATCGGGGGTGAGGTCCGCGGGGGACCGCCCCTCCTCCCCCTCCTCTGCCGGCAACCGGTTGCCACTGGGCGCATTTGCACCACAGCAGAGCGGGCGGGGTTGGCGGGGGACTGCCCCCCCCGTCCTCCCAGCGAGCAAAAAAAAAAAAAAAGTGGCTAGGGGGCACCCGGCCCTCTTCCCCCCCTCGTGGGGGGTAGAAGGGACCGGGTCCCCAAACCCCCCGAGTGTTACAGCCCTCCCCGGCTGCAGTGATCACCAAATCCCGGGCCAAAGAAGCGAACGGGTCTTCCTCGAGTCGGGCTGCTTGGGAATGCAGCCCGAGGCGGATGATAAATTCCATCTAAGGCTAAATACTGAGACTAGGAAAGCAATGTTTTCTTTCCCTCCCGTAATCAGCTTGAATGCAAATAGAGATGCCTGCTGGGGATTTAACAACTTTGACATCTCACTTTGACTTTTCTCAAAGCCCTGTCCTCATTATTAAATTGGTGTTAATTGGCTTTAGAGATGAGAACCAAATTTTCAGTCACAAATTTGAGTCTCCACTCTGCTTTCTTGGGGAAGCCTAGCACTCGAAACAACTGCAAGAGGAGGATGAGCTTTTTGGGAGCTGGCTACTAAAAAGTGAGGAAAAAAAATGCCTAGTGCCTAAGGTCAAACCAAACTGGAGGAGCTAATCTTGCAAGTGAAAGGGAAACTGAGGAATTCCCAGCAGCTGCCAGAGCCATTTTCGCTTTGGGGAAATTTCCTCATAATTTCCCTGCACTTAAGGATTACTCCACCTTTGTTTACTTAAAAAGAAGGGACACTGAATGCAGTAAAGCCAGTCACACTGAGACCCTTGATTTTTATACCTATAGTTGCCCCTACGTGAAAACATCTGGTCCACTTGTGGGAAAGTCTATGGTGCCACTGATGGGAGTCATAATTAAATGAGAGTTCAAAACCTGGAGGGATATATTCTTATCTGGTTATCTGATTGTTTCTTAAAGATAAACTAGGTTAAATGTGTGTCTAAAAAATAATTTTTTTATTGTAACAATCTGGTATCTGAATGGGTTTCTAAAGCATTGCACTATCTTGCAGTTAAAAGTTGGGTTTAAGCAATTGTTTAGTTTGATTTCAGATAGTTCTAAAGAGTTTCAATTTTTGAACTGGGTAGCCTAAGGAGATTTCACTAGGTATACAGTGCATTGATTTGCGCAAGGATAGTAAATTATGATTTGGTATCTGTTTCTCTGTGTGTAAGATTTAGGAAAAAAGTGTTGAATTAAAACGTTGGTCTGGCTTATTGAAATGACATTAATTAGCAACAGTCTTGGGAATTTTCAAAGCTTAATTTCAGATATGCATGGTAGTGTGTGGTTCTTTCTAAAATTTTTTAGGCAAATTTAATGTAACTTAATACTACTTTAGAAACTTCAGAACAAAGATAGTGGCTTAATGATCCTGAAGAAATTTCTTCTATGGTAGGTTTTATATTATTAAGATCCTATTTTCAGTTTTGTGTGAGCAAGTTTTTTTCTAGTGTAGGAAGGTACAAAGATGTGAAATTTTGTGAATTGTATCTTAAACTTTTACCATATTTTCAACTCCCAAACCTGAAAATTGTGACTTATGGTTAAAATGCCTTAGACATGAAGTTTCTGCTCAAAATTCCAGTTTTCCCAGTTCCTTCCAGACCTCAGCCAGGACTTAAATTGATATGCAAATAGAAGAAGCCTGGAGCACTCAGTAGGAGACAGATCTGAGGCCCAAGGAAAAAAAAGTAAAGGTGTCTTTTACCTGAACTCAAACTAGATTAAACCAAAGAGTAAATTGTATGGCATTTACTAATTACTGGCCAGTCAATTTTTTCTAGGACTTTTGCCTTTTCTTAGATTCTATTTTTTTTTTGAGCTCATGATTTTTATCCTACAGACAAGTTAATGTTTTTCTGATAAGTTCTATTTTTGATCAACTGGAGTTTTTTTAAACATTGCAATGAGATTTCACCTGAGAAAGCTGCAAGGCCTTTTGTGTTATGTGTTACACTTGTGTTACGTGTTGTATGTCGGTATGTCTGTGTGTATGTCCATATATCATGCAGTGATATGACAATTGACAGATGAGGAGCGCTCATGAAAAATTAAAAATGGATCCAAATATCTTTGATTCACGTGATTCAAATGGTTCAATTTAGATTGGGTAAACAGATAAAAGTAAAGATGTCTTTAAAATTAAACTTATAAGTTTCTCTAG
Organism: Spermophilus citellus; assembly: GCF_964194105.1. Classification (NCBI taxonomy): domain Eukaryota; kingdom Metazoa; phylum Chordata; class Mammalia; order Rodentia; family Sciuridae; genus Spermophilus; species Spermophilus citellus. Next base: position 250,343,234 of record NC_138182.1, on the reverse strand, counting down.
GTGTTCAAAAAGGCCCTAATAAAATGTTAACTCTGCTTAAATTAAAAAGTTTACAAGTATTGTTTCAAGATGTGAACAGAAGGAGGTTAACAGATAAAAAAGGAGAAACTAAAAGGTTCTAGATTTCTGGATAAGAGTCTATATGATTAAGTAATTAAGAGGGTTTAAGTAAATGATAAAGAAGGTCTGTGTAAGTTTTTGAGCAAGTAATCTTAAAGAAATTAAGCAGCTGGTTAAACAAGTGCTGTTGTTTTAGAGAATTGTGCTATGTTTCTTTAAAAGCCAAACTTGGTTATTGTGATGTTACTAATGTGTTCATATCTTCCAGGTATACAAGTCTGTAAGGTAGAAGCTTTACAAGCTGGTGTTCTAAAGTTGTATGGTAATTTTAGGTTCAAAGAAAAAAAAAACATGTTGGAGATTCAATTATATCACTTGTGTTTTATAACGGTACTTATTATCAATAAGTTATGTAAAGTTCGATGTTACTTTTTACACTGAGATACAATTTAAATGTATTTTTAAGTTAATGAGAGCCTAATCTGGGTAAAGGTTTTATTGTAAAACACAAAAGTGCTTTGCTACTTTCCTACAAGAGGTTAAAAGCTTTCAGCCTTTCTTTAATTCATGTTTTAGATATGATATTATGTTGTGTTAGCTAATATTCATGTGAACTTGAGCAACAATTCATGTAGGCTTTGTAAGATGATGTCTAAAAAGCAAATATCAGCTTCAGAACTATAGTATTTAAGACTTATGAAGAGCCCCACCTTACTTGAGTTAAGGCTCTATGTCCCATCTCACTGCATGTGAAAATGACCATGAAAAAAAGTAGGCCAGATTTTAGTGCATTTAAAGTTGTGCCCAAAAGTTGGTTTTTGTCACGATTGCCAGGATATCAAACAGGGGATGTACTCTGCCAAAATTCTAGGTAGCTATTACATAGACTAAATATGTTTTTACCCTAGTTAGTCTTGTTTTGTAGTTTGCTTTTAGATGGACTAAGGATTGCCTGTTAATGTTTTAAAGAGGTACTGCTTTAAGAACTCACATGTGTTACAAGGAGTTATCACTTACAGGATAGAGAGATAGGTACTAAAGCCCAGTAATCTTAATATAAGGCTGTTAACTTATTTTGCTGGATGTTTAAGATTAAGTTTTAAAATTAAAAAATTTGGCTCTTGCCCTCTGAGTCAGTCTGAATCAGGGAATAGGGGACTTCTTCAAATGGCTCTGCAACTCTAGGCCACATAACCTCTCGATCAGGGAGATTAATGAGACCAGTGGAGGACAGGAAGCCAGTCAGTGCATTTGCTGTGAAGAGGAGGGTCATCAGAAAAGGGAGACATCCCTGATGCTTCCAAGGGAAGCCACATGGTCAAGTAAGGCCTGGACCCATCCTAGCACAAATGGCACTAGCAGAACTGAGAAGCTGCTGTGAAGTTCCCGAGGACTCCCAGGAGACTCAGCTGACTGTTAACAATAGGTAGAACAGAAGTCAGTTTGACTTGCTTCATCTTAAACACTTAGCAAAGACAGTCAAAGCCAAAGCACAGCTGTTCCTGGACATCTTAAATGATAATAATAGTTAAATATAACCTCCAACAATAAGTAAACTGGAGGTTACAAAAGAGATTCTTAGACAGAAATGCCTGATAACTGTCAAAGGGACTGCTAGAGTAGTTTTAGTCTAAGGCCTTTATTTCTAACCAACACAGGTAGGCTTGATGTTTGCTAACATGGTTATCCCACCCTAAAAAGCAGAATTAAAGATTTCTCTATTAAACACAGAGGTCATACTAGTAAAAGGATTTTGCAGGATCAGATGGCATTAAATTATTAGACTATATCTTAAGGAAAAAGACATCTGTAAACCTAAATGTTAGTTGTTGTGTTTACATCCCTGACATCTCTGACAATGTGACAAATATCCTTAAAGATTTACATGCTCAGATAGAAGCCATGTCCTCAGCAACATTGTCGTGGAAACAGTATCTTAACTCTTAGTTCCTGGTACTGCCTGATAGAAAACATTGTTGATCTTTGTCTTGGCCATTATATTCATTGGCATATTTCTGTGCTGTGGCATTTCTTGCTGTATCAATCTGGTTCCAGTACTAATGAACTCTTGTTTCTCTTATAGACCACCTATCAATCGAATGGCCCTCCAGCCTATTACTTCTCAATTGGACTTTTAGCATGGACCACTCGATAGACCCAATATTTTTAAGGGGGACTCCAAACTGCTTGCCCCACACCGTCCCTTTTCAGCCTGAAGAAGCCAGAGAGATCCTCTTCATCCCCCTTCCTCACAGCAGTAAGGAGTTCCCAAATTAGAGGGGGGAATGAAGCCAGATTTAAAGTTAGGTAGTCAGTGTAGTTAGATAAATCAGGGTCTAATACCGAGTGAAATCTAAAATGGAGGCCATGCTAGAAATGATTCCAGGAAACACAGGACAACCCATGGTAATCAGAAGGCAATATGCTCCACTGATAGAGATGAAAAATGAGACTCCCCAATAATTATGATTCATTACTTTTAAGATTAAAAGTAGTCAGAAAAAGGAGTGGGGAATGAAAGGATAAAGTTTCTAAGCTGGAAAGCTTGAATTAAAATGTAAAAGATTAGGTATTATTAAGTTCCTCTGTTACACCCAGATTCCTGAGATAGTTAAGACAACGCCCTACTGGCCATTCAGCCTAGGGCCCTGTGCAGTTTGTCACAGGGCCCGAACCAATCAGTTTGAATGTGTATCCAGTTTAGAAGTGACCAATCACCCCTGCCCAGCCTGTTCCCGCCAATGAATGGACTAATCATGTATCAGAGTTGTTGTTCAATTTTCCCGCGCCTCATGATGATTTGTTCTGATGTATGCAAAGCCCCCCACCCTCTCCAAAAATGTACTTAAGCTCTGCTTGACCTCTACTCTGGGCTCTGTGCTGCTCTCCCTTCTTGAGTGAGCACAGAGCCCCAGCGCACTGGAACGGATCCCTAATAAATCCCCCTTGCCATTGCATGGAGCTAGTCTCGTGTGGTCTCTCCTTCTCTGACGCTTCGCTGGACCCTTACATCTTAATGTTTGAAAATTTTGACATCAATTTTTCCTCTTTCAGTGACTACCCAACAATTATATAAAAGGGAGCATATATAAAAAAAATGAAGATGATAAAATAAGCAAAGGTTATTCGTAAAACTAAGGTTTGTGGCCAGGTATGGTGGACATGCCTTTCATGCCAGCAACTCCCTAGGTGGAGACAGGAGGATTACAAATTGCAGGCCAGCCTGTCTCAAAATAAAAACAAACAAACAAACAAATAAATAAAAAGTACTAGTTCTGTAGCTCAGTGGTAAAGTGCCCCTAGTTTAATCCCCAGTACCAAGGATAATAATATTTGCTTAAGTGACTTTTGGTGGTGTAAAGGTAAAATTTCTAAGCTGATTCTAAGCTGCAAAAGCCTGAATTAAAATGTAAAAGACTGGGCATTGTAAAGCTTCTAAATTGAAAAGCCTAAATTAAAATGTAAAAGACCGGGAATTATAAAGTTTCTAAGCTGCAAAGCTTGAATTAAAATGTAAAAGACTAGGTATTGTTAAGTTCCTCTGCTACACCCAGAACCTGAAATTCCTGAGATAATTAAAACAACACCCTACTGGCCATTTAGCCTAGGGCCCTGTGCAGTTTGTCACAGGGCCGAACCAATCAGTTTGAATGTGTACCCGCTTAGGAGTGACCAATCACCCCCGCCTGACCTGTTCCCACCAATGAATGTGCTAATCATGTCTCAGAGTTGTTCAATTTTCCCGCGCCTCATGATGATTTGTTCTGATGTATGCAAAGGCCCCCCCCCCGCCCTCCCCAAAAAGTGTACTTAAGCTCTGCTTGACCTCTGCTCGGGGCTCTGGGCTGCTCTATCTTCCTGAGTGAGCCTGGAACCTCAGCATGCTGAATTAATAAATCCCCTTTTGCCAATTGCATGGAGCCAGTCTCTTGTGTGGTCTCTTCCTCCGACCTTTACATTGGGAATTCTTATGCTTTACTAAAATTCCCTGTTTGAATTTACAGACATAATAGCATCAGTTACAAAGAAAACCCTCAAACTCCAGTGTACTTTTATGTACTATATTGCAATTGTTTGTAAAATCATCTGTATTTACAAATATTATCTGTTCCATTTGATGTCATAATGAAGCCAGATTTAAAGTTAGGTAGTCAGTGTAGTTAGGTAAATTGGGTCTAATACCAAGTGAAATCTAAAATGGAGGCCATGCTGGGAATGACTCAGGGAAAACACAGGACAACTCACGGAATGTTAATGAAGTCCTGGAAAAGCCCTAGGCCAAAGTCCACCTCAAAGGAATGTTAATGGAACTCAGGAAACAGCCCGAACAGATTTGGAGATAGCCCATCCCAAAGAAGTGATAATGAAGTCCTTCCTGCCCAGATTACTTGTTTGGCCCACCTGTGTCCCACCCCTCAGGCCTTCCAACCTACATTCCATCACCAAAACTATAAAAAGGGGAGACAACCACACTTCCATGGATTCCACCTCTTGGGTCGCCTTCTTCCTCCGGGAGAAGTCTTTTCTGCTGTCCTTTAATAAACTTCTAATTTCTACTCTGACCTTGCCTCGGCGTGCTCTCTGGTGTTATTCTTCAACATTGGGGAAGCAAGGACTCGTCACCGGTCAACAGTGGTAACACAGGGACTATGTTTAACTACTGAAGATAGTCCAGGAAGGAAATATTTTCTTGATTCATTTTAGAGGGAGTTATTTAAATGACAAGGCTAATAACTTGTTTCATGATCACATAATTGAGTCATTGCAAACCCAGTGACTTGAGGTTTGGCATTCTTCATTATTGTGGCTTCTGTCAACCATTTTTAAAATAATTTAAGAGTGGTTTAGGGCTGTGCATTCACAAAATCCTTAAAGGGATTTGATTCCCTATTAGAAGGTATGAAGCCTGTGAAAGGAAATCACATAAATCACTTAAATTACATTTTCACTCACCAATGGCTTAAGAGGGCCTACACTCTTAACCAGACAAATAATCAGCTTTCACAATAAAAAGGTAAATAAAATGTAAATTATGATCAGATAAGTGTTCTTCCCTAGTAAGACAAATTAGTCAACATTGTGCAGCTGTGATACATAGGTGTTATATTGAGAAACCTCTCTGGATAAATTTGGTAAAAATAATTAGAGTCTGAATCTGTCCTCTTGCTCAAGACACATACATTTATTGCAATCCATGTCTTGATTTGTATCTTATTTTGCCATTTCCCTCTCTCTGGAAGAGATGAAGAATGCCAAGTTTTGCTATTTGGATACCAGCCACCCAGGTGGTTATTATCCTGAAGATTGCATAATTAAGCCTAAAATTGAGAGAGCAAATAAACAATGTGGGTAAATTGGGAAAGAGGTGTGAGTATAATGAAGGATACTAGCAGAGTGTCTCCTCATAGAATTTAATTGAAATCACATACTGAATCGAAGCTTGAGACTTGACACGCAAGATACCACAAAATTTTGAAACATGCATTTGACATAACTATTTGCCATTTGACCTATAACCATTAATCCTCTTTGACTTTTATGCTGTTCTTATAGTGTAAAGGTGGAAAGTTGATTTTAGATGAAAGTTATACTTAATAAATGTGTACAAAATTGACAGGGCTAAGAAATCTGATGAAAGGACTCTCAGGCAACAAAAATTATCTAAGAAAATAACAGAGTAGGTACACAGCTAAAACAACAACAACAACAACAAATTAATACAGTTTGGCAAGATTATTAGATTATTTTAGATTCTTAGATCATTTTCATGGAGAATAAACCAAGCAGCCAAGTCAGTTGGAGAATAAGTGACAAGTCACATCACAAAGAAAAGGAAATTAAAAAATTTACATGTCTAGTTTATATTAATAATGTTTAAATAGAGTTATTCAGAGAAGCAAATTTCTACAGTATAATACAAATGACTCATATTTAAGAAATTTTTCTATGTGGTATATTCAAATGCAATTGGAGATAAGACAGTTATCTTAAAATTACAGCCCACACTAATCTATTTTTTATTATATCTTGGCACTATTATTATAAATACCTTAGCTATTTATTTTACCTCTGAAGCATAGACAGTGAAAAAATAATTAGACAGTAAACCAACACCAATCAACCAACAAAAAAAAAACCCTAAAAAACACTGCACACATTTATTATGTGAATGAGAAGCTGGACTGCAGAGATAAAAAATAATAGTTAAATTTAAAATATTGAGACATTCGTGAGACTATCAGTAAGGGTGAAGAGAATTGCAACATAAAAAATACAAAGTTTTCAAAGACTGAGACATTTGAGTTTCCATAGTAACAAGAGAAAAGGATGATTAAGAAGTTAGAGAAAGTGTAAATGACTTTTTCTATGTTGAGGCGAAATTGTCATCAGACCTTCTGAAGGAGATAATATAAAGAGAGATTTATTGAACATATTATGAATCTTTTTCCTGAAAATAATGATATTTCAATTTATGTAATTAATAAAGAGAAAAGAAAGGAAAATAATCATATAAAATATTCATAATTCTAAGATTAGAGATAGAAATTAGAACATTTTTGAAATAATTACTTTTAGTTTTCTACACATTTTTGTATGGATGGCACAATGAAGCTTTTTATTTGACAGATTTTGAAGATTATACCAATTATTCTGCTACTTGCTTGCTTCCTTCCTTCCCTCTTTTCCTCCTTCCTTTCTTCTTTTGTGGGTTAAATCCAGGAATACTTTACCACTGAGCTACATGCTCAGCCTTTTTTTTTTTTTTTTTTGACATATTCTGGCTAAATTTCTTGGTGTCTCCCTAAATTGCTGAGGCTGACCTTGAATTTGGGATCCTCCTGACTCAGCCTTCCCCCTCCTAATGGCTTGATGGGATTAGAGGTGTGTTGCAGGGTGCCTGGCTGATAAGTCTTGAGTACACAAATCAAAGTAGAAGATGAAGAAAGACCCAGATAAAAATGTATAAAATAAGAAAATAGAGGAGATTAAAAGAGGCAACAGATAAATTGCATGTGGTAAAGAGTAATGTAAGAAATCCCCCAAATGTTCAAAATGTTCTGATATTTTTCAGTTTTGCTCATTTTCAAAATAATTGTGAGACTATTTATTGAAGTTTATTCTGTTGACTAATGATTTTGAAAGGGTTATGCTTGGCATAAAAATTAGCTCCACTTATGTGTTTGGTCATAATTTGTTTATATATGACTCATTTTTGGCTCATGACAAGCAATCTGCAATCATCAATACTACCCAAAATAAGGTAGAGTCTGGAGAAAAATCCCATGCTGACTGCACAGACATACCTATCTCTCACTTTCACTTAAATGAAGAAATTTATAAAGAATGTTGCTCTCTTATTACTAATGAGAAAATGTCATCCCCCAAAGCATACATTTTCTCCACCTATTGGAAAGTTGAGTTTATAAGGCAACCAAGTAAATACCCCTCTGGAATATTTGGGGCCCAGAATCTAAAGAGGATCTCTTATTCTTTCAAGGTCTGTTTTATCAGGCTCTGTCAGGTACTCATGGGAAAGATCAGAGGCAGAGCAGGAAATTTGGGAGAGCATGGCCCACAACCCCCAAGTTGATGGCACAGGAATACAGATGAGTAGTAGTTGCTGGAAAAAAGGAAGAAGGACTTCCTAATTTCAAAGAAGTTTCTCTTCTATGAGATTAAGCCTTAAACTACCAGGGAAGAGAGAAAACTCTCTTGGCCCCGGTGGGCTGACAAAGAACAACTGTATCTGGAAAAAGTAGGAGGAATATCTTTTGGACAAGACATTTGGGGCAAAAACTATAGATATATGCAAGGTTCAACTACCACAAGAAAGGGCAGGAATTATGAGAAGGGCTTGTCCTTTGAACAGGATTGTCAAGGGCTGAAGCTGGACCCAGACAATAGTGAATCACTTCTACCCCCATGATAGATTTAGTGACACAGAAAGAGATCACCCATAGGCAGCCAGAAGAAAGGTCTTGGAGGGAAAAAACAACAACAACAACAACAACAAAAACGAGGAAGAGAGAACTAACAAATCAAACTTCTGACCCCAACTATTCCTAGCCACAAATATAGTTCCTTAATAGCCCATAGACACGGCCAACTCCAAAAGGTACTTCCTCTTGCACCAACAGACCCTCTCGTCCACTCTTGTGCTGATTAAAGATTAGAAATCACTTTTCTCCAAATTTAATGAAAAAAACAAAAACACCACCAACAACAAAATAGAGTTGATTGGCCCCCTTTCTAAATCCTGTATCCACCAATCATCTGTAGGGACAAATCAAGCCCATAACACCCTCTAGACAACAGACACCCTTTGTCATCTCTCTCTCTGTCATCCCTCCCTCTTCGGAGTTCTGCTTTTTTTCTAAAACTCTAATAAATCCTGTTACTTTGCTTTCACCCTTGTGTTTGTGAATTTCATTCTTTGAATTTGCAAGACAAAGAACCTACCTATCCACCCTTCCTGTTACAGGAGCACCTATAACATGAAAAAACCCTGTCATTTGAGGGGAAGTGGGAAAGTATAAAGACATTGTAGGGGGCAAGGTGTGTAAGAATAGCTGAGGAGAAGCTGGGAGACAAAACCCTTCAGAACCCCTGCTGCCACTTTATGGACCAGGTAAGTGCTATCAATCAGACAGTAGAAGCAAAGCAAGTCGTGGTATCCTAGAGGTAAAAGCAGTAACCACAAAAGGCAAGCAAACTCTAACATTAATGAATTCTCAACTTTATTGTGCAAGTGAGAGAAATCAGATACAAAAGACTATATACTTCATTTTTTTTATTTTCATGACATATTGAAAAAGCAAAACTATGGAAATCAGATCTACTTTTGCTGGTATTTAAAATAAATGTAAATATAAACAAAATTTTCTGTATCTTTACAATTAAATTTCTAGAAAATATTTTACATTTTCTTACCATAATAAAGATTATTATGACATTTTAAAAAGACCTTTAAAAATGTTTCTTCCAAATAAATGTAATCATAGAAATTACTTTTGTTAGGATTTTACCTTGATCAGAAAATTTTCCATCACATTATGAATATTTTATGACTATTCTGAAGAAACAGAGATTATCTGATACATTAAGTTAAAGGAAGAGAAAAAAATCTTTGGATGTTCTATATATAGAATGTTGACACTAATATTTATAAGTATATATAAATATATATTTTATATATATATATAAATTATTATATATGTAAATATATTTAACTTATGCTTCATATATTAAAGAGTGATTTTTAAGACTAACTTTACCATCAATAATTATGAAATATGCAAGTGACCATTCTTTAAACACATCAGAGAAAAATCAAGACTTCCAGTTAATTCCTAAGGATGTAAGAGTTTATAGGGACTGGAAATTGGATATTCACATGAATGAAAGAGTTTTTATCTCTATTAAGGGGTTAAGAATACTTCAACCTAAAGTATGCTACTCTAGCATATTGATTAAAAATACTTTTAAAATAGCAGTGCAAGATGGCTCTGAACTTGGATCTGTTTCTTAAAAGCAGGGGGTGAGGAGGATAAAATTTGAAAGAAGCCCTCCCTATACTAAAAGAAAAGTAATATTTTTATCATCAAAGATGGAAAGCTGAGGCCAAGGGAAATCTGTACAAACAACCCATTTCCTTCCAATTAACTGCCCTATACTAAACCCTTATTCCTTATGATATTGTCACAATCCACTCCTCTTCATCCAATCCTGTATGTAAGCATTCAACTCTAAAAATTTTGTTGTTGTTTTGTTTTGTGGGAAATGGTCTTCATTTTCTTTTGAGGAGTGCTGTGCTATTTAAAACTTATATTAAATCAGCTTTTCTACCATTGATCTTAGGTCAATTTTATTCCCAGACCTGACCAGAAAAATCCTTAAAAAGATAGAGATAATTTTCCTCCACTATATTTCTATATTAAGGCACACAAAGTATCATTTCTACTCTAGGTATGTATATGTAGATCCAATCATGAACAGAAGATACAGATTGTGTAAGAAAACATGTGATTGTTAATTTTATGTGTCATATTGAGTGGGCCTAAAGGAAGCTAAGAGAGCTGCTAAAGCATCATTTCTGGGTACATCTGTGAGGATGTCTCTGAAAGAAAATAACACTGAGTCAGTGCAGTGAGTAAGATCTTTCCTGACCAAGGTGGGTAAGCATAATCCAACTGTTGCTGGCACAAATAGAAAAAAAGGTGAAGGAAGTATGAATTCTTTCTCTCCCTTCCTTTTTGAACTAGGACATCCATCTTCTGACCTTGAACATAGAATTTCTGGTTCTTGGGCCTCAGACTGCAGAGCTTAACACCAACAAATCCCTACTCCCACATCCAACACCATCAACAGTTTCTCACCTTAAAGTGGAGTTATAATATCAATTTTCTCGGTTCTCTGGTTTGCAAATGAATTTTTTAGCTTCCCTAATCGGGTCAGCCAATTTCATAATAAATCTCCATATCTATCTGTCTGTCTATCTGTCTATCTGTCTATCTATCTATCTATCTTACATACATATATGGATCTATAATGTCTCTCCTGTTTTTTCTATTTCCCTGGAGAACCCTAACATTAATACAAATTGATCTTGAATTAGGCAAAAATTTCTTTTCTTTTAGTAATCTACCACTGAGCCACATATCTGGCCCTAGGTAAATATTTCTTCACATACAAAAGTACAAAAGTGTAAAGAGCAAGATTAATAAAATTGATGTCATTAAAATACAATGTAAAAATATCACATGGATCGAGTGGAAAGAAAAGTTGTAGAATGGTAGAAGACATTTGCAATAGGTACATCTTGAAAGATACATATTCCTAATATGTGAAAATCCTTAAATTACCATGAAAAGTCAGGCAATTCAATTTTTAAAATGGGAACAAGTCACATGGACTTGTTCAGACACTTTAAAATAAAAGAAAAAAGTGATCAAAAACTATTGCCAAAAATTACCTCCTGCTGAAACATGCAGCTAATCAGTCAGGGTCACTCCAGGTGAACTGGGCTGGATTCAAGATAATCACACAGACATAGAAAGGACCCTTTTCTTGGGATTCAGCAACAGCTTCTCAGCCCCAGCTCCCACAAGGGAAACAAGAAAGACAGGAACAAGAAGGCAGCCCATTCCCATTAGGTAATGCCTACTCCTCTGCACAGATGGGGATCCACCTGTTTTGGTGGCCAGTGGAAGCCAGTTTCCACATTTCTATTGCTCAAATCTAGAGGGCGCTCAGTGCCTATGTGGCCCAACAATCTTCCAAAATTTGTCACATGATAGATGAATTTGGGGCAATAAAAAAAAATGTGAATATCACAAGATGAGGTAGATACTCTACACCGAACAGGAATAATTTTTGCAATTGTAGATAATTCTGATATTTTTATTATTGATTCATAAATATATAACTGTTAGAGTCTGTAAACAAGTCAGGATGGCGCCTGGCATTTTGCCAGAGGGAGTGGTTTGTGAAGTAACGCCAGCGAACCATTAAGTGTGGAGATTCCTTATTGGTTTACTGCTGTATCTATTTTATGTTAATTAAGATAAGCTGTGTGGAATGTATATATACCACTCCTGTCCAACAATAAACGGCTCCCACTCCTGCTGTATCAATATACACAAGTTGCTCGTCACCCCCCGGTTATTTTGCTGCACCGGACTGCGGCATATAACTTCCATTTTCTTTTATTATTTATTTTTTAACAAAGGAAGTGCTACTCTTGCCCTTTCAGCTCACCTTAAAAGAATATTCATGAAGTTGAAAAAAATAAGATGTGCTTTAATGGTAAATTCATCCATATTCAAAAGTAAATATTTAGAGGATTTTTTTTTCTGTTTGTCATTAACCATGGGAGAACAATAAAGCAAAAATATCTTGTTAATGAACTTATACTAAGTAGAAGAAAGGGTCATACCAATTTCCATTTTTGTTACTTCAGCCTCACTTCCACTTCACCCCTCAGAGTCCTTGCCTGACATGGAAGCTGAACTGACTACATGGAGCAAAGCCTAGAATCAAAGGGAATAAAAGTGAGGTATTTTGCTTTTGTACCTGAATAGGATTAGAGAAGAACTGATGTTTACCAATGATCTGCTATGTACAAGATTTTCACATGTTTTCCTTGCCAGCAGGGAAAGTCTCTCCCCAGCAGAGGAATTGACTCTGACCTGCTGTGAATTCAAGAAAGCATTAGCCTATTAATAGATTATCAGTTGAAACTCCAGTGATCCTTAAAATACCCAGAAAATTCATGAGAATATCAAATGATTCTATATTATCATTTCATGTGCTGCTGTAAATGTTAATGAACCACATTTCTGTGTGCAAGTGTCTATTCTACACAAGTATAGGCATGTTAATCAAGTCTTACTGTTGATTTGCCTGGGATTAATAAGGTTATTAATGTAAAGGTCAATGATCAGAAGATCAAACTATAACCAAACTCAACACAACTTATCTCTCCTCCACTTTGGGACTGACTTCATTTGACATTTGGACTGAATCTCTATAGCACAGCACAACAGATTTTCATAGTGGTTATTATGTATAAAAAATTCCTTATTTTATGTTAAAAAATTATTTATACACTTAAGTGGAATCTTTATTGTAGTATCAACATGACATTCTTAAAACATCTCCCTTCTTCAAACATAGCAAAATCTCTTTTGAAGAAACAAATTATCTTCAATACCTGCATCTGGAAGGCAATATTCTGAAAATTATCACCTTATAAATGCTTGAAGTCAATTGTGTAATAAGTAAAATGTATATTTCTATTTTACTTTTTTGTTGTTGTTCCATGACCTTAAAGTTTATGGTGTTCCATAAATGTTTAGCAGCATCTATAACAGTGCATGACACACGCAATGTAGGTGGTCAGTAAGTAAATGTTGAATGAATGAGTACAAATGAAAATAAAACAGGAACTTGTGAGCCTTCCACCACTATGGCCTACCACTGGGATGTTTGCATACTTAACCATTTAACATACTTTTTTGTTGTTCTTGTTGTGAAATATAAACTTGTACAGAAAATATATCCATAATCTAAACACATGGATCATTAATTCTCACACAGTAAAGATTTAGATATCTGCCTTCCGGGTAAAGAATAGCAAATTGCTACCACCTCCAAATTCTTTATGATATGACATTAACTTTTCTATGTTGTGTCAAATATATTCAATATACTAAGTATTATGATATGCATTCCTTATTTTTCAATACAGATTTACCTATGCATCACAAAACATTATAGTTTAATTATGCCCATCTTTTGACATTTAGGCAATGGCATACTACAATATGTATTCTGTCATTCAAAATTAAGTTTGTGAGGTTCATCTATATTGCATGCAGCAGAAATTCATTTATTTTCACTGATGTATAGCAAGAACTGTCAAGCATTTTAATTAAAGGGGCCATATAGTTAATATTATAGGCATTATAATCAGGAGACAAAAGTGAGGCTATTATGTATATAATAATTTTAAAAGGAATTTCTAACATTGTAAAAACTCTTCTTAGTTTGTAGGTCATTAAAAATATGGTAACTAACTGGGTGTGGTTCAAGGCGTATAGTTTGATAATCAATGCTGAATGATATTATATTATATAAATATGTCATTACTTACTTATGCATTTTGATTTTGATGGAGATTTGTTGTTTCCAGTATAAGACAAATAATAATACCATGAAGACTCCTCTGCATGATTCTTGAAGAACTTATGTATATTTTTCTACTGTGAATATACTAAGTAGTGACAATTCTGACCCCTAGTTAAATATGTATTCATATATTCAACTTTCATAGTCAATATCAAAACATATTCTAAAAACATGGTGCTTACACTTCTACCTCAGTTTATGAATATTTGTATTGCAGTTTTTATTTTTCTCTATTCTTCCACCTTACAATAGCCATTCAAAACACAGTTTTCCAAAGTCACTTAGGTCAGTTCATGCCCCCCCCCATCCTCTTCATTGAAATTATGTCACACATAGGAAAAAATTCATTTGCTACAATTTGCATATTATTAAGTAATTCCTGAAATCTTGGTTGATTTTTAAAAGTTTTTTTACAACAAAATTTTACTCTGTATGGATATTAATAATTGCATGGAGTCAATATCTACCACCACTGTACCTTAAAGAAGAGTCCCGTCGTCCAAAGGATATCCTAATCAACCATGCTTTCTTTTTCCAATGCCTGGAAAATATTGATATTTTTTCCATCTATGGTGTTGTCTTTCCTAGAATTTTATATAAGTGAAATCATACCATATACAATCTTTGGGCTCTGATTTCTTTCATTTTAAAAAATGCACTTAGTATTCATTCATGTTGTTATGTGAGTCCGTATCTTGTTTCTATTCATGGTTGAAAAGTAGTCATCCATTGTATGGATGTATCACCATTTGTCTATTCAACTAATAAAGGACAACTTTGTTTTTAGTTGTGGTAGATCATAAATAAATTTTATATAAACTTACATATGTGAGGTTTTTTTTAAACATTCACTTAGGTAAATACACAGAAATAAGATTGCTATATTTTTTATTAATTTTTTAATTTAAATAACAGTGGAATGCATTACAATTAATATTATACATATAGAGTACAACTTTTTCATATCTCTGGTTGTATACAAAGTATATTCACACCAATTTGTGTCTTCATACATGAACTTTGGGTAATGATGTCCATCACATTCCACCATCATTTCTAATCCCATGACCCCTCAATTCCCCTCCCACCCTCTGCCTTATCTAGAGTTCCTCTATTCCTCCCATGCTCCCCCTCCCTACTCCACTATGAATCAGCCTCCCTATATCAGAGAAATCTTTCTCTAGTGACTCCATGCAGCTATTAAAATCCATACAGAGTAAAATTTTGTTGTAAAAAAGTAAAAAAGTTTGGCATTTGTTTTTTTGGGGACTGGCTACTTCACTTAGCATTATCTTCTCTAACTCCATCCATTTACCTGCAAATGCCATGATTTTATTCTCTTATATTGCTGAGTAATATTCTATTGTGTATGTATGCCACTTTTTTTTTATCCATTCATCTATTGAAGGGAATCTAGGTTGGTTCCACAGTTTAATTATTGTTAATTGTGCTGCTATAAACATTGATGTGGCTGTGTCCCTGTAGTATGCTGTTTTTAAGTCCTTTGGGTATAGACCAAGGAGAGGGATAGTTGGGTCAAATGGTGGTTCCATTCCCAATTTTCCAAGAAATCTCCATACTGCTTTCCATATTTGCTGCACCAATTTTCAGTCCCACCAGGAGTGAATTAGTGTACCTTTTTCCCCACATCTTTGCCAACACTTATTGTTGTTTGTCTTCATAATAGCTGCCATTCTGATTGGAGTGAGATGATATCTTAGAGTAGTTTTGATTTGCATTTCTCTAATTGCTAGCAATGATGAATTTTTTTTATATATTTATTGATTGATTGTATATCGTCTTCTGAGAAGTGTCTGTTCAAGTCCTTGGCCCATTTATTGATTGGATTATTTGTTTTATTGGTGTTTAACTTTTTTGAGTTCTTTATACATCCTAGAGATTAGTGCTCTATCTGATGTGTGAGGGGTAAAAATTTGCTCCCAAAATGTAGGCTCTTTATTCACCACACAGATTGTTTCTTTTGCTGAGAAGAAGCTTATTTATTGTGAATCCATCCTATACCACAAGAGTTAAAATCCATGATTTTAACTCTTGTAGTATAGGAGTCTTATTAAGGAAGTTGGGGCCTAATCCCACATGACGGAGATTAGAGCCTACATAGCCTCAAAAAATAATAATAGTAAAATAAAATAAAATATTTGAGAATCAACTTAACAAAAGAGGTGAAAGATTTATATAATGAAAACTACAGAACTCTAAAGAAAGAAATTAAAGAAGACCTTAGAAGATGGAAAGATTTACCTTGATCTTGGATAGGCAGAATTAATATTATCAAAATGACCATACTACCAACAGCACTTACAGATTTAATGCAGTTCTGACCAAAATCCCAATGACATTCCTCATAGAAATAGAAAAAGCAAACATGAAATTCATCTGGAAAAATAAGAGACCCAAAATAGCTAAAGCAATCCTTAGCAGGAATAGTGAAGCAGGTGGCATCACTATACCAGACCTTAAATTATATAGAGCCAATGGTAACAAAAACAGCATGGTATTGGCACCAAAACAGACTGGTAGAACAATGGTACAGAATAGAAGACACAGAGACCAACCCACAAAATTACAATTACCTTATATTAGACAAAGGTGCCAAAAGCATGCATCGAATAAAAGAGCTTCTTCAACAAATAGTGCTGGGAAAACTGGAAATTCATATGCAACAAGATGAAATTAAGCCCCTATCTCTCACCATGCACAAAACTCAACTCAAAAGGGATCAAGGACGTAGAAATAAAGCCAGAGATCCTGTGTCTAATAGAAGATTGCTACATTTAAAATTTTATTAAAAACCCACAAAACTCTTCTACAAAATGGCTTATCATTTTCTATTCCTACCAGCAGTGAATGAGAGTTCCTGTTTTTTCACTACCCTGCCAGTATTAAGTATTATAATTGGTTTGATTTTTGTAATTCTAATAGATGTGTAGTGTGTATCATTTTAATCTTAATTTGCATTTCCCTAATTACAAATGATGTGGGACCTTTTTTATTTCCATATCATTGGTTATCACTCATATGCCTTCTTTGGTGATGTATGTCTTCAGATCTTCTTTAATTAAATTATTTTATTATTTGGGGCTTGAAGAATTCTTTAGATATTTAGGATATGTCTCATGACAGACATCTGATTTGCAAATATTTCTCCCCAGGCCATGACGTACCTCTTCAATCTTTAACAGTATTTTTCCATAGCAAAAATTTTTAATTTTGACATAAAGTCTAGGTTAGCAATTTTTTTTCTTTTTTGTGTATGATACTGTTGGTGTTTTATTTCAAAACTCATTGTCAATCTGAAAGTAATACAATTCTCTCACATAGGACTCAGATTCATGTGCCTACATAATATGTAAATTGTGTGCTAGAGACCTATATTGTGGTTGCACTGGGAAACAAATTGTTATATGTCTAAATCAAATATACCAACCACTTGAGAATTTTTAATGATAAAATTCTTTTAACAAATTTTGTTTTATAAATTACTAGACTCAACATTTCAATTGTTGGTTTAAAAACATTTGTTACTTTTTCATTGCTTCTAGAGTTCACTCTACATTAACTTCAATGAGAGTGTCAATTGTTTAGGAGATAATTGATAGAAACTGCAGAACTTGATAGGTTAATTTTTAGAATCTTACTAATACTTCTTACATCCATTAATGAATTTAGTCATAATGCCATAAGTGTTGCTCAGTAATGTTCACATAATAGAATCTATATTTATTAACTGCTTCAATTAATTAAGTCTACCCTCTGGGAAACATTCAAAGTTGCCAATTCAATATTTATGATCAGTTCCTTATGTGTAATCCTCAACTTAACCTTGAATATGTACCTGGAAACTATTCCATAAAAACTACATCTTGGAATATGAATCATCTTAGGTTTGGTGGAGAAGTTAGAGAAAAGCTGGAATTATTAAAAAAAAAGTCATCATATATTTAATTCCTCCATTTGTGCTTTCTGAGATCATGTTGTTTTAACATTAAAAGAGCCTATTATATAGCATGAGCTTTGTAAATATTGGTTAACTTTTGTTCAGACTTCAAGGTAACTTCAGGTGTATAATATATGTTCTTAGAATTCTAAGAACATATATTATACACCTGAAGTTACCTTGAAGTTAGAGAAAAGCTGGAATTATTAAAAAAAGTCATCATATATTTAATTCCTCCATTTGTGCTTTCTGAGATTATGTTTTAAAGTGCATTAGAAGCACTCACAGAAAAAAGAAGCAATATAAATGCTCTTTTTCATTCTTTTAGTCCTTGTGGAATCAAATGTGGCCAAAAATCTTATTGTAATTTATCAGAGTCTGATCAGGGAATTAAGTAATTGGTATCTAAAAATACCAATGCTACCATTATGTCTAAACACACACACACACACACACACACACACACACAATGAATTATTAGCCATATAGAATAATTCAATTCATTAACTTGTAGACTCATTATTATTAATGAATTGACATTCTACTCAAAAGTTGATGATCAAAATTCTAATTTAAGTACATCATGCTCTTATACTAAACTTACAAGTATCTTAATGATTAAATTAGCCCATACTGATAATTCAAGATAAGAGCTATTTATTCTTATTGCAACTGTGATGTTAAATTTAGCTTTAATAGATTAAAGAAATCTTGAGAAAATTTGGTATCTAAATGACAGGGAGGGGAAGAAAGGAAAGCACAATATAGAAAGACCAGGATAAAGGGAAAACAATTTTACTCTCTTCACAATTAGCATTATGAACTATCCTGTAGAGCTTTGGAGATGATAAAAGATGAACCTATAGTTTCATTTACTTCAAACACATACAAAGAACCAGGGTTCTTTATGGTGCTCTGTCACATAGCAGAACTGCTGGAACTTCATAGGGATTTATTAACTTATGCTCATACTACTGACTATGCAGACTATTGCTTTAACTTTGTAAGAACTGGTGTTCATGTGTGTTTATATTTCAAAAATGCCAAATTATAGCTAAACAATTAATTTAAAATAAGTGTCATACTAGTTGATTTTAATGTACTACTTTTTCAAGAAAACTACATAGAAAGAAGATTAAAAATAGCTTTATTAGAATACCAAGAAATTATTTTTGCAGCATGTGATATTTATTTTCTTTCTTTTATGTGTATTGACTCTTCAGATTTTCTATAATAATTATGCTATTATAAATTTCATAGCAAAATCTATTTAGATTAAAAAATGTTTATACTTTCTTCTTCAAGACTGGCTTTTGATGAAAATGTACCTAACTAAAATATACAAATCATCCTTGATTTTTTTAAACTTCTGAAGCATAAGGAAGTCACTAGGACATAATGTTATTTAGGCATGGGTTTCCGTTTCACAGGTCCATTGGTAAACTGTTCAAATGACGATAATAAAAAAAAATAATGTTATTCAGGTGAGGGTAGAGAGAGAAAAGAAACATTTGAATGACCACAGAAACCAAATGGTCCCACAGCCTAGGCATGAGTTGGTAAATGTTGGTAGATATCCCAAGTGTTTCTTCCCCCTGGCCACATCCTTCTTGTCTCCTATCCTTTCCTCATGCTGTCAAATAATATCTCTCTCTCTCTCTCTCTCTCTCTCTCTCTCTCTCTCTCTCTCTCTTTCTCTCTTTCTCCCCCCACCTCTCTCTTTTATATAGGTAAGAAATGTACATTTACAGAAACATTTAATTTCTAGGATTTAAAATAGTTTACACTGATATAGACTGTGATCTATGATAGTGTTTTATTCTCTTGCAGTTTATGCATGAAATTCTATCTTGATGGTGTACGCTTGAAGCCCATTTGAAGTCAAATATAAACACAAGTACTGACTTCCAAAATCATGATTAAAAGAAAGCCAGGCAGAGAAAAAATTCTTAATTGCAATTTAAAAGAGACCTGTGCTGTGGAGTGAACACTTTTTTGAAGCATTTGGGGTGAGTGAGGAGGGAAGCATGATTTTGTGAAATACTATGTTGCTTTCTAGGATCCCAGGATGTTTTAGCATTAAACAAAAATACTCTAATAATCAAACAAACAAAACAAAACAAAAAACCCGTTTTCTATATCGAAAATGTGTAAATTTAGGTAATAACTGGCACTGGCTAGAGATAAGATTGGAAATGTGAATAGAAAAAGAAATATAAAGATGAGACAAATTGGAAAGGAGATTATTATAACCAGAAATAATGAGAATTTATTCAGTTTTACTATTTGTAGATATATAAATTTCCATTCTTTTTTCTCCATGAAATATTCATAAAATTCTATTAAAATCCATCCAAGCATAGTGATGCATGCCTGTGATCCCCAGTGGCTTGGGAAGCTAAGGCAGGAGGATCCTGAGTTCAAAGCCAGTCTCAGCAACAGGAAGGTGCTAAGCAACTCAGCGAGACCCTGTCTCTAAATAAAATACAAAAGAGGGCTGGGGATGTGGCTCAGTGGTTGATGCTCCTGAGTTCAATCCCCAGTACCCCCCCACCACCAAAAATAAATTCTATTAAAATCTGTGAATTTCTTAGGACTTAATAATCTTCATAATAAAGTACCACAAACTGAGAGGCTTAATCAGTAGAAATCTTATCTCACAATTGTGGAGCCTGATGTCAATTTATTGTCAGGGCCACACTCTCTGACAATACTAGGAAAGACTCTGTTCCAGACCTCCCCCCAGCTTCTGATAGTTTCTCCATTGGTGGAAGCATAACTATAATCTTTACATGGCATTCTCCTGTGTGTGCATCTGTTTCTGTCCAAACTTTTGGACCTTTATAGCAATACCAGTCATATTTATTAGAGACCACCTTATTAATGGCATTTCCAAATTATAACAACTTTTCTCTGGGCCACCCCAAGATTTATGTTTGTCTCTCATGTGAAATTCATTTGTCAACTCTCTGAAATCTCATCAAAACCTCATCAACTCAACATAAAAAAATCTTATTATCCTAATTTTCGGAATC
The DNA here is from genome assembly GCF_964194105.1 of Spermophilus citellus. NCBI lineage: Eukaryota > Metazoa > Chordata > Mammalia > Rodentia > Sciuridae > Spermophilus > Spermophilus citellus. The sequence continues at coordinate 250,322,492 of NC_138182.1, read as the reverse complement.
ATTTGGATTATGATTCACCCCATGGCAAAATTTGCTTTAATTTGTGAACATATGAAATCAGACAAATTATCTGTTGCCAAAATACAGTTTGGGGTCAACCATAGGATATATATTTCTATTCCGAAAGGGAGAAATGGGAAGTAAAAAAGGGGTCATGAATCTCAAGCTCATCTAAAACCTAGCAGGGAAAATTCCATTAGATTTTAATGCTAGAGAATAATTACTTCTCTTTGGTTTGGTTCTCTCTCCTGTAGGATCTTCAGGAGGTGTCCCTACCGTGGGTCATTATTCTCTATTTTTGAAGTTTAATACATGCAAATAGTTGAGCAACTTTACCAACCCATTTCCTAACAATAGTGTCTGTAATGATTTGGATATGAGGTGACCCCCAGAAAAACTCATACTAGGCAATGTAACAATGTTCAGAGTTGAAACAATCAGATTATAGGAGCTGTTACCTAACCAGTGAATTAGTCATTTGGTTGGAAGAAGTAGGTCATTGGGGATATGCCTTTGGGGATTGCATTTTCTTCCTGGTTCCACCCTCTCCCCTCTGCTTCCTAGCTGGGATGTGCTGACAGTTTTCCTCCACCTGCCCTTCCATCATGATGTTCTTCTTTGAGCCTAAAGCAACAGAGTCAGCTGACCACAGAATAACATCTGAAACCAGGAGTCAAAATAACATTTTTCCCTTTTAAGCTTTATTTGTTAGAAATTATAGTCCTTGTGATGCAGAGCTGACTAACACTGTATTCCATAAATTTGACATCTTTAACTTTTTCTTCTCTGTCTCATTCATGCAAACTGGAACATTTCTTTAACAATGATTGATTGAGGAGCTCCAAAAGTCACATACCTAATACCTTAGATGAAGAATTATCCAACCACATGCTTAGTGTTCGGTCCACAACACACTTTCTCTGTTTTGCAATAAGGAAAGGATGAGATTTTTCTAAACTTGTGTGGGAAGCCTCCCATGAAACTACTTGAGTGATCTTTACTTGGTACTGAACCATGGGGCACTTCGGTCTCCCTTTGGGAATGATCCTGGCTTTATGTGTGTATCTGACTGCCCAAGGCTTGAGATCTCTGCCCCTGCTCTACCAGTGGGACAGCTCTCCTAGTTCGGGAGTTGGGCATAACCCATGGGGAACTGGACAGCCCACCCCCTACATTATTTGGCAAAGAGCATTCCATCGAAAACCTGTGATATTCCCCCCATATAAATAAAGTAAGCATGGGGCTCCGACTCTTTCCTTTTGTAGTGTGGAAGCGAGATTCCTAAGATTGAAGAGCCGTTCCACCCCTGCGCTTTTCAAAATTTCTTCCTGTGTATTGTGTTTTTTCCACCACTTTCTTCTTTTAGCTTTTATTCTGCAGCCAGCCTACTCCACAAAGAGGATCCCCCAATTCCACCACAGGCGTGGGATGTGGGGCCCTTTGAGTTCTGTTTACTTTTTAGTTAATGACACCTTCTTCAATCATCTCTGCCTTTTCACAGTTGACGGTAAGTATTAAGAAGCAACAAGGCCACAGCTGCAATAATTTTGCTTATATATCTTCAGCAAATATCAAAGATCATCAGTTATAAGTTTACTTTCCACAAAGCAGTGGACACATTTCACCAAGTTCTCCACCATTTTAGAAGAAGGAATGCTTTTTTTTTTTTTTTTTTTTTTTAGAATATATTTACATCTGAGACATTAACAGAAGCATGTTTCACAATTATATATATATATTTGCTGCTATGATCAAAAGGCCTGACAGGAAGAATTTTAGAAGAAAAAGTTTATTTAGGGGCTCACAATTTCAGAGGTATCAGTTAAGAGATTACCAACTCCATAGCTGTAGTCCTGAGATGAGGACAGAAGAGTATGATCAGAAAGGAAAGAGAGAGAGAGAGGGGCAGAGAGAGCTGGGCTGTGGGGGCGAATCCTCTAACTTTACTCCCCAAGGACAAAGTATAAACCTGAAAGGCATGCCTCCAGAGACCTACCTCCTTCAGCTGCATCTTACCTGCCTTCTATTATCATTCAATTAATCCAGTCAAGTGGATTAGTGCACTGATTAAGTTAAGGCACTCATAACCCAATCATTTCACCTCTAGACTTTCTTACATTGTCTTACACATGCATATAAACCATAAAACTATTTTCGGCAATAGCCTATTGTGTCAATTTAGGATTTTAATATATGTAAAACTCTTCTAGCCTCTTTCTATTACCCAATTCCAAAGCTACTCTCAAAGTTTTAGGTGCTATCTACAGCAGCACCCACTTTATATTACCACTTTATGTTACTTTCTATTCATTTTTCAGGGTTCTCTGGAGAATCAACATATCAGTTATATAATGTTATACAGTTTATATCTGTTAGAGAGACTGAAATCTGCAGGGAAGGCCATACAATCTGAAAATACAGGCACAATTTCTATGTTTCATTAAGAGCAAATTTATTTTTCGTTAGGAAACCTCAGTTTGTTTTTTAAGGCCTTTGAGTGCCTGGATGAGGCCAACTCATGTTATGGATGATACCTTATTCAAAGTCTATTGATTTAAATTTCTAATCTCATCTAAAACATACTTTCACAGTAACATCTATGCTGATTTTTAAAAATTGTTTTTAGTTATTGATGGACCTTTATTTATATGCAGTGTTGAGAATGGAACCTAGTGCCTCACACATGCAAGGCAAGTGCTCTGCCATGGAGCCACAGCCTCTGCCCCCATGCAGATTTTTGACCAAACTAATGGGCAGCATAATCTAATCAAGTTGACATATAATATTAACCTGTCCATATTCCATTCATATCTTGGAGGTGAAACTCATCTTGTAATGAAGAAGAAGGAGAAGGAGAAGGAGAAGGAGGAGGAGAAGGAGAAGGAGGAGGAGAAGGAGAAAGAGAAGAAGAAGGAGGAGGAGGAGGAGAAGGAGGAGGAGGAGAAGGAGGAGGAGGAGGAGGAGGAGGAGGAGGAGGAGGAGGAGGAGGAGGAGGAGGAGGAGGAGGAGGAGGAATCTGACATAAAATGAGTGAGGGGCAAAAGCTTAATCTTTCCAGGAGAATGAAAACATCTAAATTACCCACAGACAGTTCAATCTTTGTTCATCTTTAATAGATTAAAGCATCATATAATAGAAATAGCATGAGCTAGAACTCAGATTTGTGCCATAATTATAGTTTCACCAATTTCAAATTGTTTAATTAGGGAAAAAGTAATAATTGGAAGTTTTGTTTTGGGATTGTGTTAAGGTTTGAAGTGGGCGACATATCTATACTTCAAGGCACTCAAAAATATGGGTTCTAATTCTCTTGCTTTTTGTTTTAAACTCTGGAAATAAATGATATATAGATACTTACATTTTTCATATTGATTAAGTATAAAAATGTGGGGACCTGATACCTTCCATAAAGAAATTATTGATCAGAGTACATCCATACCTGTGTGTTCTGAACATGTGCTCATTGCACATTATCAGTTAAACACAGATCAGAGTTGATGGTAAAGCAGTTGAATAAACTGCAGAGAGTTGAATTGTTTTTATCTTATTCTAAATGAGTATTAGAGATTAATTTTAGGTAATTATGATGATTTGCTTTTTAAGTAGTTGAATGAAAAAAGTACTGACTTTTTAAAGTTATGGTGAAGTGGCTCAGAATCACTATTCATCAGAAGCACCTGAAATAAAAACTGGGGAGGTAAAGTTTTATGCATCAAATGTAAAAATAATGACTAATTTATACTTGGAGCTGGTTACATGTCAGAAATTATTAAAATTACTTATCAGGTTTCTGGGAATGATTTTGTATAATAGACCTCTTTCATATAAAAAATTGTTTCTGTCTTAAAACTTTAATTTCTTTTCAGATAGATATTCTAGTTAAAGGCCCAGAGGCTACTATGAAGTGAAATGCTTATAAATAATTGGACTCTTGAGGTCCTTCTAAATTAGAACATATTTGTAGGAAAACTAGTGGGAATTTAGTCAAAGTGTTGAGCTTCTTTGGCCTCTACATAAATCAGTAAAAAAAAAATAGTCATCACATATGAAAGCCTCAGAAATAATCAGTATTAATCAACTCAATCATCTTAGCCAAAGATAAACAAATGGAGAAAAGCAAAGCCAGAATTTCTGAAAACAATACTTCTGAATCTTTCATAAAACACACAGTATTTTCATGGACAATCTTTGGAATTTATCTGAAATTTCCAAATAGTAACCTTTTGATGATCATTTAAGAAATTGTTTTTCACCTATGCTAGTTGATAATTTTGTTTGAAGAACAGACTCAGAGTTGCAGGTTAAGCTCAGGTATTCAGAATGTAGGTCATTGTTTCTGCTGCTTCTTATATTCAGTTTCTTAGACTAAGATTCATTCTTGTTCCTCTCTTTCCCTTCCCTGATGCCCTATATCTAATCCTTCTGTGAATCTTGTCACTCCTGCCTTCAAAACCTATCTCAAATTGAATTCCTTCTCATCACTTCCACTGCCACTCTGTTCCTGGCACTCAGGCTACTATTGTCTGTCGACAGCATGAAACAGACAATTGCCTTCCAACTGGTCTTCAATTTCTAATCTTAAACCCTTGTTATCTCTTCTTCATATAAAAAGTAAGGTTACCTTACAAATTAAATTAGGTTTCTCTTCAGCGCAAAATCTTCTGATGATTTCCTATTATAGTAACATTTAGAATTCTTACTGTGGCTTAAAAGTATACTTGATTTGGTCCTTCTTACTCATTTCAAGCTCTTCTAATTGGTTTTACACCACTTCAGCCTCTTCCTTTTAAATATATTCTTCCCCCTGTTTGGATGATACCTCTTCAGATGGTCACATAGATTTTTCCTTTAGGTCGATTTTACTCTCACTTTCTCCCTTTCTATCCCTTAATTTATTTCATTTCTTTCACAGCTCTTAAGCATTGTGTGGAATTATACTGTTTGTATGTGTTGTTTACTTGCTTGTATGTGTATCTTGATAGAAAATAAATTCCCAATGAAATATTAAGCTTTTGGCTGTTTGTTCATTGCTATATCCCAGCTACTAAAATACATAATAGTTACTGAACAAATAATGGCAGAATAAATGAGTCTCTATGGAACTCCTAGGTGAAAGATAGATATCATCAACCCATAGCATAAATCTGATGTAATAAATCTTATATAGTCAGAACATTATCAAGAAACAGTATTAAAATAGAAAATAAGGAGAAACAATCCAAATTGTGCTACCAGAGCAGGCTAAGACTCTTTTTCCTTATGAATCTATTTATACTGAGAGCAACTGAAATAAGACTAGTTTTGATCATAACTTTTCTTACAACTATTTATGACATTTTTGCTTCAAAATGTAAGCTTCAAAATAGAAGTGTGTGTGTGTGTGTGTGTGTGTGTGTGTGTGTGTATGCACACATACATATGTTTGATGTGCTCAGAAGTTATCAGGCACATATATGGAGATGTGGCCTAGATGGATGATCCAGAACTAGCCAATCAGATTTTACACAATTTATGAGTGCACAGAAATAGAAGTTCTCACTTTCCTCTTATGTTCTTTCTAACTTGGACGATGGAAACCTTGAGCTTCTTTGGCCAAGTTCCCTGTGCTTGGAACATATTTAATTGCACCAACAGAAACGGAAGCCAATGTACAAAGACATAGAGATGGAACAGGGTGGGAGGGAAAGGAGAGGGAGGAGCCGATGCCATCATCTGACACCTAGTATATAGACCTTACTGAGGTCATTCCTACCTCCATCCTCCCTAAATCAGTGAAACTAACTATTAATTCTCTTTATTTTTAAAACTCATTGAGTTGGGTTTCTGTCACTTGTCACAGAACCCTGAGGAATTTAGTTAGAGAAGAGTTGAAAATATCAAAGCAGAGACATTAAAGAACTTGCTCCACGATTATAACTAGTTGATCTATTCACTGACCTTGCAAAAGAAATGGATTAAAAATGGTAAATTCTATTCTATAATTCTAAACTTTAATCAGAATAATCTTCTCTTACTATACTCCTTAGAAACCCTTACATTTTTAAAGTAAAGCTCAAAGTATTTAATATAGCAATCAAGTTGCTTGATGACCTAATTGCTTACTTCTCCTACCTAGTATCACCTCATATATTCATCCAGCTTCTGATGATCACTAAAAACATGGTTCCTTCTGTTTCCTAGTTTTTATACATATTTTTGCCTCTCCCCGTAATTTTCTACGAATTTGTGTACTATGTGCCTCCAATAGTAAATTGTCGCGACCCCCTTGCCCGCAAGGAAGACGCAACAACAGGAATCTTCTTTCAGCCGTTTATTCAGGTCCTTGATATTTCTTCTTCTTCCTCTCGGATGCCTCTCCCAGCCTTAATAAAGCATCTCAAGCCCCAATGCGAAGCTGCCACGTGGAGCTTTCTCATAGGGTGTTAAAACATCACGTGCCAACTCTCCCAAATAAGGAGTTGTTTGTTACAGACCACAGCGGAGCCAGCGCCATCTTGTAATGGCGACCACAGTCCGCAGAAACGGCTCACCACAGTTCCCCCTTTTGTTTTCCAAAAACAATACAGGCGAGAGTAGAGGTCCTATCCCACTGTGCAGAAGTGGCTGCATAGTATGGCTCAGCCCCAAGGAGGGCCCTTCCCCAGATCTGAGGCCATATCAGCCGACGCCTTTTTTCGTGGGACGGGGCGTGGACGCGTCTAACCCGCATGCAATAGGACATGCTCTCCTTGAGGTCCACTTCAAGGATCACTCAAGTGCAGTGCCTTGCCTCGCATCCTGTATCGTGATGATGGTGGACGAAGGGGGATGGCTGAGGCTGAACTGTGGCTGTATAGAAATACGACGACAAACAAGTTGGCAACACCCTAAAAGAAAGGCACGGGTCTTAAGGCGATAGAAAAGCACTAGTGTGGAAACCCATCTGCGTGCAATGGCAGTAAAGCCAGCAGAGTGCAAGGGCTTTCCAACACTAAGAGAATAACAAAGAAAGACATGTCGATCCCAGTGCAATGTTCATAAAACTTGGGGTGCAACGACCATGTCAAAGATTTACTGTTTAATCTGCGCAAGCCAGACTTGAGATGAGATGCCATTTTCTAAAGCTGCAAGAGCTTGTATGATCATAGCTTTATCTGGACCAATTTCCGGCCAAATATTCGCCAATGATACGGGAGGCATTCCTGGAATCATTAAATCATGAACCGGCATCGGCATTGGCCAAGCCCGTGCCGCTGCCCACCACTGCATTGGTGTCGTCCATGTCATCGGCACCAGCACCAGAGCCAGAGCACTCAGCAGAATGAAGATCCTCATCACGGGGTTGCTGTGGTATTTCTTGTTGCTGAGTAGCTGGCGTCAAGACTCTTCTTGTCAGGCGTTCAGGGACCCACAATGGTTCCGTGCGATCCTGGGAAAAAACACATACAGATCCTCGTGCCCATGTCAGCACGGGGTCGGGGCCGTTCCATTGGCCCGTAAGAACATCTTTCCACTTAACATAGCCAATCACAGAGGGCTGAGGGGACACATGTCTATCGGCCGCAGAGCGACCGTGAATATCCAAATTCAAAAAATTAATGGTAAAGAGAGCTAAGGACAGGCGTTCTTTAGGAGTATGTTCAGCTCCTATTCCCCCCTTTTGTTTTTGTAAAGTTTCCTTTAAGGTGCGATGAGCACGCTCAACAGTAGGCTGCCGCATAGTGGCAAGCACACATAATTGGAAAGGTTTATCACTCTGGAGCCTGCATAAAGTAGCATGTTGTATAGCTTCTTCTACTGTCATAAGGGCCGCTCTAGCCTCTTTAGTGAGGCTACGAGGGGAAGTAAGATCTGGATCACCCCTAAGAGTAGCATACAAAGGCTGTAGCATAACATTAGAAATATGTAAATATCCTCGTATCCAATTAATATCTCCCAGCAGTTTTTGATAATCATTTAGAGTTTGGAGATCCTGAGTTCGTATGGTGATTTTTTGTGGTCGTAATTTGCCATACCCAATTGTTGCTCCCAAATACTTAATAGAATCCCCTGTTTGAACCTTTTCAGGTGTAATATGCAGTCCATATTGAGCTAACAACTTCACTAGGTCTTTATAGGCCTCATGAATTGTCTGCTCTAATTTAGCAGCCAATAATACATCATCCATATAATGAATGATCTTGATGGAGGAATACTTTTGTCTGAGAGGTGCGAGTGTCTTCCCCACATACATCTGACACATTGTGGGACTATTAGCCATTCCCTGCGGCAACACTACCCACTCAAACCTTTGATCTGGTTCCTCGTGGTTACACGAGGGAAGGGTGAAGGCAAAACGCTGCGAGTCTTTAGGATGCAAAGGAATAGAAAAGAAACAGTCTTTAATGTCAATAACAATAATGTGCCAGCCTTGAGGAACAGAGGAGAGCAGAGGCAGCCCTCTTTGAATGGGCCCCATAAGTTGCATTTGAGCATTAATTCATATACCTCAAGAGGGAATCCTGTCTGTTGATTAGCAAATCTACCTTGCCCCAAAAGCATGTCCTTATCCCAATGAGGATGTCCCGCCGCATGGTTTTGGGCGGCCTGTTCTATTGCGCCCTCTAACACAAATGTTCTCCAATCCAAATATTTACCTGGGGAAACACAAGCCCGAACAAGGCTAGCCCAATCAGAGGGAGTCATACAGTATCTAGACAGACTCTCCACCTGAGTTAGTGTGAAGGCGGCATCCACCCCATAAGTGCGCACAGACTCCGCCAGGGTCTTCACAATTTTAAAATCTAAAGGCTCATGGAATCTTCCCCTATTATCGTCCTGAAAAACTGGATAAGCAAGACCCATCTCAGCGTGAACAGCCTTCCATGTTTGAACATGGAAAGCTCTCCCCGAAACACCCCCACCATACGGCGGTGGATCCGGAGGATCACATTTCTTGAGCCCCTGCTTATCTTTGCTCCCTTCTCCTACAGCTAAACTCCCTAGCTGGCGAGACAGCCTCCCAAGCTCCTCCTCCTCATTCTCCTCTTCCTCTGACCCACTTTCACATGGAGGTGTGCGCAGCGCACTGAGATCTGGATACAATCGCCTCTTCCCCTGTTTCACGCTCCGCACACTTCCATCCTCCCGAGATACCTCACTTCCTGCCGTCTCTGATTTCTCCTCATGTAATTGTTCTAGAACTTCCTGTCCTTTAGTAAGTGCGTCATGACATCTGTCCTCTGTGAGGCAACTACGGACTATTCTCCAAAGGGGTATCACCCCGCCCTCTAATATGCCCTGCTCAGAAGCAAAGTCAAGATCTTTGCCTAATTTATCCCAACTAGGTATGGTGAGGCTGCCCGAAAATGCAAACCACGGTGCAGCAATATCTATCTTCTGTAAAAATCTCTGTAAAGTACGATGCTTCACTTCCAGGCCCTTGGAACGTAACAGGCCATCTAGGGCCAGGAGGAGCGGACTTGAAGATGCGGCACCCATGACACAACAACAAAAGAAACACAGAAAACAAAAGACACAGACGACAAAAGAAACACAGAAAACAAAAGTGAAAGTACACATTGCAGCTGCAATAAAATATGAGGCTCTCTCTTTCTTTGTAGAGGAGCTGACCCCGCTTTGGTCGCGGATCCCACTTACTGGGACTATCCCCGCTTTGGTCGCGGGTCCCACTTAATGGGACTATCCGGTGCACCACCCCTGACGTCTGAAAGTTCTGGTTCCCGGGTTTCGGCACCACTTGTCGCGACCCCCTTGCCCGCAAGGAAGACGCAACAACAGGAATCTTCTTTCAGCCGTTTATTCAGGTCCTTGATATTTCTTCTTCTTCCTCTCGGATGCCTCTCCCAGCCTTAATAAAGCATCTCAAGCCCCAATGCGAAGCTGCCACGTGGAGCTTTCTCATAGGGTGTTAAAACATCACGTGCCAACTCTCCCAAATAAGGAGTTGTTTGTTACAGACCACAGCGGAGCCAGCGCCATCTTGTAATGGCGACCACAGTCCGCAGAAACGGCTCACCACAGTAAATGGGATGTGGCAAATATTCAATAGACATCTGCAAAAATGGATTAATTACTTTCTTGTCTTTTGTAAACATTTATGACCTAGAGAAATAATATATATTAGAAAGTAAGTATGCTGTGAATTAATTTATTAAACAGCTCATTCAGAAAAAAAATGCTTAAGGAGGCTTATGTAATTTTCATATTGGGTAAAGATGAAAATATTGAGATTATGAAACAGCTTCAAATTGCACTTAATACATATTCTTTTATCTTTCTACTAAGGATTGTTGAACACCCAAGGGCTTAATTGTCATATGAGTAAAAAATAAATAACATCAATTATCAGCCTTTGATTTTTATCATCATAGCAACAAAAAATGAATTGTGTGACTTATTAAAAATATAACATCAGGGCTGGGGATGTGGCTCAAGCAGTAGCGCGCTCGCCAGGCATGCGTGCGGCCCGGGTTCGATCCTCAGCACCACATACCAACAAAGATGTTGTGTCCGCTGAGAACTAAAAAAAAATAAATATTAAAAATTCTCTCTCTCTCTCTCTCTCTCTCTCTCTCTCTCTCCTCTCTCACTCTCTCTTTAAAAAAATATATAACATCAGACTCAATTGTCAATTTATACTTTGCTTTAATTTAAATGTATTTACTACTAAAGAAAGTTCTGACCCACATAAATTATCAGTTTTAGCTTTAACAAAAGTTTTGTCATTATAATTTAATTGGATAAAAAATTATTATTTTTTAAAACTTTTTGATTAAATAAATCTCTATCTAAGTGGCCATTTATTTTTTGAGTGTTTAGTATTTTAAACACCAAAAAAGAAAATAAATAGACTTATTTTTATGATATTTTATATAGCTATTTTAAAATTCTTAATGAATTTTTTCTTCTTTCTGTGTATGGATTTTATTTGATATAAATACATATTTTCTGCCTGTAGCATGTTTCTTAGACTTTGGTGTTCATGTTAGAGTACCTCAAGGGCTTTATAAATGTATGTTCTTGAGTTCCATTCCACATGGAACCTAGAAATGTACTTTTTTTCAAATTCTACAAGTGATTGCGATTTAAGGATTTAAGTGATTGCGATTTATGGAAAAAGCTATATTCAGGAAAATAGCGAAATGAGACAGAAATCTTGGTTTCTCTTTAGAAAGAAAAGTCAGAATTCTAAGGAGTTCAATAATTCGTGAAAAGAGTTATAGGATTGCAAATACATTGGAAAACAGTTCATCCTATAAGTTGCTAGTCACATTTGTTAAAAGACTGCTTGGAGGAATTAATGGGTTTTAAGTCAGAATAACAGCTTAAAATTGAAGTTCTGTCACTCAATATCTGTACTTGTACTAAACCTCTCTGAGACTGAAATGTCTTGTATGAAATATGGAAATAATGTCATTTTAAGGTTGATGGCAAGTGGGAGTTAACACATATACATACACTGGATTTACTCTCCTCAAGATACTCAGAAAGGGTTTCATTTATTCATTTATACAATAAACATTAATTGGAATATCAATTAATCTCTATAAGTCAAGCATTGAATGCACTGAGCTGATGTAAAATAATCTTACTTTTTTAAACAAGCATGAAAAGTTATATTTTCACTTTTTTTTTTTTTAATCTCAAGCCAGGCATAGTACTCAACACCTATAATTAGGTGTGAATCTCAGGAGGTTGATGCAAGAAGTCCCCAGGTTCAAAGTCAGCCTCAGCAACTTAACAAGGCCCTAAGTAACTTAGCAAGAAATTGTTTCAAAAAAAAAAAAAAAAGCCTGGGGATTTGATAAATCCTTCTCTAGGTTTAATCCCTGGTATCTATAAACAAACAAACAAATAAATAAATCTTGAATTACCAAATCCATAACATGCTTAGCAATCTTGTCAAAGTCATTTACCTCCCCCTTTTTAGCCCTTCTTCCTTCTTTACAGTTAACCCTTGTATGGACCTTTCCCAATCTTATTATGTCATTTATATGACTTTATAATTTGTCTGCTAAATTCAAGCATTAAAACACTTCTTTTTCCTAATTGGTGTGATTTTGGCTTTAAGGATCATAATATCTGACAAACAGAGGCTTGAAAATAGCTCCATAGCCTACAATTTCACAAATCAGAACCAGAGATAAGACAGGAGAAACTCCAAGGTAAACCCAATAGCTAAATGATGTTGGCAAGGACATGGGTTCCCTCCAGGTTTGCATGCTCCATCCTCACTGATAGAACAAAGCTCACTCTCTTTTGTGACAGCCTTGTCTTTGAATCCTAGGTCGGTAAAAAATGCAAGGTAAAGCAGCACCTGCAAAAACGAAAGTAGGGCATGCAGACCTCAGCAAGTGGCAAGCTCAAAAACCACATCCTCTAGGAGCTGCTCCAAGTGTTCTGCCAGAAACACCCTAAGGGTCTGCAGAGAATCCTGCTCCTCAGAGCACCCAAAACCTCACAGGCCCATCAAAATCCTCTTCTGGCAGAATGCCTCAGAGGTGACACCTCTCTTGGAGTCTGGCCCCTCCCTTCTCTTGGAGAGCAAACGAAATATTTTACTACTAATTGCTCTCTGCCTGAAAATCTTTGCACTACAGAAGCGCTGTCTCTATTTAAATAACCCTAACACTCACTGTACATAAATCTGTCACCTTGCCTAGGGTTACATAGTGGCTTCAGTGCTTCCAGGCATCAGGTGTTCATATAATAATGTCCAAAGACAGGAACTGAAGTTGTCCCAACATATGCTCTTCTAAACATTTTCCCCATAAGCCCTAAAAATATTTACCCTGACCTTTCATTGGAAGGTTTATTATTCATTGCAGGATTAAACAAATTACATGCAAGGAGAATAAAATTGTTACCATTGGGTTCAATAATTGAAACTTACCCTCATACCGCCTACAAATATGGGAGGGTAAATATATAAATAATTCAAGTTTCTTGAGCAAAGTAAGAACATAGTAAGCTTTGATATCTTTGGAAACAAATTATATGGAAAGTGTGTTCCATAAAGACAATGAATTAATTGCCTGAAAAAATAAAGGTAAATGTTTCTAGACATTCTTCAAATTTCAGCTCACCTACTATCTCAAGCAACCTAGACTTCTCAAGCTAGATTAGGTTACTGTTTAAAATCATAAGAGAATCACAGGCAATTTCAGAGCTAGCTATCACAACTGTTGCCGTCAGATTATTTGATTCATGAATGACTTACCAACTATACTCTAAAATCTGTGGAAGCAGAAACTGGGGTTATTTTGCATATTTTTATAGCCTTCATGCTTAAGACAGCGTCTGGCACATGATAGGTACATAAAACTTATACATGTATATAGATGAATGAAGTTTGATTTCTTATAATCAAAGGAAAATTGGCTTTGTTCTTGAAAAACATTTTAAGTAGACATTGATTAATATTTAAAATGCTAATCTACTGCTGATCAATGTGTGTGACATATATCTTTGTGTAGAATTGTTTAAAATATGGGAAAAAGTTGGGAAACTAAAATATAAATGAACCAAAAAAAATAACAGGAAAATAATACCATTCAGTAGAGCCTATAAATAGACAATAGGAAAACAGAATCTTAAAGTTGGAATGCAGGGGTAACAAATGGAAGAGGAGTTCTGTGCTATATTATTTGAAGATTCTGAAGGGAGAGGAAAATTCTTCCAAAGAACTGGAATACTCAGTCTGTCTGAGTATTGTTACTGACCCTGCTCTTAGCCTTCCTGGTTGTGTAAGATTGATGACACAGAAACAGAGCAGCCTTATCCATCTATCTAGATAGAAGTTTCTGAAACATAGCAGCCTTGAAGAGCCATGATATATGAATTGAAATTCTTGGAATCTTCCTGCCAGAGGAGAAATCTATGAGCTGTAGCAGATAAAGAATGATAAAATCCTTATTCCTCAGTGTCCTGAAACTTTGTCCAACAGGATAGACTTCAGTGGCATCTCCTGTGGTCTGTATGTCTGTGTAGCTGACTGTGTCTGTTTGTATTCTCTTGTATCCAGCAAAACGTCAGTCTCTCAGTCTCTTTTCCTTAGAGGGAAGTCTTTAGAGGTTGCATGCTTTGTGTTCAACAGATATATACCATTGATATTATTTCATAAATACTGTACTACAGTGAAATAAATAAAGAAAACTGTATTAATAATAAAGTAAGCATTACTTCAACTATAACAATAGCCCTTTTTCCAAAAGTAAAAATAAAGTTTGAAATAATAAGTTGGTTGCTGATATCAGGATACTTTCTAATAAGTGATGACGTATCTTGACTCTTTGGCTCAGAGCAATTAATCATATGAGCCAGAATAATTTCCTAGGAAAACAATATGAGATGCTTTCTTAATGAGCAATATTCCTCATCAGCCTTTGCCAAATTATGGTCTTATTTTGGTTCTTTAATAAGTTTGGAATTTGTGGGCTGCTCAAATTTATAGTATAAAAATAGAGTTTTTTTTTTTCACTGAACACAACATTTTCATTTCTTGTCTCCTTGGTAAAGAATGTATAGGTTAGAGAAAACTGGAATTCTCAAAAATGAGAGCAGAAGATTGTTCCATTTGCTTATGGACATTCAATCTTTAAATAGCTGAGTTTCTCATGCATAGTTACAAGGCTTATAAAAACACTCTAAACTTAAAGAACTACTTTATGATTTTACTATTTGGGAGCTGTTTTTTTCCCTAGGAGATCAGGATACAGAGGGCTTCTTTCATCACTTTCTCACAGAATATGTGTCCATATATATCCAGTTCCTTTCATGGTTTCTTATTTTGCTACTAGGTTTATATGAATAAGAATCGAAACCACTGATAATAAATCCAGAGCATTATTCTGGGTATAAAGCAGCACGCAATTGTGGCTCAGACTATAGCAGTGCTGATTAAAACCAATGGACCATAGCACAATTTTTCTGATTTCTTCATTTTATGGGTATAAAACACGAGATCCATTATTATTATATAACAAAAGAGAACACTTAAAAAATATAGCATGAGATCCTTGATCTTAAAATTGAGTTTACTTTAAAATATGTATGGGGTGTTTTATTTTTACTAAATTTATTTAGGATAGATGACAGAACATGTTTGATTAAAAATTAAATATCCCATCAAATTTCAAGAGTAGAGGTTATGTAAATGATAATACCGATGTGAATATTTGCTTTCTTTCTGCTTTGATCAAATTGACACAAGTAAAAGTTCATCCAAATTAGATTTAAGTTCTTTAAAGAAAGTCATTCAATTGAAACCAATTTTCTCATCCTGTGTCCTCTTCGTGTTCTGTCTGATTAAGTTATACCAAGAGCCAAGGGGTGGAAATACCTTGTTAAAACTTTGCTTTTTCTGGTTTTCTTTTTTGGGGAGGTTTATTTCAATTGTATTTTTGATAGAGAAACCTTGTGAAAGCCCTGATATTGAATCTAAATAAAATTTTGATAAAAACGGAATTTGTAAAGAAAGCATAATTATAACAATTAGGAAGTAGTTCCAAAACTTTAACAAACAATAAAACAATGAAAACAACACAGACATGGGGTGTGTGTGTGTGGGGGGGAAGCTACAAAAGAGTTTCTCTAATCAAGATAGTTTAAATGTGGGACTATTTTAATTGTTTCTTATATATTTAAGTATTTTACATCTGAATTGATTTTTTTTCCTCTCCTCCACTCTCTTTCATACATGGTGCTATCAGTTCTACTCAAATGCTTAAAATGTTTTTAGAGGGTAATGAAATGGAGGAAACAAAAACAATTGAGAAAATAGATAAAGAAAAAATAGGTACTTGAAGCCAAACAATATAGACTAATATAATTTTTCTTGAAGTTCTGAAAATTTATTTGAAGATTGTATATTAAGTGCAAAAAACTAAAGTATATCTGTTTTAGTCTGCTTTTTGTTACAATAGCAGAACCTCCAATATAAACTGCTTTTTAAGGATGAAAGGTTTACTTTTACCCATTGTTTCAAAAGTTCCAATCCATGATTACTTGACCTGGTTACTTTGGGCTGTGGTGGCACAGAACATCATAGCTCTAGGAGTATATAACAGATGAGGTCCTTTCACCTCCTGTGGATTGGGAAGCCAAGAGACAAGAAAGGTGTTATGGTTTAGATATAAGGTGTCCTTCCCCCTCCAAAAAAACAAAACAAAACAAAAAACAAACAAACAAAAAAACTCATGTGTGAGATGATGCAAGAAGATCTAGAGGTGAAATGATCGGATTATGAAAGCTTTAACCCAATCAATGAATGAATCTCCTGATAGGGATTAACTGAGTGGTAACTTAAGGTAGGTATGGTGTGGCTTGAGGAGATGGATCATTTGGGGTGTGGCTTAGGGGTGTATCTTTTGTCCCTGGAGAGTGGAGTTTCTCTTCTTCCTGGGGCCAGGTTCTCAGTTGCTTTCCTCTGCCACACCTTTCTGCCGTGATGTTCTGTCTCACCTCCGGCCCCAGGAGAATGGAACTGGCCTTCTGTGTACTGAGATCTCTGAAACTGTGAATCTCAAAATAAACGTTTCCTTCTCTAAAATTGTTCTTATCAGATCTTTTGGTCACAGCAGTGAAAAAGATGACTAAAACAAAAGACCTGGAGTCTTCATATCCCTTTCAAGGGCATGTCCCCAGTGACCTAACTTACCTGCCAAATGTTCCACTGCCTCCCAATAGTGCCATAGGCGGTAAGCCAAGCCAGTGTGGAGCAATATAAAAAGGTGACATTTTTTAGCATGTTGAACAAAGGTGCTGTGTTATTCGTTATCTTTAATGTTCAATGTAACAATTAACAATTGATGCCATGATTTGTCAAGTTACATCACATGAGTTCAACATATGTTTTTAAAAATGAATATAGTTTGGAACACACTGATCCCCATTCTTGTATGTATGGTCTAGGATACTTGTGTATTACAAAAACAAGGTTTTTTAAAAATATTTTTGATAGAAATCCACAGAATTGAATATATTTTCTAGTTGTCTCATTGGAATTTTTTTCTAAACCTTATCTAAAAATATGAAGATAATTATTTTACAGGACACAATTGAGGTACTTTTACTAATGAAAAAGTTAAAGGTGATTTATAGAAGTCTCAGATAAGCAAGAGTAACTTGAGGCTTATTTTTCTGAAACTACATTTCTAGAAAAATAACTCACTTCGAGAAACCAATGAGCATGAATATTAGGCATTTAGATTTTAAAAAGAAAAGACAGCTTCTAAAATATGTTTGGCAACATTACCTAACAGCTCTTGCAATTAATTAAATTGTAAGTTACTCATCACATTATTATTATTATTTTTTTACTCATACAATATAAAAAGTATATTTCTTCTTCCCGGGTTCCTCTCTCCTCTAAGCCACATTTCAGATTTGTTGGCTCCTTTTATTTCAAGGTCCTTGGAGCTTTCTTCATTTAATTTTCTGCTCAGGAAAAATAAATGATTAGGAAAAACATGTTGGCTATATTTAAAAATCTGGTGCATCATTTCCATCTAGATTCCATTTTCCAGAACTTGGTCATATGGCTATAATAGAAATGTGGTGACTGGAATGTGTTGTATGTTCAAGAAGAATAAGGAATTCGCTTCATTAATTGTCTGATTTCTGTTTTTAGTCTTGTGTACACAAAGTATTCATGTACATACTCACACACACTGAAAAATTGAATAGGCTGGTTGTAATTCTCATTCATATAGCAATAAACTGTTATTGCTAATAAGGTAGCACAATTTAAGAGTCTATTGTAATTTTTCAAGTTTGTGTGTTTAGTATATCAGATTTACATCAAGTTCAATTTATAATCAGATTTACTTGGAAAACTTATTTTTCTCATAATGTTAAAGTCATGGTATCATTTATGACAAATAGCTTATATGTATGTAAAAAACCACCCCTGGATGTCACAAAAATAAAAATAAATATACTCTAATAAATTATTAAGAAAATATGAATGTTTCAGCACAAAGCTGACTGAAAGATATGAAGCTATTTTCATAATTTTTGTCTAGTACAGCACTGTCCAAAAAACTATGATGCAAGCTATGTATAAAAATAAATCTTATGGGGCTGAGGTTGTACCTGAGTGGGAGACCACTTGCCTAGCATGTGTGAGGCACTGAGTGTGATTCTTCACACCACATAAAAATTAATAAAATAAAATATTGTGTCCATCTATAACTAAAAGACATTACAAAAAAATTCTTATAGTCATATTAAAATGGTACAAAATGAATAGGAGAAATTTATCATGATAATATATTTTATTTAACCCAGCATGTAATCAATATAAAACTATTCATTTTTTTAAATGAGTTTTCAAAATCTGTAGTGCTGGGAGTTATCCTTGAACTGTACGTGAACTAAAATCAGCAAGGAAGCCTTTGGGTAGGAGAATCTGGTATATGGGAACTCACAGCGGCATTCCTGCTGGTGAGACTGCCCAATACATGTGAATTCCCATCCAGCTCCATCACAGGTTCCACACAACACCAGAGATGGGGTGACCTGCTGAAGCCACATAGACACACAGCATCTCAGAGATGGGCGTGGCCTGACAAGATGCCAGTGAACCTATTGACTGCAAGACGTCATGAAGCAAGACTCCACCCACTGAAACCTTATCCCTGACTTTGTTTTACTTTCCTTTAAATAAAGGACCAGAGCCATTTTCTAGTCATTCATTTGCAGCTTCTACCGGGGTTGGAAGACATACCAGGTGCTTTACTTTTTAAAAACTATTTTCTGGCTCTGTCTCTTAATTCTTCACTAATTATTTCAGACTTTCATTTTCTCAGATGGCTCATCACCTCCTGAGCAGGAACCTGCTCTGGAGAGGTGCTGGCATCCTCACAATATTGTAGTATATCTTGAATTATGTCACCAGTCCATGTTTCAAGGACTCAATAGCCATGTGACTGTGGATACCAGAGTGAACAGTACTGTCCTAGATCCAATTGGAAGAATTTTGGGAACCTAAACATTACCTGGAGAAATTATTCAAAGTATAGATTCCATATTCTCACTCACAGAATCTGATTCAGAACATCAGGATGGGGCCCAAGAATCCACATTTTCATAAGACTTTCAAAGACTGTGGATTTCATGTGGGATCAGGAAACCACACCGGAGAAAATGCTACTAAGGAAATCACCAAGAACTCTTCTCACACCAATTTTTTAGTTTCTGTGGTTTTCAGAACCACAATTGTAATGATGTCAGCTTACAGTGTTTGTAACAGCTTATCATTTTGTGGAAAATTTGTTTAGGGTAAAACATATTAAATATAAATATTTGAGGATTTTTAGCAAAACCACTGACATGTTAGAGCAGACTGGGGCCATCTTTGTTCCCATTCATAGTCCTCCTTCACTAAGTAAAGGGACAGATGCATGGGAAGCACCTCCAATGTCACACTGAAAAAAGCATTCTCTTTATTGTAAATTAACGATTTTGATAAACATAGAATGTTTTGGAATTCAGAAAACAAATTAAATATATATGGAGTAGATTTTAGCTTAAGAAAAATTCTCACATTCTCAATTATTAGGAACATGTGTTTTAATTTTAAAGTTTTATCCCTCTTTTCTATTGAAAATTTCCATCTGATATTCAAGCTCATATGCTTTCCTGTAGACTTTGCCAGATGTTTCACTTTGTCTGACTCTGTACTTGTCTGAAATGCAAATGACTGCTATTTAGAAAGTTCAGCATCTTCTATACATACTAATTATTTGGATATAGATCCACAGGTCACTTGTGCGCTCTCTCTCTCTCTCTCTCTCTCTCTCTCTCTCTATATATATATATATATATATATATATATATATATATGTAGATAGATAGATATAGATATAGATATAAATTTTTCTAACATCTTAAAAATTAGATCTCTCAAAATATTACATGTATATTAGGAGCAGTTTCTACTCTAGAGATAAATAAGTTTTTCATTCTTTTCTAATTTAAAGGAATTGATTCCATTCACTCATCATATCTATGAGTCCTTCTCCTCTGATATGAAGAATATCACGAAATTTCTCATAGTTTACATACTTTATGCAAAAGAACTAAAGGAAAGAAAAAAATATACATATACATTTCTACCAGGATGCTTCTGTTGATACTAATCTAATCCAAACCTCTCCATAATCAATCATAGTCCAAAATGTTTTCACAAACTATTTTCTTTATAAGAACATGTACCTTTAAGTGAGGTATGAAATATTTTAAATTCTATTAGAAAATATATTGGTGTGATGTGATGTGTGTGTGTGTGTGTGCGTATATATTTTAGTCAATCTCTACAGCTTAAAACTTTATGATATTTATTAAGAATTTGGGGAAAATATGATCTCTTTCATTTATATCCTCAAATTATTTACAGAGTGAAGGAAGGCTTCTTTTACAATATTAATCCCCCCAATGTATCAAAGGCAATTTTACATATGTAAATTAATACATTCTAGACACAAAAGGTTGCCACACATGCGATTAGGAACACCTTGAGTCTTAAGTTGATTTCTGATCCCAAGAAGATTCATGCTATGCTTGTTTACATTTTAGTCTTTCAGATAAAATTATGTAAAGTCTTATTTTTCCAATTTATGAATTACAAATTTTAGATCCAATATAATAGCACCTACATGTTAAAGTTTGAGGCTTAGAAATGTATTGTATTTTAACATACGGTCTGGAAATTTTTCTTCCACACCTGGTGAATATATGGAGACAACGTTGTGTTAAAAACAAACTGTATACATTTTCAATGAACATTATCGCAGGCTTTATGATACTTATTTTAATTCCTCCTATTATGTAGCAAATGTAATGTTCCAGATGGTTTTCATAAAATTAGAGAAATCTTGTTTGAATAGTGAAGGAGAAAATGAAGCTGCTAAAGATTTTTAAAGAATAGAACCAAACTGATTGTTATTTTTCTTTAAAAATACATGTTAAATTACTTATTCTTAGATTCCCATATAGTCATTTTCTCATACCAGAAAGATATTTAATGTTATATTGTTATGGCATGACATGTTGAAGAGTGAAATTGGTATAATTTAGTTCATGAAGAAAGCTATTAAGATTCTTTGAGTAAGAAACTTTTAAATGTGACGATCCTTTCTGGAGAATTAAAATGATCAATTGTTTTAGAGTCTGGAAAATCAGAGTTAAATGATGGTTAATAACACGCTTTCAATAGAGAAAAGACACAAAGTACTGTACTATCTTTCTTATCTTTTAATGCTAGCAGGGGATAATTTTCCAGTTCCTTTCAGTCACCACCCACAAAACAAAAAGAAAAAAATAATAAAAGAAAGAAAGAATTCAAAATCAGTCCAAAAAATCAACAATATTTATTACACTACAATTGGATTACAGAGAATGTATTACAGAGACAGATTTTTATATGCTGATTATTTTTTCAAACATTAATGGTGAGTAACTGAGCTTTATTGGTATGTGTGAATTATACTCCTACACAACTAGCCTGTCTTCAGTTCCTTTTGATTAGATAGTTACTCTAAGAACAGGGAAAAATAAATTGGTGAAGATTGCTGTTCCAAAGAATAATGACTGGAGAGTACTCAGTTGGAAAGGAGGTCAAACTTAAAATAAGCGGAGGGTTAATCTCACTATTTTTCTCTTATTCTCCAAGTGTATCACAGCCCTTTTTTTCTGGACATAAGGTCTTTGAAAATCCTTTTTCCTCTGCTGGGAAACTTATTCTTGTCTTTCATTTGTCCTACAGATAACTGATTTATAACTTTCCTCTCCAAGGGACCATTCATTCCTAATCTCTCTGGCTGCTCAGTTCTCTGTGATGTGTATTTTATAGGGCCATATGCTTCTCCTGAGGAATATTTATCAAGGGTTTGGTTTTCTCTGTAATTGTGTGATTATTTATTTTGCTTTCATTTTCTCTAACAAACATATGGCAATGTGAGCAGGTTGAGGTCTGGTTAGCCAAGATGTGCCCAGCATCCTTTGCCATGCCTGACAGCAGTGAGCCCAGGGTGCTGCTGGACTTTTTCTCTCCTCATTGGGCCCCTAGCATTCCTATTCAGTTGTTCATTTACTGCTGAGTTATGTGCAATCATAAACTGCATTTGTACTAACCTCATGCTTTTAGCACCATTTTGATTGTAAAAGATATTTAATTGTAAGGAACTAATTTGTGATTTGTTGTTTGTTTTAGAGAAAAAAAATCTTATCTTACAGTTTTCCTGGTATTTTTTATTAGTAAACTTGTTATTAAAAGTTTAACTTGTAAAATAAATAATGAAAATAACAGTAAACTTAAAAAAAACCCTCAAATCCTGCTTCAATAATAAAAAGTACAGCTTCAAAGCAGCTGACATTGTCTGTAAACTATCCATGATCATCATCCACAACAGTCCTCAGAGTAACACCTAGCCTAATATTGTTGTTTATTATTCTGCATATTTTTATTTATTTATTTTTACATAAGCATCTCCTTAACATATGGTCTGCCTTGAATCTCTTAAAATAAATATGATTTAATTTCATACGAATCTTTAGTGCCTTGATTTTTCACTCAGTAATAAATTCAATCATGCTCTTACATAGTTATATTTCATGTTGTAACAAGATATTAAAAGTTATTTTCAAAGTTTAATATTTATTTAAAATGTTTCTATAAATATTTTTATAATTGTCTTTTTGTGTTTCTATGTGTGAGTTTCTCTAGATAATATAACTAGGTGTGGAATGACTGGATAACAAGATCACACCACTAACTTCAAATTTTTCTCAAAGATGATTGTACTAATTTTTGTTCCCAGCAGCAGTTAAGTACATTTATTACTTTTTATCTTGATTAACACTGGGTATTATTAGGTTTTAATTTTTTCTTTTTGATACCAGAGATTGAACCTAATGGTGCTTAACTACTTTTTAATTTTGAGCCAGGTTCTCACTAAGTTGCTTATCGCCTCATTAAGTTTCTGAAGCTGATTTTGAACCTGTGATCTTACTGCCTCAGCCTCCTGAGCCTCTGGAATTACAGGCCTGTGCCACCAATCGTAGCTTAAAAATATTTTTAGACTAGATACATGGACAACAACGTGTATAAATCTTACTAATAATTGAGTGATTAAAACAACTTTCAGAAGGCTTCACACAGCATCATAGAAATTCGAAGTTCAGGAAAATGATTATTCTTGCAGGAGGCAGGATGTAGAAGGATAAGATGGAAAAGAAAAAAATAGGTAGCAGTAAGGTATGTGATATTTAATCAATTATTAAGTAAGTAAAATGTACAAATATTTAATTAAGGAATACAGAAGTAAAATAAAAATAATAGTTCATAAAAATTACTTCATTTTCTGTTGCCAATTGCACAATGCCACACCCTAAGTTTCAACAAAAAGAGGCTTATTTTGTCTTATTATCTGTGGTAACATCCTTTCTGGAAAAGCCTTGAGGTAGGGCAGAATATCACAAATAGTAAGACACAAGGAGTATGTGTGTCTATTTGGGTGCATCTTCTCTGGTTTCTTTATTTCTTCCTATAAAGTCACTAAGTATTCAATCATTGGAGTCTTATCCTGATGATCTAATAATGGGCATTTTTCCATATTCAGATTAACTTCCCACCCTATTAATACCTTACAATGGAGTTGGAATTTCAACATACAAACCATATCCAAAGCATAGGAACATATTTGCATCAATGAGTTATATTAGTATGATATGAATCATGAAATTTAATCCAATCATAGACACCCAGAGGTTGAAAATAAATAAACAGACTAAGAGAAAATAATTATAGAGACAGATGTGTATGACATGAAAACATGACACATTTTTATTTTAATTAACATGTGCTCATTTTCCAATAAAGTTGACCATTTTTTTACATGTACAAGTAATTTGTGATTTCTGACTTGAGAATCACTCATTTCTATCTCTTCCCCATTTTTCAATTGGATAAATCATAGTTTTTTCAATAATTTGTAAAAATGTTTATATACTTTGGCTGTTAATCTCTTGTTGATTTTATGTGTGTCAATTTATCATATTATTTTACTCACTGTGAGCCAATTGTGACCTGGGTATATCAAATTTTTAGAAGTTCAAGATGCAGTTGTCAATAAAGTAGACTGCTTTCTAATTTTCATATAACAGTTTTCAGAGAATAAAAAGAAAAGTCACAGGCTGGAAGAAAATATTTATAATGCACATATCTGACAAAAAATGATATCTAAAATATTCAAAGAACTCAATAAAAAGAAAACAAATAACCGAATTTGAAAGTGGGCACAATATATGAGCAATGAACTCCCTAAAAAAATATACAAGTGACATATAAGCATATAATAAATGTTTCATCTCACATTGTTAGGGAATTACAAATTAAAACAATAGTGAAATACCACCATACACCTGTTAGATTGGTTAAAATCCAAAACATTGACTACAATGGTGATTAGATGTCATTATACATTTGTAGAACTCAAAGAAAGTACACCATCAAATGCCAAACTTAATATAAACTATGGACTTTGGTTAACAACATATCAATATTAGCTTATCAGCTGTTACAGTGTATCAGAATGATATGTCAGTAAGAGGGAATCGATGAGGTAAGCAGGTGTATGAAACTTTCTTTTCCACACAATTCTCTCCTGAACTGAAAACTTCTCAAACATTAACATATATTTTTAAAATCTGACAAAAATATAATGATATGTCACGTGGTAGTAGGTAATTAGAAAGAAAATGCAATAAGGTAAGAATATAAGAATTACTGGGAATTCTGGGTATAGGACAACAGCCATCCTGTAAAACATGAGATTCTAACCCTAATATCTCTGGAAGCATCAATTTTGACATCTACAGCAAAGTGGCAGAGAATACATCTTTGAAGATGGTAAGGAAAACAATGTCATTTTATCCACATTCCCCTTCCCCCAAAGCACCAAATCTCATTATCAAAAGAAATCTCCTTGGTCTTCAGTTTCTTCCATGAGGAGTATGAACACATTGAAGACCTGGCTTTTTTAGCTTTTTTGGACCTGGATCAAGAGGCCCACTTCTGTTTTTTACAACCCACATCTCTGAGAGATTAATAGTTCCCAGGGGAAGCTAGGATTAAAGAAAAAGGGTTAGGAAATCTGAAAAACCAGACACAAATAAATTCTCCATTAAATTGGTAAACATTCTTATTGTTCAGCTTTACAAGCTCTTGCACACGTTGCCATATTTCACCTTTTAAAAACACATTCCCAAGTACAGAAGCTGCTATTCTGCAATTTGTGTAGGCAATCTTGTGCTCTACGTCATTTCTCAGCAGGGTTTATTTTTGGATTTATGCTGATGTTTTTACTATTCCACTGGGAAATTCTACATGAAATGTGAGACTGGATTGGTTGAGGTTAGACCTGTCCTTGACCTCAACACCTGAATTTATTCTTCACTATCACATTTTATTGAGTCAGTCATTTCCTCCCAAGGGACACACAAGAACAATCCTGGGAGACATTTATCAAGTTTTCATGCCTGAGGAGAGCTTTATATTTGTGGATCTACTAGACATCTCTGCTGGTTTTGTTTATCTTAAAAATTTGGCATCAAATCAATCACAGACAATAAAAAGAGGGCACCCTGAGGGGAAAAGCAGAAAGAATTGTAATTTCTCCTTAAATCACACAACACACATTTTCAGCGTACTTCAAAGAAGGCAGATTATTGAGATCACTTAAATCATGATGACTTGTTTTATACTGATGCTAGAAAGAAATTTTCCTAAGTTTACTCAATCCTGTCACCAAAATGGGTTGAGTCATTTCTCTGATTGAAATTTTTCTGACTGATTGATGGCATAATGCTGGGTAAGTCTTTTTGAGCCCCGTCACTTCCTCATAGACAAGATACTGGCTGAAATGTTGCTTAGTACAAGGTACAATTGTTTGTGACATCTTACCAAGACTAGAACTATTTTCATTTCAGCATTTTGTAATTAATTTCTAAACTAAAATAATAACTGTAATTCAGAGAGTTTTAGTAAGGCATTTTCTAAGAAAAGTGCACTTGAAGATCACTATCCATACACACACACACACACACACACACACACATACTAGTACATGAACACACATATTTATTTGGAGGATAATTTTGTCAAAAAAAACCCCTAAGTTGAAATTGGAAAATTATTCTAGGTTTGCTATTAAAGTCTTTATTCCTTCTGCAATCTGCATTTGGGGTAAAATTGGGGGTTCATAACCCACTTCAATCTAATGTATGAAGTATGATATGTCAAGAGCTATGTAAAGTTGTGAACAACCAATAAAAAAAAAGAAAAAAAAATAAAGTCTTTATTCCAATATCTCTCTCTCTCTCTCTCTCTCTCTCTCTCTCTTTCAAGAAGGTACCATTTCTTGATATACATAAATGCTTATAGCTGGAGAATTTTCAGACTTGAAAAACAGCAAAGTGGAGTCGTTTTCATTATTGACTTTGTTCTCCATCCCTTCCTGCAAGTCCACTGTTCTCATGACGTCACTGTGTGAAAAGGGGACCTCTTTTGACTTTGATCTTAGGGCATTGACTGGTATCAGCTGGTGGACTGTGGGCTGGAGTAATAGTGTGCCAATTTCAGTGGTCTAAAAGGGTGTTCTGTATTTCTGCTTGCTTTCTTGAGCATTTGCAATCATGATGAGAATCCACATCCTGGCCAGCCTATTGAGACAAGAAGAATGAGAGAGGCAGAGCTTCTCACAGATGTGCATTGAGAAGTACAGCAGCCCCAGCCACTGCAGCAAGCTCAGACAAGGGTTGCTCAGGGAAGCTTACCTTAGATCAGCTTAGTTAAATTAATTTTTAAAAATAATGCTTATTGTCATATGTTACTGAAACAGTGTGGTTATATGTTTTGTAGCATTATTGTGGCAATAACTGACCAATTCAGGGAGACTTATATTTTTTGAAAATGAATAAATATATTATTATAGGTTGGATGTCTGTTCACCCTTTTGTTTCTCTATCACTGATAGTCTGAAAAAAAGATGAAGATGACCAGAGTATGTCTTAATGATGTATCTTCAAGATGGCTACTCAATCCATAAACATGGGTTACCCAATCTTAAGCTACCTATCAACTTGTCTTGTCTTTTATGCATGAAATGAGAGTATGTCATAAACTTCACCTTTCCCCCTCAGCTCCTGTTGGAGCAGAAATAATCACTGAAACTCTAGTGCAAAGATAATAGATATTTTCACTTCAGCTGCTGCCTTAGGCTTTCTGTTCCTCATTTCATCAATTTTAATCATTGGTCTGCATTTCACTTTTCATTATTGGAACAAAATACTGGAGGGAGGCTAACTTTTTAAAGAAGAGAACTCTGTTTAGCTTGTAGTTTTGGAGGCTGAGAGTCCAGTCTAATGTCAGTTTTGGCAAAGGCCCCATGATAGATGATGGAAACTTTTACTGGAGGATGAAATCATACTTCAAAACACAAAGCCAGCAAACAATTGAAGATTTGGGTTTGTTTTATAGCAGCTTACCCTTATGACAGCTTTGGAGTCTCATGACAACTACATTATTCATTTCTGAGGGCAACTCACTCAATGACTTAAGGGCCTCCACTAGGTCCCCCCACCTTAGAAGTCCCACTATCTCCCACAAGATCACACTGGAACCAAGCTACCAAAACATCAAAGTTTGGGGGACACCCTTAAACTGCCATATTCAAACCATGCCATTTAGGATTTAGGAAAATTTTCATTTGTGGTTTTCTTCTAATATGTATTAATACACAAGCCTCACACTAAAATAGATTGAGAGAAATTTTAATGGGAAAAGATGAATTTTGCTTTTCCAAGAAATACCTTAGCTAAATTACTAACCAATAAGCACTCATTAATAATAAAATTGTGTTGATGTGATTTTGCAATGATTTTGAATAATTTGATCTTATAAGATTTTCATTTATTATAACTACCCTTGTGAGAAGGAGCAGGTTAATGAAAATGGTAGTCAAGTATAAATTGAAGCTCTTTGCTAAGATGGTATATTTAGTTACATGGTTAAAAACTTATATGTGCTATATATTTAACCTGATTTTGGTACCATTGGAATGAATGCATTTATTCTTAGCCAAAAGGAAGAGTCTCTGAAGTAAATGAACTTAGGAAATTAGGGATATAAATGATTTTAATAAAATGAAGTTGTGCCATTTAAATGTCACTTGTTTTGAAAACAAAGAATATAACATGGGATGCTTTAATTTAACAATAATTTAAAAGTACGTTGCTTTCTGAGATTTAAGAAAACCAGTGATTACGATTGTGTTTCTGTGATACTACCTGTTAGCTTCACAAAATTAAAGTGTCACTCTGATACTTGAGCATTCACTTGCTTATTGTGCCAAATGGCAGGCCTCAGAATGTTGCTTCTGCATTTCTGTGAAGCATTTTGAGCTTCCTCAGCTCAGGACAGAGGACATGTTATTAACCTTCTGTGAAAAATCAATATTGTGGTAAAAGAATAGTCAGTGTTGGGTTAGTGCAGCAGTGATTCTTAAAATTTCTATTTTATTTAGTCTTTTGCACTGGTGGAGCAGCATTAATTCATTAAATAGAAGTATAAAGGCTATTGGTAAATTAGGGACCACCATTAAAAGCCAGAGTAGTAGTTGCTGTCAAAGCTATGTCTTCATATCATCTTGATTGGTTCAGGTTGCCCACAAGTCAGCTTCTGCTCTGCTTATTTCTTTTGACTCAGAAGAGCTGCTATGTTCAGACACCAAGCTCTGCAGGCAACTAAGAGTGTCGTCCCAGGGTGGTCCATAGCCACTGACAGCCCAGCCTGTGCAGAAGTATAAGAACACAGCTCACTTGGCCTAGTTCATGCTCCAGAGCTTGCAGGAAGGGTAGCAGAAAGTCATCAAGGCTTTGCTGGTAATGCTTCTGATGTGGCTTCTTCCTCTGTCCTTCCTGCTTCCTCTATTGGTACCCTCTGGGGACACTTAACACACCAACCGTATTCTAGGATCCTCTTCTGAGAATTCCAACCTAAGAAGAGCAATATTTGAACACAGATATTTTCTAATCCAAAATCAGTTTCCTAATTACTCTAAAATATTGCTTTTATATCTAGACTCCCATATTTTCTCTGTTTCATCATTTAATTTTCTCTCTTAAATTTTTTTTTTTTTTAAATTTTTTTTTAATATTTATTTTTTTTTTAGTTCTCGGCGGACACAACATCTTTGTTGGTATGTGGTGCTGAGGATCGAACCCGGGCCGCACGCATGCCAGGCCAGCGCGCTACCGCTTGAGCCACATCCCCAGCCCTCTCTTAAATTTTTAAAACTCCCATTTATCTTTATGTACGAGAGTTTCCTTAAGTGACATCTGCAGAGTATAGCATATGAGATGGAACCCCTGTCCATGAAAATAAAAATTTAAAAATTTGATTCATTTATAAATTTTAGTAGCCTCAGTAGAAATACTAAAGCATTTTTGCCGAGTGTTTGTTGTTTCAATCTTTCTACTCAGAGGCTTCATTCTTCTAAATTAGGTCTAATCTTTTCCTCAAACTGTGGAAAAAATGTAGAAAGTAAAAATATAAAGACATAAGGGAGACTCATTTAGTGATCTAGAAGGTTTAAATGTGATTCATTCATGTATTAATTATTTTAACAAATGTTTATGAAGAAATTACCATTTTATAGGCCCTATTCTACATGCTGAAGACACAGGAAAGTTAAATAAATGAGCTACTTATTTGGGGTAGTGATGGTGGGGTGATTCAGATAACAACCAAATAATGATAAAAACTGAAGTCATGAAAAGTGCTCTAGAGGAAATAAAACACAAGAAGTATAGACAAGTGGCAGTAGCTACTATTTTATTAATGTGCCTGACGTTGGAGCAGAGCCCTGAATGACAGTGAGACAGTAAGAGAAGACACCACAGGAATGCTTTTGGAGGGATGGTCCAGGCAGAAAGAAGGCCAGGAGGAGGAGGAGAGCTTGGGGTGTGCATGTGGGAAGAGTACTTAGGCCAGGGTGGCTGAAGTTCAGGGAGAGAGTGTGGTCAGAGGCAGTAACAAGGGGTCAGATCGTATGTGGGGCATAGTAAAGAGCTGGCCTGTTCTTTCAAGTGTTAAGGAAGGAGGTCTTTAGCAAGCTTTTCAGGGCTTCCTCTGGTCATGTTCTGTACATGGACTGCAGGGGTGCTGATGCAGACAGGGCTGTCCCTAATGGCCCTACGGTGCTCTTGGAGCACAGAACTCTTCCAAAAATGGAGACTCTCCATGAATCTTAGGCCTCTTGTTTTTTTATCCTCCACTCTGATCCTCAGACCTTCTTTTCTGTTCCTCTTCTAGACAAGAAAAGACAACACATTTTCCCTGCACTTTGTTCATAGATGAGCCTCTTTTTTGGTACCCGAAAAAGAGAAACAAGCAGGTTTGGAAATATTTACTTTGATTAATTTAGAGTGGGGTTTCTTGATCTCAGTTGTGTTGACATTGGGAGCCAGTCAAATCCTGATGTTGGGGGGAAGGACTGAATTTTAGGGCACTTTTCAGCATCCGGAACCTATACATACTAGATATCAGTAGCACCACTGCAAAGGGCACATTTGTGACAAACAGGTTGTCTCAGGTGTTGTAAATGTCTCCTTGGGAGGCAAAATCCCTCCAGTTTAGAGTTTTGCAAAGAAAACCAACTTTATTCCAAATACATTAGCAAAATTGTTGGCTAATATTTGGCATTAATGATTTTAAATGGGAAATAAAATCTTTTTTTCTAGGGTCAGGATGAGTTTTTTTAACATTTATTTTTTAGTTTTAGGTGGATACAATATCTTTATTTTGTTTTTATGTGGTGCTGAGAATCAAACCCAGTGCCTCATGCATCTGCTAGGTGAGGGTGCTACCACTTGAGCCACATCCCCAGCCCTCATGGTGAGTTTTGAAGTGCCATATTACTTCTACCTACGCCTTTACCCTACCTATTATCAAATCTCCCCAATCTGTGATTATTCAACTAATACTGCTAATTTTGCATATTGGGATGGAGAAAAATATAAACTGACTCCTATGTAAATGACACATTAGTAAAAGTTCCCATTTAAGTCATGCATGTAACTGTATTGATGAGATGGTTGTTTCTACGGGAAGTTTTGTAAAATCTATTTTTTTAAAAAGACGTTTGATGTTTGTTCATGTATGATTTTTTTCTGTGAAGCACATGAGAAAATAATGAACTAACTTTCTATAGTATTTAATGTGTTCTCATTAAACTTTTTGAACTTAAAATATTCACATTTCTGTTATTTGACTTCCATGAATTTTAAAGAAGAGTATAATTTAATCCAAAATTAGTTGGTGCACATTTATTGAACAGCCAGAAACAAAACCAGGTATCACACTAGATATGCAAAGTTGTTCATTCTACATTGTAGAAGTCACATTCAAAGGAGAATTCAATAGAATGGTGTCTTTTGGAGGTGTACAAAACTGATATATGACAGAAATGATATAGTGTAAATACTGCCTTCTAGAAGCTTGTACTGAAATTTAAAGAATTACATTAAAATATGTAAAACAAAACTTCAATAACCTGCATCCTATAGTTATAACTGAGAGATAAAACAAAGAAGGAGCAAAACATTTCCTAATAGGATATAGGAAAAACCCAAAACACATTTTTCCACTCTTCTGTCTTACATACTAATCAACACTTTTGATCCCAAATGTATGTAAGTTTTCCCTACATATCTACCAAGCAATGCTCCATCAGAAAGCAGCTGGGTGTCCTCCAAGTTAATTCAGTTCTGCCACCATCAACCCCACAGGTTGAGAGCTCAGTCCCAAAATCCACCTTAACTTCAGAACACCAATCACCTGGGACCCGTGTTTCCAACATACCTGAAATAAATTGAGGGTTTCCTCATCCCTCCTTGAGTTTGATTAACTTGCTAGATTGATTCACAGAATTCAGGGAAATATTTTACTTACATTTTCCAGTTTGATATAAAGGACATTACAAAGGATACAGTTGAAAAGCCAAATGGAAGGCATACATAGGGCAAGGTACAAGAGAAGTGGCACAGAGCTTTCATGACCGCTCCAGATGTGCCACCCTCTGAGAACTTCCACGTGCTCACCTATCTCAAAGCTACCTGAACTTAGTTCTTCTGTTTTATTTTATTTTATTTTTTATTGACTTTTGTTACTTTTACATGATTGACTAAATCCACTGACCATTAGTGAAAAACTTAACCTTCAGGTCCTCTATAATCCTTGGAGGCTGGGCAATGGGACAGAAATTCCCAACTGTGTAATCATGCCTTTGTCCTTTGTGGTGACCAGCCTCCATTCTGTAGAGATGGAGGCTCCAGCTACCAGTCATTTCATTAGCATGCAAAACCACTCTTATTACTCTAGAGATTCCAAGCATTTTAGGAGATACATGTTAGAAAATGGGACAAAGATTAAATATATACAAATATATAATAAAATCAATTAAAAAAACAAACAACAAAAAAGAAGATATAAAGCTATTACCTTCTGATCTGTTTTAAGGAATTATGGAAAAAGTAACACTTGATGTAAACTTTGAAGGATGAGAGAAGAAGATATGAGCAAAATGATGGCAAAAGTGAGACAAAAAATTATGAATATTCTAGACTCATTGGAGCAGTGGGAAACTAACATGTGTATCATTGATAGTCCTGTGTGTTAAGTGATTTAAGCAAGGATAAATTTTTGAGTAGAATAACCATGGAAAGGCTTGGGTAACTCTACTGGGGAATTCTAACATCAAGAAACTCTTTTCTTTTTGATAGAACTATCTCCTGTCAGCAGAAGATATATATATATATATATATATATATATATATATATATATATATATATATATATCCCCAAGGTGTGTATGTGTGTGTGTGTGTGTGTGTGTGTGTGTATATATATCTCCCCACTAGAATCATTACACACTTGTTTATGGTTTTTTTTATTACATTCGTATTATTCTCCAAACATATATTTGGGGACAGCATTTTCAGAAAACATGTTTCCAATTTACAGGGGCTTATGAATTGGATTAAAAAAGCAATGTGTAATGAGTTTGCAGCATTAACTATCTCAATTTCCAAAACAGAATTCACTTACTGGGGTATTGAATCAGGGCAGGTACTGAGGTGAAAAGATATTCTATTTAGAAAACTTACTGGAATCAGTGATATACTTTATTTATAAAAGATACCTAATCCTAATGAACCACTTCAATTCTTTTAATACTTTTCAGCATTAGTGAGTATGATGAATTTTATGACTGCAAACATTAATATCAAAAAATTTTAAAGATTTGGGGCCAATACTATTGTTTTAGATCAGGCTGCAATAAGTTAAACATTCATATACTAGGTGGTTTACACAACAGAAATCTATACCTCATATTTATAAACAGTAGGAAGTCTGAGATCAAAATACAATCAACTTGGTCATTGATGAGGACCTTCTACCTGGTTTGTAGAAGGGGTGCTTATTCCTGTGTCCTTCCACAGAGTGGAAAAAGAGTTCTGGTTCTTTCATCTTATCACAAGTGTATTAATGCCAACCTGAGGTTTTATCTTCATGACCTAGTCTAACCCTCCTTACATCCTGAAGATCCCACCTCCAAATACCATCACATTAGTTAAAAATAAAATTAAGGAAAAAATGCCATAATTTGAAGATTCATAGAATTTATCAATAGATAAGTACATGATGCATTTGTTTAAAAATCTATGAAACAAAAGTTAGTAAATGAAAAACTGAAATGGCCATCATAATCATATATTGAATATCTGTGTGCCCTACAATTCATATGTTGAAACTCTAATTCCCAATGTGATGGTATTTGGAGGTGGGAGAAGAATATGCATACTAGAGAATATTTCTGTACCTGCCTCACAAAGAACAGCTGAAGCACAGAGGTGTTTTACAGAGTGTTTAAGAAGAGAATACAATTTTCCATACCTTATTTAACAAAATTGTATATTATGTTTTATTTTATTTTATATGTTTGCTAATAAACTTTTATAATTCAAAAAGGATTTTATTGAGCTTTACTTGTATTTATTGATATCCCTGGTATATAGCCCTGGTACACAAATCTGTATATGACCAGAGAGTGTACCTTCTTTTCCAAAGGCTTGTTACTTCCTGATTATCCAGTTTGGCTTACTTCAGTTCTCAACACTTTCTTCTTTTCTACTTCTCTCATTAGATATTTCCTTTTTTCAGAGTTACTACAACAGGATTTATATAGCAACAGGAGATCCTGGGTCAGTGAATGAGTTTTATCTAGAGGGAGATGACAAGAATAAGTATTGAGGCAAGGTAACCAAACTCCAACAGTCAGCAGTCATAGATCAAGATTGGAAGAGGGTGAGTTCAGAAGACACAGACTGGGAAATACATGAGGTGGTCATAGCTGAAGACTGGTTAATCAGTGACCTAGCCCATTTCATGACATGCAGACTCACCGCAGGGCACTTGGCCAACAGCTGCGTGTTCCTCAGATGCCTCTGCACAGGGAATTCCTCATGTATTTTCTATTCAGAGCAAGAATGATGACTGACTTGGACTGAAACTCTACAATGGGCAAAAACAATGTGCTCACTGTTTTGCAGCAAACACCAAGGATACTCTATTGTTTCTTCAAGGTTAGTGGGTAATGGTAAAATAATCTTTGATTTTTTTGAAAAGGAGATATCTGATTTTAGTATGTTATTCTTTTTCAAATTTTCATGTTTTCTTACTGGTATAAGTTTTTACAAACATGTTGAACTGAGATGATTGTAAGATGAATTCAAGTGTATGACCTGATTATTTCAAGTCCCAATTTTTGTAATAGTCTGTGTGTGGCCTCAGGAGTGACAATTGCTTATTTAATTTATTTGGCTCAGTATACTCCTCAGGAAAGAGAGCAGGGAAAATAAAGCAACACAGAACAAAAAAAAATGTGGAATTTTGAACATGTGTTTAAAATTGGGACTCCTTTTTATCTTATAGGAACATCTTATCTTTATAATATGTTGAGACTAAAAGTATTACACCTGCTATCTGTTTTCTTTCCACATTATTTCCTAAAAATTTAAACTTCTAAAATTATTATCTTTTCCATATTATTTACTCTCTTTGCTCTAAAAACATATTTAATAACAAGTCCATGTAGATCCCATTAACTGGGGAAATATTTTCTGATTTTTTTAATTTTAGAAAAATATAAAATAATGTTGGTCACATGCATGGCTAATTTTCATGATACCTTTGATTCCTTAACCAAACAAGTTAAATCTGTAAATTTACATTCACAACCTTAATAATGTAATTAGACTGTTACTCCTAAGTCTCCAACCACCTGCTTGTTGTAATGCTTTTTAGTACACATGCCAACATTTTTTTTAAATCCACTCTTTCTTTTTAAAATTTTTTTTAGTTGTAGATAGACACAATACCTTTATCTTATTTATTTGTTTTTATGTGGTGCTGAGGATTGAACCCAGTGCCTCACAATGCAAGGCAAACACTCTACAAACTGAGCTACAATCCTAGTCCCAGCATGCCAACATTCTTACCAAAGGTGCTTTCAGCGACACCACTTATGTCCTTGGCTGTCTTTGGGAAAAACTCTCACTCTCAAAACTAGTTATCTCAGCATCTAGGAGAAACTCACCAAATGTCAGTTAAATTCTGCATTTGAATTAAAGGATCTAGAGGGGCTACATTAGAAAGAAACTGAATATCTCTCATAAGAATAAATTTTGGAAAGGGGTCAGTATACAGAGTAAGTTAAGTGTACCGTGATTAATTGAACTGTGAAATAATGAGAAAGAAATATAATATAAATGATTGTGGGTGGAAACACGCTCCAGATTTTAAAGGTCAAATATGAATGAAGAAAGCATTGTCTGGATGGTCCTGGTCTACAGGACAGTAGATTACAAAAAACAGTAGAGATATGATGTCTTCCTTTGAACTTTGTGAAGTCTATTACAAAATAGAGGTAAAGCATCTACTTAAACTTGTTATTGTTTATCCCTTGTGAAATATAAGCTCCACAACTGAGAAATTAACTCAGCATATGTTAGTGAGACCTGTCTGCAGGCTACATATGCAATTAGAATACAAGAGTTTGGATCTCCGTGTTAAGCATTTCCATTAATTCAAACTTAAGACTTGTTGTGACAAGGTATAAATTAGACATGGTTTTCAAGAATAAAAATCTTTTCTAATATAATCACATTGACATAAACATTGGTCATATTGAAAGAAATCCAATTAATTATTTTCTAATGATGACTTTCTTTAGTTTTATTTGAGCTAGTTATAAATGTTCCAATGTAGTTTGGATTTTCAACTTTTCTTTATTATTACAGGCTTTTGAAAATTATGTTTAGTCAGCAAAAATACCAAGTAGTTTTCGACAAAACTACAGAAGTAATTCCCAATTTCTGAAGACCTTCTTCCACAGGATTGATAGCTATAACATAAAACCAGTTATTTCATTCAGGATTTGTGTACTATCATTTAGAAGATTTGAAGGTCATGAAATTAATGTTCTTCCCTTGTGAAATACAAGCTCCATAACTAAGAAGTTAACTCAGAATATTTTAGTGAGACCTGTCTGCAGGCTACATATGCAATTAGAATACAAGGATTTAGATCTCAGCATTAAGCATTTCCAATAAAAAATAGCCTAGGCAAAGAACTTCAACTACATTCAATAATTATGTTGCTTTAGATAGAGTTACTTAGGCTTAAATACTCTACTTAAATGCACATGTTCTGATTATTTGATTGCTTCAATTAATGAACATATTCAAATACCGAATCTGATTCCCTTTTCTGTGTTTCCTCTCATTTGTAATTCTGCCTCGCTTTAGTGAAATAGCCAAATTGTGTATCGTTAGCCTTTAAAGATTTTCTGTCTTAGAGCAATTATGAATGTGTGCATTTTCAAGCTTCCTAACATGGAAGACTATTTGAACAAGACTTCGCTGATTGCAACTTTGAAATCCCTTGGTAAAATACTTAGTGAAACAAAACAAAGCAAAGCAAAAAATTAGAGGAGATGTAACACCAGGGGGCGCCAAGACCTCTCACAAAAGTTTTTTGCCCTATTCCCCATTTTAATTTATAAATTCTGGCGATAGTATCTTTCTCTTTAGTTTAGGAGTAGATTTTTTTTTCTGTCAAAAGTCCTAGGAGAGAATAGTGTGGCAACTTGTATTCTCAGGACACAGATATAGGAATCCACCAAAAGCATATTTAAATGACCTTTTTCGGATACTCACTTATTACTGTGTCTACATGTGGCTTGCTGTTATAGCCTGCCCTGAGTAAAGATTATTTTATTCTACAACAACACAGTAATATTGACAGCTAAATTCGATTTAAGATTTTATTCGTATCAAATACAGTATGAACACCTCATAAGGATTTTCTTTTTAAATTTTTGAACATGGTGCTGTGGTATTGAACTGGTTCTTGACAGTTTAAAGGAGAAAAATGAGTAACTGGAAGGTTAAGTAATTTGTTTAAACATGAAATTGTTAATAAGAGTGAAAAAAATCAGAATACAGGTCTCTATGTCACCAAAATTTCCTATTTTGATTTATCACGTGATCCATAAGTAGCTCTGATTTTAAATATCCCTACTCCGTGTATTTCAAACCATGCATTTTGCTTTTGTTTAAGAATATGTGATTTCCATTGTTAAAACAGACTATAAACAAACTATAAACCAAAAAATATACTATGATGTGCAGGTAATTATCTTAAAATTGTAATATCAAAACAATTTTTTTGGTTCTTCAAAAAGCTCTGAGCACTTGAAAAATGTTCATTACATATGGATTATTTCCCGATATTTCTTGCCTAATCAGTTACTTTTTTTTTTAATGTGAAGGACTAGTGATGGGTAAAACACTGTGAGAAATAGGTGCACAGAATACTGTTGCCAATGTCTTCATTAGATAGAAATATGCAAGCAAACCATACAGGAAATTGGTTGAGTGGACAATGAACAATGCTTACAGAAAATGAATTAGGATTTCAGCAAGGGCAAAAGTGACTGTGATTTGAGATGACCAAAAAAGCCATAAAACAATAGGGGCTGGATTGGGCATCAAGGATCAGCAAACAGAACTACAGAGGAAGAGGAGCAGAGGAAGAGGAGCAGATTTCCAGCAAGGTAGCTATATTACAAAAAGTCATTTCTAAGGGATGTAAATGGGAAAACTTATGATATTTGGGGGAGGTATAGGAGACACAGGATATCAGTAGTTGGGGTGAAAAGGTACTATTAACAATAGAAGGTGGGGCAAAATTTTCTGACTTTAACCAAGTCACAGTTTGCACATTCACAACTGTGGCAAAGATGGTAATGGCCTGGCAGTGAGAGAGAGAGAGAGAGAGAGAGAGAGAGAGAGAGAGAGAGAGAGAGAGAGAGACTATGCTTGAGCGAAAGAGAGTGGAAGGTGAAAGAGAGGGAAGGTGAAAGAGAGAAGGGGAGGAGGGGAAGGGATGGGGAGAGTTTAAATATTATGACTTTATTGGGACGTAATTTGCATATCACAAAATTGGCTCTTTTAAAATGTGCTACTATGTGGTTGATAATCTCAAAATTATGCAAGTTACCACTTGCATAAATTTTAGAGTATTTCTTTCACTCCAAAGAGAAACCCCAAGTCACTTCCCAAGTTCTCTTTCCATTCTTTCCTTGGTATTCACAAATCTATTTTGTGTGCTCATGGATTTGCCTATTCTGGATCTTCATGTTATGGAATAACACAATATAAGTCCTTTTGCAACTGGTTCCATTCACTTCACCTAATGCTTTCTAGATTCATCTACACTGTTGAATATATCAGCACTTCCTTCCAATTTTCAGTCAAACAGAATTCCATTATAAGAATACTCTATTTTGTCTACCTTTTCATTGTTGAGAAATATTTTGGTTATTTCCATTGTTTTGATTGTTATAAATAATAATGATACCTCATTGATATTACATTTGGCTGGTGTTAAAGAGAATTTTTCCATATCTTCTGGGCCTTTCATACATATTCCTTAGAAAACATCTATTCAAGTTCCTTCCTTGCTTTTTAAATGTTGTTGTGAACTTCTAGGGGTCTTTTATGTATTCTACAGGTTAAACCTTTGCCAGATACATAATTTTGAAGTTATTTTATCACATCTGTAGCTTTTTTTACTTCATTGATGAAATTTTTCAAGTACAAGTTAATTTTGGGTGAAGTATGATTCATCTATTTTGTTGTTATTCCTTATACTTTTGGTGTCCTATCTAGAAACCATTGCTTAATTCAAGATTGTACAGATTTATGCCCATGTTTCTTTATCAGTTTAATAGTTTTAGCTCTTATATTTAATTCTATTATCTTAGTTCATTTTGTGTTGTCATAACAGACTGGGTAATTTATAAAGTAAATTACTTATTACAGTTCTGGAGACTTAGAAGTTCAGTGTTGTGAACTAATGAGGACCTTGGCAGAACCCTCATGACCTAATCACCTTTTACTAAGCTCCACCTCCTAATACTATTGCATTGGGGATTAAGTTTCCAACACATGGATTTTGAGGAAAACATTTAACTGTAACATACACAATCCCATGGGTATAATATGATGTACATTTTCAACTGCATTTCATCACATATGAAGGGTTGGATCATCTATATCAGTACCGTTTGTTGAAAACATGATTCTTTTCTCATTCATTGTCTTGGCACATATATGGGAATCAATTTGTGGTAAATTTAAGGACCTGTCAATTCTAGTACATTTATATTTCTGTTCATCCTTGTGCTAGTAGTGCTCAGTCTTGATTAGTATATTTTCATAGAAAAATTTGACATTGAAAAATTTGAATGCTCCCAATTTTTTTTTCAAAATTGTTTAGAGCATTTGGTCCTTTTTTTGTTTTGTTTTCCTATGTGAATTGCTAAGATTGACTTGTCAATTTCTGAAGAAAATTAGCTGAGATTTTGACAGGGATTATTCTGACTCATTAAGTCAACTTGGGAGTATTACCATCTTGGCAATAATAATATACCAATCCATGAACTTGAGACCTATGGAATGTGTATTTACTTACATATTTCTCCTTTATTTTTTTTTCAATGTACTTTTTGAAGAACAAATCTTACACGTTGTTAAATTTAATTCTAAGTATTTTTATGTTCTTTTAAATTGATTTTTTCCTTTAATTTTATTTCTGGGTTAAGTCATTGATTATATATAGAAATTCAATAGATTTTTGCATCCATTTTTGTATACTGATTTTCTTATAACCTTGCAACCTTTTGGAAATATTTTGGGGGAATAATATTTTTTTTGGCAGATTCCTATATACAAGATCATGATATCTTCAGAGAAAAATGGTTTTACTTATTATTTTCCAATTAGGATGCCTTGTAGCTTTTCTTCCATTTTCTCTGTCTACAATCTTCAAAACAATGTTTAATAGAAGTAGCAAAAATGGACACTGTTATTCTGTTCCTAAACCTATAGGAAATGCATCCAGTATTGGTCCATAATATTTTATGGTAACTGCTAATTTTTCAGAGACCCTTTTAAAGTTGGGAAATTCTATTTCATTCTTAGTTAAATTGGTGTTTGTATCATGAAAAGTTATTGGGTTTTGTCAAATGTGTTAATGTGCTAATTGGGAAGACTATTTTTCCTTCTGCATTTCGTCAATATGATAAATACAATAATCGATTTCCAAATATTAAACCATGCTTTGATTACTGAGGTAAACCTCCATTGGTATATACTGCTTTTTATATTGTGGTGAATTAAGTTTGATCATACCACATGGAATTCTATACCTATATTTGTAAGGGATATTATCTATAGCTTTTTATTTTTGTGATATTTTTGTCTGGTTTTAGTGTCAAGGTAATATTAGCATCATGGAGGGATTAAGACAATGTTACTTCTGATTCTATTTTTCAAAAGAACTTGTGAAAGGAAGGTGTTAATGACAGTTAAGGGTATCAATGGGCTTGGGAATTCTTTTGTGAAAAGGTTTTCTTTTCTTTCTCTCTCTTTCTCACTCTCTCTCTCTTTCTTTTCTTTTTTTTTTTGATTCAAGTATTGAACCCAGAGGCACATGACCACTGAGCCACATCCCCAGTCCTTCTATATATTTTATTTAGAGATAGGGTCTCACTGAGTTATATAGGGGCTTGCTAAGTTGCTGAGGCTGCCTTTGGGTTTGTGACCTTCCTGCCTCAGCCTCCTGAGCTTGTGGGATTATAGGCATGCATCACTGTGCCTGGCCTGTGAGATGGTTTTCAACTACTAATTAAGTCTTTATTTTCAGGTCCTTTCATTTTTTCTGTTTCTTTTTGAGTCAGTTCAGCAGTTTGTCTTTTTATGGATTTGTCCATTTTATGAAGTTTTCTAACTTAATGACATACAGTTGCTCAGAGTATTCACTTATAATCTTCTTTATTTTTCATATCTTTAAGATTTGTAGTTTTTTTTCTATAATTTCATTCCCATTTTAGTAATTATTCTTCACTGTGTTTTTCTTGGCATTTTTAAACTATGTTTTTCTTTTGCAGTGCTAGAGATTGGGGTAAACTGGGCCCTGCATCTATTAGGGGTGTGTTCTACCGTGTATTTATATTTGCAGTCCCTTTAAATCTTCTAATAAGAAGCAAATTTTGGATTATTGATTTTCTCTATTACTCTTAAGTGTTCTATTTCAACTGTTTTTGCAAAAACTTACTCATTTGCTTTAATTGTTTTATATTTAGTTTTCTTTTCATACATTTTATTGTCATAGATCTGGTTATTGATTTGAGATCCTTCTTTTTTAATATAGGAATTTATAGCCATAAATTTTCTTCTAAGCACTGCTAAGCTGTATCACATGAATTATAGTATCTTGAAATTTAATTTTAATTTATTTAAAAGTATTTTCTAATTTCTCTTGTCAATTAGTCTTTATTTATATAGGAGTATACTAATTTTCAATTATATGGATATTTCCCAAATTTTCTTTCTGTATTGATATCTAATTTTATTCCATTATAGTTTAATACCATATTTCATATTATTTTAAAATAATAAATTTCCTTAAATCTTCTTTTATGAACCTGCCATATTATTTTGCCTGTAGAATTTTCCATGTTACCTTGAAAACCTTACGTATTCTACTGTTATTGAGTGAAGTGTTCTATGTATGCGTTAGATCTATTTTTTTAATAATACTGTTTAAATCTTCTATTTCATCATTCATTATTTTGTCTACTTCTAACTACTATTCAAAGTAGGGAATTCAAGTTCCAAAGTTAATTTCTTGGTCACATACACACTCACACACACACACACACACACACACACACTTCTTATAAGGATGCAGCTATTATTTATTGTTATTAATATAAAAGTGAATTTTTAATATGCATGGAGTTTATGTCAAAGTATTTAAATTTGTACCACAAGTATTTAAATTTGTGTCCTTTTGGATCCACAGAAACTCTTCAGTAATGTTTAACATTTGGAAAACTATGACATACAAAGTGCATTTGCATCTTACATCACAAGCAGATTCTAAGTGAAGTCCAGTGAGATGGGGTTCTGCCACTCTGTAGAGTAGCTGCCTCTGCTTCGCGACCTGGAGGACTTTTATGTGATTCACTTAGCTCTCTGGCATTAGCTGAAACAAGGAACACATCCAAATAAAGTAACTTGCCAGTCTCTCTCCCCAAATCCACTAGGTGTCAGAGAAATAACATTTGACTTGAGGGGATTTTTATGGGATCTCAAGAAAATCAGAATTTCCTGAAGAAATTTTCAGTAGTTCTTTTATCATGAGTGAATATTTAGAAAAGAGTGAATGAGGAAGAGGAGGAAACATGCAGGAGTAGGAAGAGAAGGAAAGTAGCATTGTAGGTGAGAGGAGGCATGGACAGAATCCCTAAAAAACAAATACCAAATGTCTTCTTTGATATAATGAGAGCAACTATGAACAGAGCAGGGAGGAAGAGCAGGAAGAAAAGATTAACATTAAACAGAGACATGAGATGGGAGGGAAAGGGAGAGAAAAGGAAAATTGCATGGAAATGAAGGGAGACCCTCATTGCTATACAAAATTACATATAAGAGGTTGTGAGGGGAATGGGAAAATAAACAAGGAGAGAAATGAATTACAGTAGATGGGGTAGAGAGAGAAGATGGGAGGGGAGGGGAGGGGGGATAGTAGGGGATAGGGAAGGTAGCAGAATACAACAATTACTAATAGGGCATTATGTAAAATTGTGGATGTGTAACCGACGTGATTCTGCAATCTGCATTTGGGGTAAAATTGGGGGTTCATAACCCACTTCAATCTAATGTATGAAATATGATATGTCAAGAGCTTTGTAATGTTGTGAACAACCAATAAAAAAAAAAGAAAAAAAAATAAACAACCTATAAATGAAAAAAAAAAAGAAGTAGAGCAGTGGGAAGATAGCGGGAAATAAGAAACCATAGCAAGTACAGATCTGACTTCTGTGAAATTTGACACCTAGCATTAGGAAAACACTAAAGTTATCATTAGGAAAAATTAGGAAGGAAAAAGGAAGTAACATTTAATTCATGTTTTGAGACACAACAAACATTAAGAAATAATCATACCAGATATTGCTAAGCACTTTGCAAACATTATTTTATTTAACTCCCTTAGGTATTGTTAAGCACTGTGCAAAGGTAATTTTATTTAAGTCCCTTAGGGATGCTATTAGGTGTATATAATGCTCCCAATCCTATGCTTTTGTTGTTGTTGTTGTTGTTTGTTTTGGTACTAGGGATTGAGCCCAGTGGTGCTGAACCACTGGACCATATCACCAAATGCTTTTTTATTTTGAGACAGGGTCTCACAGTTTCTTAGGGGCTCACTAAGTGACCCAGGCTAGCTTTGAACTTCCTATTCTTCTGCCTGAGCTTCCTGCTGAGATTACAGGCTGGTGCCACCACACCCTACCTTTCACAGATCAAGAAACTGAAATTCAGGGTGATAGAATTTGTGTCTACAAAATCCCAATGCCCATGTTTTTCACAATATGTTTTATCTTCATAGGGACACTACCTCTTCTTAGATAGTATTTTACAAATTTGGGGAGACAGTTTTGTCATCGTAATGATTGAAGAGTATTAATAATATAATAATATCCAGGACAGAAAAACAGAATAGGTGTTACTGTGTTGTTATCATCGATGCACCCAAACTCCAGTGGTTTGTAAGTACGATTATCCATTTGTAAGGATTCCAGTAGCAAGGACATGAAAATTTCATTATGTTTTCTAGGCTAGTCATCACTGAGTATTTGCACTTTGAATTATGTTCTTCATAATAAAATTACTTTATTCCTATCTTGCATTTTAGTTAGAGGCACCATATTGTTTTTTATTCTGTTTCTTAAGTATGTAGAGAGCAGGGTGTGTGTGTGTGTGTGTGTGTGTGTGTGTGTGTGTGTGTGTAGATGGACTGCTTTTCAAAATTATAAGGTGTAAAATTTATAGCAATTATTATGACAAAGAGGATTGGATCTGATTAGTCTGTTATGAAGCAGAGCATAACAAATAGCTTTTTTATATCTCGCATCTTTCCTTTAACCTAACAAAAATCCTGTTGGGGTTGGTACTATTATTATCTTTATTTTATTTTTTAAAAAGGCAATTGGGGGTCATAAGACTTAGTGCCTATGCAAGACCACAACTAATAAGTGACATATCATTCTCCAACCTAGGTGTATGTCATTGCCTCTCCTATATTTGTCCTTCAATGCCTGTCTACCTCTGTTCTTACTGGATGAAAGAAAGACAGAGGCATGGACCTAGTCTTATCCACCAGGTGATTGTCACACACTCCCTGTGGAACCACTGACTGCTGTTTCAACCCAAACTCTTAACATGTAAACTTTTCATAGGTTT
Source organism: Spermophilus citellus (assembly GCF_964194105.1). Classification (NCBI taxonomy): domain Eukaryota; kingdom Metazoa; phylum Chordata; class Mammalia; order Rodentia; family Sciuridae; genus Spermophilus; species Spermophilus citellus. The sequence goes on along the minus strand of NC_138182.1, from coordinate 250,277,516 downwards.
CGTTAGTAAATAGCAGTGGCTTCATATAAATCATTAGCAAATCTTGTTCACAGTCTTAATTATTCATTTTTGTATTTCTAAGTTATTATAAAATCCTTTTTTAAAATAAGTCTTTAAAACAGAATGATCAACATTAGATTCCTAGGTGGATGGTAACACACTAGTAGATTTTGTCAAACTAGGCAAAAGTAGTACTTTTAAAAGGTTCTTAAATTATACTTTTTATGGAAGAACTTAAATATCTTATTTTAAGTGTAAAATTGAGTCTTTTTTCCAAGCTATAGCTATAACACAAAATGTTACTTAATATAGAATAAGTGTTGAACTAGATATGACTTAAACTCCTTTTACAAGCTGTAAAACTCTTTGTGTGAAGATAGCAGAATGTTTTCCCTAACCTATGTCAATCTTCAGGCTTCCAATATTGATAAACAATTGTTGTATAAGTATTTAAAACTATGATTCACTGTCCATCATAGAAATATAATTTAATATCTAATGTTTTTTTCTCATAAGCAATCTAATATTGCTCTGATTGTTTTGATACGTAATTCAGATATATTTTATTTATTTATTTTTTTGTTTTTAAATGTAGACATTTTTCTCATTGCATCAAAGTACTAGTGTTTTAATTAAAAATTTCTGCCTTTGGCATTTAGACATGCACATTTTAATATACGAATATGTATTGAATTTATCATTGCTTTCTGCTTTCTTTGCAAATTCAAACTTTAGTCACCTGAGGCAATTAGCATTATGAAAAACAATGGTGGATGGGGATCCATACTTAGTTTATCAAGAATGACAGAATATCATATTCAAAGTAATTCTTCTTAGTGAATATTCATAGTAATGAATATTGGCATCGGATTATTAATGGACTTTCAATTTGAATATTGTCTGAATATATATAAGCTATACTTTTTGAAGTAATTATTTTATGTTATGGATAGCTTCAAGATGAATCAAAATAAAGAGTATCTACAGTGGATTTATTCTGAGGACATTTTGCATATCAGTATATCTTTCTTTACCTACTTAGATATTTTTTAAATACTCTTTTTAGTTATTGATGGACATTTGTTTTATCCATTTATTTATATGTGGTGCTGAGAATAAAATCCAGTGCCTCACACATGTGAGGCAAGTGCTCTACCACTAAGCCACAACCCCAGCCCCCTACTTAGATAACTTTAACACAAATCATGCTATTTCCTGAAACCATTTAAAGGTGGAAAAAGTGAGATGTTTGAAAATGCTAAATATGGATAAATTTGAAGTAGTCTAAATAATGATCTCTTAGCTAGTACGAAATAGTGCCCAAATAAAAAACAAAAATGGAAAAATTTTATATTCAAATATAAAGTACAAAATAGTTGATAAGCACAAAAATCTTATTTAAAATATTTTACAGAGAAGAATGTCTAGGTAGTCACATAAATATTAATAATGTAGTTAAATATTACCTGTATAACAATCAACTGTCTACTTTCATGCATTTATGACTTAGAAAGATTGATTTAGAAATTGTCTTAGCTTTAGATTTTATTATAGATTTAAAATTCCAATTAAATTCTTTACTCAATTATTATTGAATACGTTTTGTCCACTTACCTCTCTCTCTCTTAGGGTTTGTTTGTTTGTGTGGTACATAGCCAGCTAGGATTCTTCAGGAGGTGATTAGAATAAAAAAGTTGCAAATTATGCTCCCTGAATAAAGTTTAAGTACTGAAATGAATAAATGTATCAATGATACACCCACTTTGAAGACATAAAGGAAACCCTGCCCTTAGGTGAAAATAATGGCAGGAAGTTTGTTAAGGTAAACAACTGGAATGCCTTCTCTAAAATTTTCCAAGATAATAAAAAATAATTAGGCTTTATAGGTAAAATGATGTTTCTTTACTAGCTTAATTATGTTCATTTTCAAAATGTACTGTTAACTCTTATTTTGGAGGCTGAGAAAGACTAGCCAATTTCTGGATGATCAACCCTCTGGAGGCATAGGGTAGAACAATACTATCTGTTGCATTGCACCCTTTAAATAAAAATCTGATTACCTATGCAACAAGGACCACAAAGGGCACAGAACAGCATTATGAAATCAGTTATGCAATAGGCATTTAGAACAGAAGCAGTTATGCCCAAATAACCCAAGAGGAAGAAAGGGACATCTTTACAAGGGCAGGGACGCACAGAATAACTGCAAAGCCACCAGGAATTCAATATACACTAAATTGGCCTCCATTATTTAATGAGCTGGCTGTAATTTTTTAAAGCATTTGCTTTTGTGGGCAGATTCATAAACCCTGTTTTAATGGGGTCACTTATTAATATGTCTAAATTGCATTGCTTATGACAAAAGCTTAATTGGCTTAGCAGAATGTAAAGGTAATCAGATTTGAAACTATCAGTTACTTTTTAAGTTTTCAGATGTTGCCATAATGTATTGTATTAAAAATTTCCCATATCTTATGTTCAGATTATTAGAACTTGAAATTCAAAGAGATGTGTGCTCTAATTTTAACCTCTGAGAAAGACTGCTTGATTACATCTCCAGGCTTCTTGATTTCAAAACACTGGCCAGGTTTTATGGTCTAATCATCACTTTCAGTGCACTCCATCTCAAGAGTCATTTCCATGGGTGCTTTCTGCAATCATTCGGCATTGTCCTGGCTCCGGATGTTATTTTGCTTTGCCATACTCAAACTATGCAACAACTTATTTGCAGTTCTTTTTGGTTTCAGACTATCACAAATTCAGTCCATTTCTGCGATACTGGTTGGACATCATATTTTAAAATGAAATATGGGCCAAGTCATAACCATTCCAACCTATCATCTCACCAGCTCCACATCCTCAAAATGGCATAGGAGATTTTAAATCTGGCTACTACCCACACAAAGGATGCATTCTTACTTTCTTTTTGAAGATAGTACATGGTATTTATTGAAATGTAAAGCATGTATATATCTTGTCCTGCATCAATACCTTTTTTGAAGGTTTATTTAAATAAGCACCAGTGATATACTGACATACCTATACAAGAATGCTCATTACAGCTTTGTATGATTTTGCAACAAACTGGGTAACACCCAAAATCTGAATCACCATCAAAAACAATGGTAAATCCAGATTATGGATCATTATGCATTTATTGTAAAGAATGAGGTAAACATTTATGTATTAAACTAAAGAATGTCCATGCACACAATTAACTAACTTGAAGGTAAAATTAAATTGCATGGTAATGTCTGTAATATAATCTCATTTTGTTAAGGAGAGAAAAAAGATATAATAAGGAAAAAAACAGGGACAGAGAGGGAAGAGAGCAAACTAGAAAAATAAATATTAACTTTAAATGTTACTAAGAAAGATAAACTTTATTTTTTTTGAGAGAGAGAGAGAGAGAGAGAGAATTTTTAATATTTATTTTTTAGTTTTCAGTGGACACATCTTTGTTTGTATGTGGTGTTGAGGATCAAACCCAGGCCGCATGCATGCCAGGCGAGTGCGCTACCACTTGAGCCACATCCCCAGCCCAAAGATAAACTTTAAAATACATGAATTTAATCAGTATCTTGCAAGTTTAAGGTATAATAACTTTTGCTATACTATAATATATGTGCTCTAAAATGTGGGAAATGTAGAATTAGAAAGGACTTTTATAGCACATGATTTTTTTTGTAATAATTGGAAAGCTAAAGTTGTAGAGAAATGAAGTTACTTGACAAAGATGCATTATATGTTAAAAATGGAATTAAGGATTAGTTTACACCTTGTCATAGTCCATTTTCTGCTTCTGTAATAGAATATGACAGGCCAGGTAATTTTTTTTTCATGGTCACATTTAGTTCATTCTATTTATCATCTATCTATCTATCTATCTATCTATCTCTTTTAGATATAGATAGATCTATATCTCACACATGCTAGGGAAGTATTCTACCATTGAGCCACAATCCCAGCCCCCAGGTAATTTTTAAACAACAGAAGTTTATTTGACGGACAGTTCTGTAGACTAGGAAGTCCAAGAACATAGCTCCAGAATTCAGTGAGGGCTTCAGTGTTATAACATGGCAAAGGACAAATTAACATACATGAGATCCTGAGCAACAGAGTGCTATACCTGCTTTTATAACAAACTTATTCTTTTTTCTTTTTCTTTTTTCTCCCTTTGGTACCAGGGATTAAACCCAGGGGCTCTTGACCCCTGAGCCACACCCCCAGCTTCCTCCTCTTTTTTTTTTTTTTTTTTTTGAATGTTGAGACAGGGTCTCATTAGGTTGCTTACAGTCTTGCTAAATTGCTGAGGCTGGCTTTGACTCTACACTCCTCCTGCCTCAGCTTCCTGAGCCATTGGAATTACAGGCATGTACCACCATGCCTGGCACAAACCCACTCTTAACTCACTCCCTCTCAATTATGATTTTGAGCTATTCAAGAAGGCAGAGCATTCATGTCCCAATCATCTCTCAAATGTCCCACCTCTTCATACTATTGCACTGGCAATTAAATTTTAACAGGGGTCTTGAAGGAGACATTCAAACCCCTCTTGACATTTTGAATGGTAATTTTTCCAGTGAGCCTTATCAAAGAGAATATTTGCTTCTTGTTTGGGCTAGATTCTGCTAAACTATTATTGATTATTATATCTATTACATTCAGAACCAGAGAGTACTTTGTCAAGAATAAAAATGTCACCGAAAAGCCAAAATAATTAGATTTGCATTGATTTTGGAGAAGGAACTATATAACTTTTCCATAAAATTAAAAATTACAATTAGATAAGATAATGAATTTTAATAAACTTTAGCAAATTAATCACTTAGAAAGCATTTCAAAGTTAGTTTCACAGGGTAAAGAAGAAGTGTGCATAATTTGAAATTTAAAAACAGACTGGTTGTTATCATGACAAGTATTTCAATATTTCAACCGACTTTTCTGATCAGTTATCACATCGTAACTGAGATTTCAGATTCACCCACAGTGCATACTTTGTAGACATGGACTTATTGTAAATTGTCATTTATGATTTCTTTTTTTGTTTTTTTACTTGGAATATACATGCATGTGAACAAATCAGATGCTAAACAATATGCTTAAGGAGTTCTATTTTACCCTGGACTACTCTCTGCCATGCATTAATGGTTGTATTTAGAATAGTTTCTGATTTATGCAGAGCTTTACAACTGCATTTTTTATCAGGTAAAATATATGCCTCCTCACATATCAGGAAGTTTCTATGATACAATCTTGAAATACAAAGCCAGCACCATTGCTGAAGACAGAAAAGCAGCAGGGAACAACAAATTGAATTTTCTCTAAGATCCAAAGAAAGTAACACAAGACTCATAATTTCTGATCGCCATTTCTACTATTTGGTCCCCATAGCATGATCTGGCTGAGTAAGAGAATGGAATATTACTAGGCATAACAAGATGAAGGAAATGTTCTGGGCCCTCCATTGGATGCTGTGTGTATTCTGCATAATCTACCAGACACTGCCTTGGATACCTATAAGGTATTTAAGTAATATTGTATAAAATGAACATGTGCAAAAATAACATGAGTACTGACAAAACCTAGTCTGGTCATATAAGATTTTATCCAATACTTTAATTGCTGAGACTGGCTTGGATCTTGAGCACAGCATTAAATGAAATGTGAGAAAGAATAGAAAGAGGATGGATTTATGGAAGCGTTGGGATAGAGGAAAGGGAATGCAGCAGACACTAAGTCACTGAAATGGAAGATATTTATCAATGTGAGAGAATCTGGGATCTGTTGGTGAGCAAGACAACAAATGAAGAATTAGACTTTAATGATTCAGATCTACTAACCTATTCTGAGAAGGAATAAGTATCTTATTAAGTGAAGATGGAAAATTAATACATTTTTATTACAGTAATGGTTGAGAAAATGAAAAGAGTGAGTTAAGAGTAAAATTTTCAGAAACTAGAAGATTCTTCATAAAATATTGATTTTCTTGCAAAACAGTGCTATTTGACTAAAATAATGTTTTAATAAAAAGAGTTTAGTTAAAATTATTTCAAGTTGATATTAATGTTTTTTTAAATATAATCTGTTTCACTTCTGTGACTTCCTTTCTCCTTCTTGCTAATCTTCTTCCCTCCTTCCTTAAATGCCTGAGCTTCAAATACCATGCCTCATAGGATATCATCTATTTCCTCTTTTTTTTTGCTGAGGTCATCTTCTGACTCTTAATTTTCCAAAAGCAAAGTATATAATTCCTGGTTCTTTGTTAACTCTTCCAGCACAACTTTTGCACTAATTATCATTAATTTCAAATCACTGCTAAATGATTTATGGCTTAATACAACAGGAAGGTACTTTCTTACAGTTCTGGAGGCTGAAAGTCAAGGTGTTAGAAGGTCCATGCAGTCTCCAAAGGCTCTAGAAGATAATTCTTTCTAGTCTTTACTAGCAGCTGACATCAAGGCATTGCCTGACTTGTGACGGAATAACTTCAACCTCTCCTTCTTTACATGATGTTTAAGTTCACTTTTTTGCTGATGCAACTTAAAAGCACAACCAGAATTATTGTAGAGGAGGAAAAGTTTTTTTTTGAGGGTACATGGTTTCAGAGGTCTTAGTCCATAAAAGGCTGGCTTCATTCATCAGGGCTCGAGGTGAGGCAGAACATCATGGTGGAAAAGTGTGGCAGAGAGAAGTGGCTCACATGATGATCAGAAAGCAGAGAGAGAGATGGGCCAGATACAAATATATATCCCCATAGCCACTTCCTCAGTGAACCACTTCCTTCAGCCACATCCCACCTGCCTCTAGCTACCACCCAGTTAATTCCATCAGGGATGAATTCACTGATTAGCTTAAGACTATAACCCAATCATTTCTCCTCCAAACCTTCTTGCATTGTCTCACACGCGTATTTTTTTTGGGGGGGACACCACACCTAAACCATAGCACACAGTCTTCTACTCTTTTCTCTGTGTTCTCTTTTCTAGTTTTTATAATGATATTTTTCTTGAATTTATGGTCTCTCTGGATAATCTAAGACACTATTGTCTCAAGATCCTTAACTTAATTGCCTCCACAAAGACCCTTTCTCCAAATATGATTTATTCACGGGTAATGGGTGTTAGTAGGGGAGCATATCTTTCTCAGGGACTACCATGTTACTCACTGTGATTTTGTTCTAAACACCTGCAATCATGCATGGCATTGTAGACCATAGTCTGTAAATATTTGTTGGAAAAATGGAAGACTTTCTTAAGAATACAGACCAGAATTTTTTTAAAAGTTCCTATAAAAGTCAAAATAGTAAGCATTTTAGAATTTGTAGTCTTCAGAACCTATGTCACAAATGCTTAGTTTTGTTGTTAGAACTGAGAAAATAGACATACAAATACATAAATGAATGAGCATGACCATGCTCCAATCAAACTTTCATGACTACTGAAACTGTATTCTTCATGTATTTCAAAATATTCTTCTTTTTTTGATTTTTCTCAACCATTTAAAAAAATGTTAAAACTTTTCTTTGTTCACATGCTGTACAAAGATAGGAAGCAGGTGCGATTTGTCCCATGGGCTGAATCCTGGTGTAGGTTACGGTGGCTCAACTTGTCCTCTCTAGAGTATTAGTTGTTTGGACTTTGGAGAAGTGTTGATTGAAAAACAAAGTGGGCTGGGTATTTTGTTGTTGCTGTCATTTAGTATGTTTAGAAACCCAGATTTCTCAGGGCATTTTGGATGTACATACCAACAGAAGAGCTTGTTCAGTGATGCCATTTTAAAATTTTTTTGTTTGGTTCTTAGAGAATTCCTTGACTAGTATGTTCAGTGGGATGAGTATTACAAATGTTGGTGTGGACACATTTATTTACTATCCTATATGCAATTTAGCATTGTGGACAAGAAGCAGTGGTGGAAAACTGTAACTGAGAGAAGGATAGGAGAAGACAAGCCATAGGCTGTTACTCAAGTTGCTGGGCACTACCCAAGCACTATCAACTGTCCACATGGAATTATCATGGATACTAAGGTATAATTAGATAACACTATAGTATGTATTATTGTCCAAAGTATATCTCATGAGGAACTCATTCTTGGGCATAAGAATGTAACTGAGGTAGTTATGTTATTAATTTTTATATTAGTGAAGAAGAAAAGAATTATAGAATAATCTAACTAAGCATTTAACAAAACACACATGATTAAATTAGTTAAAGTTGGTAAAATACTTTGGTGTCTGAAACATTAAAAATTCTATATAAATTTCTGTTAAATGAAATACATGACATGCCAGGAGAAGAGGAAATAGATAAACATGACTTTAAAATGAACATAAGCAAATATATATTGTTGCACCCAGATTTACATTTGAAATTACATATATTAAATTACTTAAATGTCTTTCATTTCATTTGAGGTTTAAAATAGTTTATTATTGATATCACCAGTATGATTACCACTATGATTTTACTTTATCCTTTAATTGAAACATTATATTCAGTCATCAAAACCTTTTAAGTAAACTGCAGAACTTAAATTAATGTCTTCAAACTCATAATGTTTTATTTATTTATTTGTATGTGACAGTGGAATGCATTACAATTCTTATTACATATATAGAGCTCAATTTTTCATATATCTGGGTGTATACATAGTATATTCACACAAATTCCTGTCTTCATACCTGTACTTTGGATAATAATGATCATCACATTTCACCATCATTAATAACTCCATGCCCTCTCCCTTCCCCTCCCACCCCTCTGCCCTATCTAGACTTTGTCTATTCCTTCCATGTTCCCTCTCTGTATCCCACTATGAATCAGTCTCTTTATATCAAAGAAAACATTCAGCATTTGGCTTTTTGGGATTGAGTTAATTCAATTAGCATTATCTTCTCTAACTCCATCCATTTACCTGCAAATGCCATGATTTTATTCTCTTTTAATGCTGAGTAATATTCCATTGTGTATATATGCCGCATTTTTTAAATCAGTTCATCTACTTAAAGGCATCTAGGTTGGGTCCACAGTTTAGCATTGTGAATTGTGCTGCTATAAACATTGATGTGGCTGTGTCCCTGCAGTATGCTGTTTTTAAGTCCTTTGGGTACAGACCAAGGAGAGGGATAGCTGGGTCAAATGGTGGTTCCATTCCCAGCTTTCCAAGAAATCTCCACACTGCTTTCCATATTGGCTGCCCCAATTTGCAGTTCCCCCAGCAGTGTATGAGTGTACCTTTTCCTCCACATCCTCACCAACACTTATTGTTGTTTGTATGCATAATAGCTGCCATTCTGACTGGAGTGGGATGAAATCTTAGAGTGGTTTTGATTTGCATCTCTCTAATTGCTAGTGATAATGAACATTTTTTCATAAATTTGTTGGTTGATTATATATCATCTTCTGAGAGTGTTTCTTCAGGTCCTTGGCCCATTTATTGATTGAGTTATTTGTATCTTTGGTGCTTAGCTTTTGAGTTATAAAGAATATACCTTAGAGACTAGTGCTGTATGTGATGTGTGAGGGGTAAAGATTTGCTCCCAAGACGTAGGCTCCCTGTTCACCTCACAGGTTGTTTCTTTTTCTGAGAAGAAACTTTTTAATTTGAGTCCATCCCATTTATTGATTCTTGATATTAATTCTTGAGCTATAGGAGTCTTATTAAGGAAGCTGGAACCTAATCCCACATGATGTAGATTAGGGCCTACTTTTTCTTCTATTAGATGCAAGGTCTCTGATTTTATTACTAAGTCCTTGATCCATTTTGAGTTGAGTTTTGTGCATGGTGAGAGAGAGAGGTTTAATTTCATTTTGTTGCATATTGATTTCCATTTTTCCCAGCACCATTTGTTGAAGAGGCTATCTTTTCTCCAATGCATGTTCTTGACACCTTTGTCTAATATACGATAACTGTAGTTTTGTGGGTTGGTCTCTGTGTCCTCTGTTTTGTACCTTTGGTCTACCTGTCTGTTTTGGTGCCAGTACCATGATGTTTTTGTTACTATTGCTCTGTAGTATAGTTTAAGGTCTGGTATAGTGATGCCACCTGCTCACTCTTCCTCTAAGGATTGCTTTAGCTATTCTGGGTCTCTTATTTTTCAGGATGAATTTCATAATTTGCTGGGTTTCTGTTCATAAATAAAAGGCTCAGGGGTCACTCCAGGTAAACTGGGCTAATTGGGCTGCACAAAATAACCACACAAGAGACACAAATACCTTTTTTCTTTGGGGTTGCTGTGAGTTTTCTCTCTCCTTTTCTCCCTTAGCATGGATAAGGGACTGTCAATTTTATTTATTTTTTCAAAGAACCAACTTTTTCTTCTGTCATTTTTTTCAATTATTTCTTTTGTTTCAATTTCATTGATTTCACCTCTGACTTTAATTATTTCCTGTCTGCTGCTGCTTTTGGTGTTGATTTCTTCTTTTTCTAGGGCTTTGAGATGTAATGTTAAGTCATTTATTTTTTGAGTTTTTCTTCTTTTAAGGAATGAACTCCATGAAATGAAATTTCCTCTTAGAACTGCTTTCTTACTGTTCCAGAGATTTTGATATGTTGTATCTGTGTTCTCATTCACCTCTAAAATTTTTTTAATCTCCTCCTTGATGTCTTCTGTAACCCATTGTTCATTCAGTTGTATATTATTTAGTCTCCAGGGGTTGAAGTGGATCTTATTTCTTATTTTATCATTGATTTCTAATTTCATTCCATTATGATCTGATAGAATGCAGGGTAGTATATCTACTTTTTTATATTTACTAAAAGTTGCTTTGTAGCATAGTATATGTTCTATTTTAGAGAAGGATCCATGTGCTGCTGAGAAGAAAGTGCATTCTTTTGTTGAAGAATTAAATATTTCTATATATGTCAGTTAAGTCTAAGTTATTGATTATATTATTCAGTTCTATAGTTTCTTTGGTGAGTTTTTGTTAGGAAGATCTATCTAGTGATGAAAATGTGTGTTAAAGTCACCCCAAATTATTGTGTTGTGGTCTATTTGACTCTTGAACTTTAGAAGAGTTTGTTTGAGGAACATAGCTGCTCTGTTGTTTGGGGCATATATATTTAAAATTGTTAAGTCTTGTTGGTGTATGGTTCCCTTGAGCAGCATGTAGTGTCCTTCTTTATCCTTTTTGATTGACTTTGGTTTGAAGTATGCTTTATTTGATATGAGACTGGAAACCCCAGCTTGCTTCCACAGTCCAGTGAGTAGTATGATTTTTCCCAACTCTTCACCTTCAGTCTGTGAATATGACTTTTTCTATGAGATGAGTCTTTTGGAGGCAACATATTGTTGGATCCTTTTTTTAAAATCCAATCAGCTAGTCTATGTCTTTTGATTGGTGAGTTTAGGCCATTAACATTCAGGGTTATTATTGAGACATGATACCCAGCCACTTTTGTTTATTTTTGGTACTTAACGTGACTTGGTTTCTCCTCTGATTAGATTTTCCTTTAGTGTAATCTCTCCCTCTGCTGATTTCCAACATTGTTTTTCATTTCCTCTTCTTAGAATATTTTTTTCTGAGGATGTTCTGTAGTGCAGGCTTTCTAGTTGTAAATTATTTTAACTTTTGTTTATCATGGAAGGTTTTTATTTCATCATCGAATCTAAAGCTTAATTTTGCTGGATATAAGATTCTTGGTTGGTATCCATTTTATTTCAGAGCTTGGTATATTTTGTTCCATGACCTTCTGGCTTTGAGGATCTGGGTTGAAAAATCTGCTGAGATACGAATTGGTCTCCCCATATATGTGATCTGATTCCTCTTTCTTGAGGCCTTTAAGATTCGATCCTTATTCTTTCTGTATGCTAGGTATTTTCATTATAACATGCCTTGGTGTAGATCTGCTGTAATTTTGTACATTTTGTGTCTTGTAAGCCTCTTGTATTTGGTTTTCCAATCTGCTCTTCATGCTTTGGAAATTTTCTCATATTATCTCATTGAAGAGATTGTGAATTACTTTGGTTTGAAACTCTGTGCCTTCCTCTATCCCAATAACCCTTAAATTTGTTTTTTGAGGCTGTCCCACAATTCTTGGATGTTCTGTTCTGTTCATGGTTTCTAACTATCTTCACTGTGTGGTCAACTTTATTTTCTAGTTTGTATACTTTATCCTCATTATCTGATGTCCTTTCTTCCAAGTGATCTAGTCCGTTGGTTATTCTTTCTATGGAGTTTTTTATTTGATTTATTGAATCTTTCATTTCAAGGATTTCTGACTTTTTTTTTCAGAGTCTCTGTCTCTTGAAGTAATCTTTTGCTACCTGTATTTGCTCTCATCTCTTTTTAGAGTGATCAATTTTTGCCTGTATTTTCTCATTTAGGTCATTCTTTAATTCACAGATTATTTTACTTATGAACCTTCTGAACTCCTTCTCTGACATTTCATCAACTTCACTGTCCATGGATTCTGTTATTATAGTGTCCTAGTTTTTTGGGGGGGGACTTCCTTCCCTTGTTTTTTCATGTTGTCTATGTGTCTTCCTTTCTTGCAGTGTGGATCTGAGATATCACAGTTTCTTCTCTATATTCTTGTAGTACCCATACAGATTGTCTGTACCTCACGTTGATGTTGGGCTTCCAGACCCTGCTGGTGTCCCTCAATGAATGCTACTGCATCCTGGATCTGTGTCCTATGCAAATTGTTGTGGGTGGATCTGGGCTTTTTGGCTTGACCTCCCTTGGTGGTCTGATGGTTGGAAGGGGCAGTCCTGCACCAGAGGCTAGGCTCTGGGGGATGTCTGCTGCAGGGAAGGGGTGAACAGGGCCTACTGAGAGCCTGGGTCCTGCAAGGGCTTGTGTGGGTGGTCTGAGCTGGATCTTGGCCTCCTTCGTAGTCTGCTGGTCAGAAGGGGTGGTCCTGCACCAGAAGCTAGGCTCTGGCTGGCATCTGCCCCACCAGGGGAGTGGTGGAGCGAGCCTGCTGTGTGCCTGGGACCTGCACAGGCTGGTGTAGGTAGATATTCAAATTCATAATGTTTTAAGAACTTTTGCCACTCATTAACAGAGTAGCTACTTCATATTTCTTGAATGGTCATTATTGCTATTTTTAATTAAATGAAAATATATCTATCTCTCTACATAGTCATATAGTATATATCTGTACATATGTTTTTTTGTTCTGCTCTAACCCAGTAGGCTGGGCTATTTATTTTTAAGATAAATGAAGAAACTTTATAATATATAAAGACACAAATATTTGCTTGAACTTTCTAAACTTTAGACAATATGTTTCTTGATACCCAATTTTGGTAAGTTTGTATACTTTGCACACAACTTTTGTATATTCTACAACTAAAGTATTATTGTATGAAATGAGATTCTAAGGTTTCCTATGTTTCTTCATTTTGTCATATATATATATTAAATTATTCCAGAGGAACAAACATTATTTCTAAATCTAAATAATATAAACTATAGTTAATTCTTTGTTAAACTATTATTTTATTTTTATTTTAATATTCATATATGTTAATATGAAATATTACATATAGTCTATGTTAATTCAAAAACAATCTTATAAATGTTTATAAAGAAAAAGAATAATAATTAAGAATTATCATGTAGAAGAATCATGTTAGCATTTACAATTAGCATTTTCAAACTTATAACTAGAGGAATTTATTTATGATATATAAAGTATTTCCTACATAAGCTCAAGGAAAAGTGATATGTAATTCATTCCTTTTTGATTGCTCATTATATTGTGAAGGTATTTAAACTTTCTTGGAGTGGAATATTTCACATTAATAGAAACCTTTCAAGATCTAAAGTTAATTTTCCTCCAAGAATACAAAATCATTTACCTGACAGAGTCTTTTATTGGAAATTAAAGACAAGTACTGTTTTCTAAAGAAAAGGTTACTTTTCACACTTTAATTACTAAGGAACTCTGCTCTGTTAATGAAACGTATAAGTATAAACAGTGTCCAATTAACTTAGAATTGAAAATAGAATAATTTTCCACAACATATTCTGCTAATGAAGCCTGATTCCTCTCCTAAATCAGCACATTCCCTTCCTTATCCATCATAGTCATGTAAGAGCCAGCAGATCATCTCGCTGCCTTGTGTAGTAAGATACAGTGTTCAATCCATGCACATCTCCTGTCACTGGATTTTAGATTTTTGATCGATTCCTCTATTTTGTTCTTCATTTCTTGGCTACATGCATGCATCATATTTTCTTAGCTTTTCTTTATTTATCCAAATTTATAGGAATGTATTTTAAACATTCTGTTTATAATTATGTCTCTATACTGTTCAGAATGAAGGTTTGCAGAGATCATATAACTATGTCAAATTGAAGATTCTCCAGATTGGTTTCAGAATTTCTGTTTTAAGGATGTTAACCATTTCCCAAAAAAATAGAGTAAAAGACTTAGAAATCATAAAGATTTCCCCCTCAGTGGTATTTTTAAAAATACCTGCTGTCTTTTGCCACCCTGCATGTTTGTTGAGGATGAAATAAACCAAGGTTTAAGTAAGTTCACCATTAGAAACTGTTTTTGTTTTGAAAGAAGTAGGGGGCTGGCTATGATAAAAGATATGGATCCTGGTTCCTTTAGATACCCTGTGAGCTGTTTGAACAAGGAAACAGATGCTGTTCTAACGTGTTTCAGCAGGAAGGGATTTAAAAGAGGGATTATAGATGTAAAACTGTCAGAAGGCTCAGGGTATTTAGGTCAGGGAAGCCAATACTGGGTTATTGCCAAATATATTTACAGGATAAGTCAAAACAATACTCTTTAGGAAATAAAGAATTACAAAAACAGCAGGAAAATTTTAGTTCTCTAAAAGTCTTGAAATGTTGATTTGTAGGAGGATTCAGAGAAGCCTTCGGAAACCCTCCTGGTATTTGAGTGCTGAAGTTCATGCGCCTTCCCAGCTCAACAACAATGATGAGAGCAGTGGTTCTACTTCTCCTCCTCTTTCACAATCCCGGGCATGGAAACCAGACCTCAGTCCTATTGAGTAATTCTGTAAAATGCAGTTTCCCATCTCCCAGTTTCTGAAATATGGGGACAGGCTTAGAAAAGCAGAAATAGAACTGATTACTAATGTAAAACACATATTTGCTTAAACTATGTTGATGACTACTGAAATTGAAAAGATTGTTTCAGTCTTAGAAACCACTCTGCCCAGTGTCTGGTTTATACAACCAGTTGAAGGCATACAACTCATCTTTACTAGGGCAGCAAAGTCCTAATATACTAACATGATATTGTCAGGGAGTTTTATTTTAAATGTAAGATGACTATGAAGCCCTGTACTATCAGATATTTACATAGACAGGGGATATGTTTATTTCAAATAATTCAAAATTCAGTAAGTGACTTTTATTTAAGATCAATGAAAACTCTACAATGTTCTTGAGGCAAAAGTTTCTTTGGAACATATTTCATTGTCTGTTGTTTTGCTGTTATAACTTCTCAAGAATAGATTTCAATGACAAATTAAAAAAATAAATATAGTACATGAAAATGAAGGTTGAGAGCATAAAAGACAACAGTATGAGAAAACTGACCTGTGGCTATCATTCAACTGAGTTTGATGTTGGAATTTTGAAGCAAGTAAGACATGAGTTGTTCACAGTTCCAATTGACTTAAACCTAACGGGGAGGTTTGTAGTTTGGCAAAAGAACCAGTGGAAAAGGATTGAGAGCATTAATCTTGACATGCCAGAGGTCTTAGTAAGAACACTGTACAGAAAAAAAGGGCTTGTGAGAATCAATGTTGAATATTCACTTCTGCCAGTTAAGGATTAGTAATCCATACTTCTTTTAGGTATCCCTTATGGCACCAAAAGATTATAAGCCCAATAGAAATCTCAGAGCTTCTAAAAGCACCTCACGACAAAGAAGAAGATATGTAGGAAATGGGAGAATGTAGCACAGTTATCTTCTCAAGGCTAATATAACCCACACAAGAAATTGTCAAATAAAGCTGGACATATTAAACAGGAAAATCCTGATCACTGACAGCTTGGGAAGCTAATGTTGTTACAAAAGAAATGCCTTTGTATTTATAATTCCATTAATAAGAGAAACATTTTTAGCTTGGAATCCAATTAGGCAGCACAGTTAGATAACTGAGAAAAAATGAAATATAACCCTTTTCCCAGCCATGCCTCAGAAGACTGCATTTTTGTGACATAGGACACACATGAGAAGATTAGACAGGTCTAAATCCATTTTTTTTAAATGCAGCAGGCAGTTTGTAGATATATTGTTGGGATCAAACCTCCATGGACATCAATTCATAACAGCTTTGCATAATCTCTGGTCAATCTATTAGCAAAATTATTAAGCTATGGATCCCAAACAAATAAACCAAATGCAGAATATGTAGCATAGGGTATACTGAGGACAAACAGGGTTTGTAAGCATAATGAGAAGAGACTGGGCAAAAAGCACACTGTTTCTGGCCAATTTGTTTAGAGATCCTAACTGGTGTCCTAGTGAAAAGAAAATGGACATTTGTATTAGAGCTTAATGTACTGTGCTTTGAGAATCGCTATTTATATTCATGCTTAAATTCATGTCTAGTAAAATATCATTAAAAACATATTGGTTCAGTCATCCTCACTTAACAAAGACCAGGCTGTAAAAATCAGCCCAGTTATTGAGATACATGTTCATAGTAGAGACCCATGTTCACAGTAGGTTCTGCCTCACTGCTACTCTTTGGTGTTCCTGGGACCAGTGGAGATGAAACCCAGAACGATGGAGATAAAACACAAAAGGCCACATCAAGAGTGCTTATTTCACTTTTGGCATGCTCTATATTGTCATTTGTCATTTGTGACCCAGCTTGTTTGGTCTGTTCTGGCAGAGTTATATTTTATTTATTTATTTATTTATTTTTAAGTTTTCGGCGGACACAACATCTTTGTTTGTATGTGGTGCTGAGGGTTGAACCCGGGCCGCACGCATGCCAGGCGAGCGCGCTACCGCTTGAGCCACATCCCCAGCCCCATATTTTAAAAAATGTTATTAAAGCAGAACTGGGTCCTCCAAGGTTAAAAAAAATTGTAGTATTATAGTACAGAGCCTGAGATCCTCTTATTTGTTAAATTGCTTTCACACAAGAAATCAATATCTTTGAAAACACAATCATTTTTTCATGGATTGATGCATGCTAACTAACGATTTTCTGAGCAATATTATTTTCAAATCCTCATTTGACTGAATAAAGATAAATAGCTAGTCTGAAATATAGATTGTTTTATGTCATTTCTCAGAGTAAACAATTTATTTATGATGATATATGGATCTTCTCAAAATACTCTATAAAAAATCGAAGTGTATTAAATTTGGATTCTTTGGAAACTTCTTTTTGAGTAGGGTATTTTTATAGTATTAACAATAATTTTGAACTTAATATAAAATAAATAATTAGATTTTATTTTTATAATTTTGTCTATGTATTTTTATATGCATGCACAAAAATTTCTACATTATAGTAGTTAAAATAATATTATCTAGGACAAGGAAAAAGCATGAGAAAAGAAAGACATTTATAGTTAAATTTTCAACTCAACAGTGGTAAACTCCAAATTCATTTAGGAACATGAAATAGTATGAATATTCAACTCTCATGAAACATTCTATTTCAAATATATTCACTCATATACCTGTTGGGATTCTTTTAGAAGGGGGCGCCCTAGTATGTGACAAGATCACCATTTGCCAAAGCGAGTTCCACAGAACACTTAACCACTCTCTCTAGCATACGTGTATGTGTGTAAGCATATAGTAAAAATAACTAAAAACTACTTTAAACAAATGGAAAAATATAAGGAAAACCATCTTAGCCTCGGATAAGCTATTCTACACTGAGAATCTCAGGAAAGGGAATATTGTAGACACAATTTCTCCTCGTTTATTTGACTCAGATTAGAGATTCCTTCCCTTGCATCTTCATCAGAGTGTCTCATGAAACTAGTGGTTTTTTACCCTATAAGTACTGAACCAGACTTAAATCAACTGGGCTCCTGACAGAGATGACTGCTTCTCTTTGTAGTCTTTAGAAAATTGTTCACATTAGAAAATCACTCACATCTCCTATTGATGAAAACTTGATACTGCATTTGATTTAGTGGCATCAAGCAAGTACAGCTTCAATTTACAAGATGGATTTACAACTGTAACCAAATAAGAAAAATGGAGGAGAATGTTGACAGATTACATAAGTTTTTTTCCTTGATGTCTTTTGAATATGTTTGGATGACCTAGAAACTGTTCCTCTTCTTCCAATTTGATACAAATTGTGTAATTTCTTCTCTAGAAATTTTGCAAAGTGAATTCTGAGAAGCTAAGCCACTCAGGTGAGATGATGTGGCCTCCTAATTTTATTTCCTACTTTGATGTCATTCGCATGATGATGCAGCCTTAAGAAAATATTTTGGAAATGAAGAGATACAAAAATTTATATTTTTTTCTCAAAGCCCTTAGATGAAAATTAATTCTGTAAACCTGTTGAACATATTAAATATTTGAGAAGGAATGACAAATAAGGAATGGAATCAGAATTCAAAAAGAATTCAAACAGTTTGCAGAGATATGAAAGATAAAGATGAAAACGATGATTTCAACATTGTCTTTAAAAAGTTTTAAGACTTTAAACCTTGTAAAAGAGTTCCCTTATGCAAAGGTGAATTATTTTAATTTTTAATTTGTTTTAATTAGTTATACATGACAGTTGAATGCATTTATATATTTTGATATATCATATATAGATGGGATATAATTTCTCATTTTTCTGAATGTACATATTGTAGAATCACATTGGTCATACAGTCACATACATACATAAAGTAGTAATGTCTGTTTCATTCTACTATCTTTCTTATCCCCACATACTTTGCCTTCCCCTTCTTTCACTTCCTTCTACCTAATCTAAGGTAAAGCCATTTTTTTTTGCATTACAATTCTTAATACACATATATACCACAATTTTTGAATTTCTGTTTATATATAAAGTATGTTGACACCCAATTCAAGTCTTCATACATGTAATTTGTATAATGATGTCCATCACAAAGGTGAATCTTATAGAGTACATTTTGTGGCATTTCATACAGTGTAAATATTGCTAAACTTCTTTCAATACTCCTACATAATTTGGGTTTCTTGACAGATTAAATAAAGCCTTTGCAAGAAAGCAAGTTTTTTAAAAAGAGGAAAATGATTCCTTATTTTAGATTTGTTATGAAGGAAAAATATTTTCTAAAATAGACTATATTTCAGAAGTAGAAATTTGATTTCTTCTACTCACATTGATAAGAAACAAGGTCATTTCAACTTCTGGAATAGTGACATTTAGTCTTTGACCCAGGTAAACTGCCATCTTAAACTGAGCACAATAGGAGGAGTCCATGTCAGCATTTTGTTAAATTCTATTTTACTTTGAGGTATAGAAAAATAATGGTAGAGGAAGAATTTAGGATTCCAGTTCTCAAATCTTTGCTTTATCATTTTATCTTGTCTCTGACTGGATTGAAAACACCGTATTTAAGCACAATGTAAATGAAGTGTTCATTATTTTTTTTAAATTTTTTATTTGTTTTAATTAGTTACACATGACAGTACAATGACTCTGACATATATCCCATCTGATTCAAATGTATGAATTGTTCATTATTAACATCCTCTGAGTAGTCCTCTATAGAAAGCAAACTGATTAGAGGTTGTTAATAAATGCTATTAGAAGCCACATAAGGATATTTTATTAGTTCATTTTTTTCACTGTTACAACAGAATACCCAAAGCTGGGCAATTTATAAAGAAAGAAGTTATTTTAGCTCACAGGTTGGAAGACTGAAAATCATAACAACACGGCATCTATTTTTAATCTAATAATTCATCCAATAAGAGCAAAAACATGTCTTCAGAGAGTGATTAAAAATCCAGAAATATATGAATGCTATACTAGTAATGCATTTTGATGTCACAAATACAAAAGTGAAACTACAGCTACAGGTGAAAGGATTCTGCTATTAAATAACTTTAAATGAACCTATGGTTTGCAGTACACATTTTGTAGGGGAAGCTTTGTCAGAATGTTTGTCCTTACTGTGATATGTAAAAACAATTTTAAGGGGGAAGTTGAAAGCTTCTATTTTTTTGTTCCCTAGGAATTCTTAAAACAGCATTCTCCCTGAAGCCTCCAGCTCTTTGGGGACATTCAGCCATGGGCTGGGGGTGGAGGGGAGTCTTACACCAACAGGAACTATCATCTATCATCGTTTCTCCCAGTTACTGTTATTCTAACCATTTGTTTAATGGCTAACAGTACTTAACAGTTCTTTTTTATTTTTTTAAACATGGATAAACATGTCTATAAGTATAGTAACCACAATGCAGACCAAGGATTCCACAGGGATAGCACAGATATCTCGCGCAGCTCCTACATTCCTAGGGCTTGAGTCTTTGCTGTTCTTCGGAGAAGTAGACTCTCTTTATGAGCACATCTATAGTAAAAACCTTTAGAAAACTTTACCCCAATATATCTGGGTGCCTATTATAAATTGCATACTTTTGCTTTATATTTCCAATGCATTATTTTTTTAAAAAACATACCCAAGAAGATGCATTAAAAAGCTAAAATTACCTAAATTTAATTATATTTGAACATATTTTTGATTATAATTATTAATAAGAAATGCACAATAACAGTAGTATGACTGAATTTGTTTCATATTTTTAAAATTTATACTTAATTATTTTCATAAAATGAGTGCAAATCTCGGCACTGAGTTCTGCTTATTTCTGTTTTACTTATTGGCATATCTGAAAAAAAGTTACATCTTAAGGACACATACATCTAAAAGGCTATACACCATTGACAGGGTTTAGTAAAATAGAATACTCATTTTGAATTATAAAAAATATAGGTTTTTTTTTTTTTGTTTTTTTTTTTGCCAGGCACAGTGTGCATGCCTGTAATCCCAGCCGCTCAGGAGACTGAGACAGAATTGCAAGTTCAAAGCCAGCCTCAGTTACTTAGTTAGGCCTGTCTCAAAAAACAAAAAACAAAACCAAACAAACAAAGAAAAAAAAGGGGGGGTTGTTGGAGAAGATAAAGCTTACTTGTTAAGTGCTAGTTTCAATCCCTGGCACAAAAACAAAACGGTAACTTTGAACATTTGGCCATAGTTTTCAACTTTCCTGTTCTCAGTTTTTCTCATAAGTTCATTGGAATGATAATGAACTTTTCTCGTTCTAAAGAATGATTTTAAAAATGCATTTGAAATTCTATTTTCAGGTTTTTTTTAAGAATGTAGGTTTGAGAGATTTAGAAATGACTCACTTTCATTATTCAAACTAAAACTTATTTTAAAGTATTTTAAGATGGTCTTTCTCCACAGCAAAAGGTTGCTTTTGCTTATTTTTGTTAAAAAATATCTTGAAAGGAGAATTTCAGTTTTTACATTATAATTAATTTTTCAAAGTGACAGGAATCATGAAAAAATCTACTTATCATATGATTCCATGCAAATGATATTCTGGAAAAGTTAAATGATAGGCTAGAACACAGATCAGTGACAGAAAGTGGGTAAGGCTGTGGGAGAAGAATTAACTAAAAAGGAGACACACACACACACACAAAATTAGAATATTAGAATGGTGGAATTGGTTTGTATGATACTGTAGTTGTGGATACATAACAATGCATTTGTCAAAACCTCAATAAGCATACCTATCTGTATGCAAATTAAAAATCAATGGTAATGTCAAGAATCCCAAGATAAAAGACCTACTATGACTTATGTGACATGTGGATGACGAGCTCACTGAAAGATGGGAAAAAGGGACAGTACAAAGTAACCTTGGAAACTATTGTTTTGACTGGCTTTTGTAAAGCTAGTGACAAAAATGACGTATAATAAGCACTCTTTTATTTGGTAAATTCATTCCTCAAGGGGTACCTTTTACAATTCTGAGACTACTTTGCATGTATACTAGATTGAACAAATAAATAAATAACGATAATGGTAACCAAGTTTCTCACTATCAGAGAAAATGAGTTATAAATAAACGGGAAAGTATGATAATACTGTGGTGTTGGACTAGAGTCATAAATAACAGTATAAACTCATGTTTATTCAATTGGTGTATGCTCATAACAGATCCAGAAATAACTATAGATATACACAAAACAGCTCCAGCTATTAACATGTCCTGGAAGCACTGGCACCTCAGTAGCATGAACACACCTAACTAATGATCTCATTTTCTTTCCTTTTTTCTTTTTATTGGTTCTTTTTAGTTGTACATAACATTAGGATTCATTTTGACAAAATTATAAAAACATGGAGTATGATTTGTTCTAATTCAGTCCCTCTACTTCCCTTTTCCTTCCTTCCCTTCTTCTCTCCTCTCTTTTCTCTTCCCACCTCATTTCCCTTTCCTGTACTTTACTGATCCTTTGGCTATTTACTTATTGATTATTATTATGATTATTATGTGTATGTGTCTTATAGATATACATGATGATGAGATTCACTGTGGAATATTCATAGATGTACATAGAAAGATTATGTACATACATGTATATAGGTCAGATTCATTCCACTTTTTTTCCTTATCCCATCCCTCCTTCCTCCCCTTCTATCCCCTTCATCTACTCCACTGATCTTTCTTCCATTTTAATCTTCCTCCCCTTATTTTGGATTAGCTTCTGCATATCAGTAATGATTTTATTTTCTAACAACCATTCTCCAATACTAAGAAGCAGTGTTTTATAAAAAATAGCTGATTCTGTGTTTGAGGCAAGAAATCGATGAGTTTAGGGGCATGTCTAAGTGACAGAGCAGCCAATTGCAAAATTTTTCCAATGGCCAAAGCTGGAAATATTTGACCAATGAAATAAATAATGGTATTACTGAATTATAATCCAAGTAATAAAACAGTGTTTTCTAATAATAAAAAAATAATAACTTAAATAATAAAACATTGTTATAAATAATTGATGAAACAAATAAATAACTTGGGGGTAAAAGCACAAGTCTTCCTTCAGAAGTATTCCAAATAATTAATGTAGAAGGGATGAAAGAATTAGAAATCCACAGTGAGAACGTCATTGTAGTAATTGCTGTTCCATGGCAAGATCCATATAGGAATTTTAAAATTAATGGATGAAACTTTAAGGAGAATTTGAAAATTTGCATGACCACAATTATTTTCCCCAATTATTATTGACTTTCATGATGATTTTAATTCATATCCACAGTTTTTTTTTTTTTTATATTCCTCTCTCCAGGAGTTGGAGTTTAGTTTCTATCCTTTTGAGTGAAGGCTGGACCAAGTAACTCAGTTTTAAGGAATACAGTTTAAACAAATCAAAATACAGAACTTTGCAATGGAGAAATCTAGCTGACATATTAACCAAAAAAAAAAAAAAAATCAAAGTTTACATCAAGTTGTGATCGAATACCCTCTCATATAATAAGAGAAGAATACTTACTAAAATCTGTGTTCTTACTTTAATCACGAGAAAATATCAGACAAACTCAAATTAAGGGGCATTCCAAAATTACCTTTAAAAGTGTCAAGGTCATGAAAGCCAAAGAGAGGCTGAGAAACTGCCACAGATGAGAGGATTAGAGGGGATTAAGGAGACATAGTATATGCAATAGGATATCCTGGATTAGATTGTGCTACAGACAGTTGTGGGAAAAGCTTGTGAAATCCAAATAAAACCTGCATTTCAGTTAAGAGTGTTGCGTTAATGTTAATTTGTCAGTTTTGATAAATATACCAAGTGTAAGATTCTTCTATTTTCTGGATCTTAAATGTTCCCCCCAAAACTACTTAGGTTAAAGGCTTAGTACTCAGCCCATGGTGCTGTTGGTAAGTAGTGAAACCTTTAGGAGCAGGGCTGAGGGGAAGGACGTTAGGTCATTAGGGGCATGCCCTTGAAAGACGTACTAGGTCCAAACCCATCTTCTCCCTCTGTGGTTGCTTCCTGACCAGGACAGAGTGAGCAGCATTGCTCTATGCTGTGCTTCCTGCTGTGATGGACTACCTTGCTGCAGGACTAAAAGCAACAGAGCCAAGCAACCATGGACTGAAACCTCTAAAACTTAAAGCTAGAAGAAACCTTTCTTTCTTTTAAGTTGATTTGCTTTGGTATTTTCTCACAGCAATAGAAAGCTGACTAACACCTATGGCAATATTAGGGAAATTGAAAAAAGGGGCTAGGTAGCTTTCTATACTCTCCTTATAACTCTTCCGTACATCTAAATTTATTTTGAAAACAAGATTTTTTAAAAGTCACATCATGTCATAGTATTATTTTGAGTATATCAAGTTAATATATATAATATGTAATATATATATATATATATATATATATATATATATATATATATATAGTTTTCAAGACAGAACATAGACTACTAAATAAGTGTCAACTGCTATTTTAATTATTTTATTTATTTATTTAAAAAAAAATTTTTGAATACTGGGGATTGAACTAAGGGGCATTCAACCACTGAGCCACATCCTCAGCTCTATTTTGTATTTTATTTATAGACAGGGTCTCACTGACTTGCTTAGCATCTTACCTTTGTTGAGGCTGGCTTTGCACTCAAGATCCTCCTGCCTCAGCCTCCTGAGCTGCTGGTATTACAGGATTGTGCCAATGAACCTGGCTTTAATTACTTTATTTTTATTATTAGTTGACTGTCATATCTGTTAATAAAAAACTAAGGGGTGGGTTTTTTATTTATTGGGTGGGTTAAGAACTTTAATAACTATTTTCTGATACTATTTGAAATATTTCATGATTAATAACATATTAAAGCATGGAAAAAATAATTTTAATGGCATAATGCAGATATATCCAAAGTTTTATGTTTTACTTCCTGCCAGTATATTTAAATATAAACAAATATACATGCATATATACATGAAATATTATCAACCTAGTCTTTTTTTGTTGTTTTTCTTTTTAGTTATACATAACAGTAGAGTATATTTGACATATTATACATACATGAAGAGTATAACTTATTCTAAATAAAATCTCAATCTTGTTTCAACATAGTCTTTCACCAAATCCTGCAGTAAAAGCAGCCTCTTTTCAATGGATAGCAATACAAATTAACACTTATTTAGCATCTAATATGTGCCATGGACTCTTTTAAGTATTATATATATGTATGTACATAATTTTATTTAACCTTCATGATAGTGTGTTGATGAAGTATTTTTTTTTAATTATAAACCCCCTTTTACAGAAGGAAGATACAATTTGAATATGATTTGTTCTTCAAAAATTCATGTATTGGAAATGTGGTCCCAGCGTGGTAGTGCTGGGTAATGGCGCCTCTAAGAGATGATTAGTTAGCTAAGAAGGGCTGGTGCTTTTCTCTCTGGATTGGATGGATCACCATAACAGCAGGGGTTTTCACAACATTTTTGGTTTCTTCAGCTCATTCTTCTGTTTCCTCTCCTGCTGTGTGATTTCCATCTTGCATGTGCTCCTTTCATGTATTGCCATCTACTGTGTTGAGATACAACCAGGGATCTCTTTCCATCACAATTAAATCTTTTGTTTATATTTTATTCAACATCTATTATGTTATAAAAACACAACCCAGACTAAGACAAAATAACTAAATAGGAGAGAAGTTAAAATAATTTATCTTTACTACTAGGAAGTGATGGAGCCATGGCTTCCACTGGCCTGAGATTTTATGTGTTATCCAGTGCCTATACCACCTCAATAAGTTTGCTTTTACAAGCTATCCCATGTATCACAAATCTAAACCCACTTGAATCTAATGTATGAAATATGATATGTCAAGAGCTTTGTAATGTTTTGAACAACCAATAAAAAAATAAAAAAATAAAAAAATTAAAACTTTAAAATAAGTTTTGGGTTGAATTCTGTGGGCCCCTGGATCATAGGATACTTTCCTATCAGCGTTGGCTGATATTTTACATCTCAGTTTGTTCTGTTCAATTTAAATCCAGAAAGACATTTTTCTGCAAAAGAATTGGGAAGAGTGGTGGTCTGAGTTCTGCTTCTACTTCTCCTGTGGTACAATTCTTTTTTTAAATTTTTTTTAGTTATAGATGGACACAATATTTTATTTATTTATATGTGGTGCTGAGGATCGAACCCAGGGCCTCTCACATGCTAGGCAAGTGCTTCTATCACTGAGCCACAACACCAGCCCCTGTGGTACAATTCTTAAAAACCACCTCTTACTGTGTGAAAGGTACCTAGCTGTTGTCCCATCTTGTGCAGTTTGTAGGCTTGGATGCTTGCCAACCTCTCTGCTCTCACTCCTGAAAACAAATATTTGTTAGAAGAAAAAGTAGGACCAAATCTCCATCATGTCAGATTAGGCCCCAACTTCCTTAATAAGACTCCTAGAGCACAAGAGTTAAAATAAAAAATAAAAAAATGGGATGGATTTAAACTAAAAATCTTCTTCTCAGCAAAAGAAACAATTAGTGAGTTGAATAGAGAGCCTACATCTTGGGAGCAAATTTTTATCACTCACACATCAGATAGAGCAGTAATCTCTAGGATATATAAAGAACTCAAAAAGCTAAGCACCAAAAACAACAAACAACCCAATCAATAAATGGGCCAAGGACCTGAACAGACACTTCTCATAATGATGAGAGGTAGTGATAATCAATCAACAAATACATGAAAAGATGCTCAACATCTCTAGCAAATAGAGAAATGCAAATTAAAACTATTCTAATATTTCATCTCACTCCATTCAGAATGGCAGATATTATGAAGACAAACAACAATAAATGTTGGCAAGGATCGGGGGAAAGGCACACTCATACATTGCTAGTGGGACTGCAAATTGGTGCAGTCAATATGGAAAGCAGTATGGTGATTCCTTGGAAAGTTGGGAATGGAACCACCATTTTACCCAGCTATCCCTCTTCTCGGTCTATACCCGAAGGACTTAAAAATAGCATACTACAGGGACACAGCCACATCAATGTTTATAGCAGCATAATTCACAATAGTTAAACTGTGGAACCAACCTAGATGCCTTTCAGTAGATGAATGGATAAAGAGAATGTGGCATATATACACAATGGAATATTACTCAGTATTAAAAGAGAATAAAATCATGACATTCGAAGGTAAATGGAGTTAGAGAAGATAATGCTAAGTGAAGTTAGCCAATCCCAGAAAACCAAATTCTGAATGTTTTCTCTGATATAATGAGGCTGATTCATAGTGGGATAGGGTGAGGGAACATGGGAAGATTAAACAAGCTCTAGATAGGGCAAAGGGGAGGGAGGGAAGGGAGGGGGAAGACGGTAAATAGATGGTGGAATGAGATGAATATCATTACCATATGTACATGTATGAAGACATAAATGATGTGAATATACTTTATATACAACCAGATATAAGAAAAAATGTGCTCTATATGTGTAATATGAATTGTTATGCATTATGCTGTCATATATAACAAATTACAATAAAAATAAATAAGCAAACAAATAAATAAATAATATTTGTAAAAGTTGAAGCAGTGAATGGAAATACTTATCACATCCCATGTGAATCTTTTCCTTTAAAGAACAAAAAGAAAAGTAATTTGAAAAGTTTCATAAAAATGTGTAGTTAGATACTTTAAAAGTTAACAGAAAATGAGTGCTATCAACGATACTTTGACATAGAGGTTGAATACCAGTCCACAATTTGTTCAATAGTTTTTTTTTTTTTCACTGTGATTTACTAAAAGATTTTCACTGCCAAATTCTGAAAACAGGATTTATTTGTGATGTGATGTGGTGGTGGCAGATAGGAAGAGGTTGATAGACTCTAAACCCATTCAAAAAATTTCTTGGCTTAAAATACTGTGGATAAAGAATAGAATCTAATCAACTCCAGGCACAATTATTTATAGGTTTTGGCAAAATTGGCACATGTTGATGAGTACTTTTCTAAGTGGCTTATTCTTGATGAATAGCATCATGTGTTAAATTGTGTTTGAGTGCTCATGGATAATCGAGTTAAATTTATTTTTAAGCTTGGAAGATTTCTGGTTGTCTGTATCACCATGTAACATAATTGCTGCAGTATGTTAAAAATAACCAACTTGAACATATTGAGTGTTTTTTCCATCAGAGTAGCATGCTGTCTGAGTAGTTATGGAAATAGATTTGAATAGCCATATGTATGGTAATTAAGAAGGTAATAACTATGCTTTTATGCACAAATAATTGTATCACTTCTTAAGTTTCAAATGGTGTAATGATTTTTATGTTTGAAGTAATATAATTTGAATGACTTGGTCTTCTTCCAAATCCAACTTCTTAAGTTTTGACTGTATTCCCTTCCTAGTTTATCATGAGAAATAAAAACCTTCCTAATTCATAAGAACCACTGTAAACAAAGTCTTTTCTAGCTAGAATTCATCTTTTCTGCAAGATCTATGTGAACCTATCATGGTACCACTCCTGACAGATGCTATAGGTTGTTTTAGATCAGCGCTCTACCCATGTTCATGTCCCATTATATGTTCTTTTCAGATGAAGTGCACTTTCATTAAACTAATAACTATTAGAAATACTGGGCAGTAATTAGAATTCATATTATTTTTATTACACAGAAAACATGTGTTATGTATCTTTGCATTCTTCAGTTACCACAGATCTCTGACCTAAGATGAACTCACCATGAATTTGTTGAATAAGCAAATTCATAAATCTGTATGCCTTTATTTATATACTTTGTCCTAAAATGGTAGATGAGAACCAGCTAATCTGAAAGGTTTCATTCAGGATGGTGAAACAAATCATTTATTTAGTCGATTACATATTCAACAAAAATGTAGCAAGTCAAGTGGAAATGAGAGTTCTATATAGTTAAATGTTAAATTTATTAAATAGGTCTTGGTAACATCCTTTAACAAAAGTTGAATAGCAAGATTATACTACCTCTTTACTATGGCAGTTGTAAAATTTAGTTGTTCAAGTATCTCATGCTTTATATGCTGTTATGCATGTACTATAAGTCCAGGAACATATTCATCTTATAGTTTTTAAGACAGACTATCCAAACAAAATAGCACAATATAATTTCAATAACTTTTAATTTCATTACAACAAAATTCTAGAAATATGCTGCTTCAGTATTAAACAGTTATGGCAATAACAGTTCAAATTTCACATCATGGGGAAATAATAAAATCACCTTGAAAGAGCTCTGAAAAACTGTTTATTTCACTTGTTATTCACTGGTTTCAGAAAACTAAGGCTGAGAGAAGTGGACACACAAAAAATATAATTACATAAAGGTACAGCACAAGGCTCATTGTCAGTACACACTTTCCATTCAAAAGGTTTCTTGTAGTTTAATTGCATTCTTATACTGATAACTGATTTATTAATGGGTTATGAACATTCAAAATCAGCATGAATATGCGACTCATGGAAGTTAAGAAAAGCCATGAGGAAAGAAAGATTGAACAGAAACCTAAAATGCAGACCATAAAAATATCAACTAGATGTATGTTCAGTTTTCAAACTGAAAGACAAATGAAAGGACAATGCTATGGAATGGTACTTTTGCAGCACACAATGGCCCCACATAAAATAAAACAATAGACTTCAATTCAACAGATTTCCATTTAATGTAACTGGGTTCAATTCTTAGCATCACATATAAACAAACAAATAAATAAAGTTTCATCAACAGCTAAACATATTTTTAAAAAGAGAGAAAATAATGAAATTATCCTAAGTTTTATGTTTTAAAGCAAAAAATAAAATAATAGCAGATTAGTAAGTGGGTAGCAACGGGAAAAAACAGAATTTCTTAAGAGGAAAGGGTACGGATGAAAGTTCAAGTAATATAAATGTGGCTTAAAGTCTTTTGAGAACCTTTATAAAAGCCTGTTTCAAAATCATTTGTATCATGTGTCTTTGGTGGCGGAATACAATGACAGAGAGGAAAACAGGTATTTTCAGAATTCTGTTATCATCAAAGCATCAATATGCTGCAGGAAGGCCTACAATAACTGGCACTCTGTGATGTTTGGGTCCTTTCACACCTAGAGAAATGGGCCAGGGTCATTATTGTTCAAGTAGACTTAGAACAGGGGAGTCATGTTCTCTGTGCCAAATTTATTAGATTTCAGAACAGAATGATTGTAGAAGCTGTGACTCAGTCAGAAAGAAGTTGTCCCTTCCTCCCTCCCTTCCTCCCTCCCTTCCTTCCTTCCTTCCTCCCTTCCTCCCTCCCTTCCTTCCTTCCTTCCTTCCTTCCTTCCTCCCTCCCTCCCTCCCTTCCTCCCTCCCTCCCTCCCTTCCTTCCTTCTCTCTCTCCTTCCCATTTCCCTCTTTCCTTCTCCCTCCGTTTTCCTTTTCTTTCTCCTTCCTTCTTCCCTCCCACCCTCCCCCCTTCCTTCCTTCCTTCCTTCCCACCCTCCCCCCTTCCTTCCTTCCTTCCTTCTTCCTTCCTTTCTTATGAAAAGCAAACCTGTAGCCTTTGTATGGCACTTGAGGGACCCGGTCTATAGCACTTTGATATATTTACTAAGTTCAATAAACCAAGTAGGATCATCCCAATGAATGGCACAGAGGCATACTTCATGTCCTCATTCAAGAAAATTAGTCTTTTTTACACTCATACTCAAGTTTGACAAATGTTTAGAAGTGTTAAAAAATTCTGTATTCAGCCTAAGAAGATACTGTTTCCTGTTGTATACATCCAATTATTCATGAAGGGAACTACCACATCCATTCTGTACAGACTCAATGAAGTCTAAGAGTTACAGAAGAAGTTAGTAATAGTAAAAGATAATTCCACCTTGAGAATCATAAGCAATTTTCAGTGTTCATTACCAACCTTCACAAATATTGTAAAGCAACAAAAACTAAAAGCTTTTGTAAAAACATAATGGAAGAAAATGGTTAACAATTGTTGATGATGTATATCCTGAATTGTTTTCTCACACGTATTAAGTACCAGTAGTAGTAATCAGTATTGGTAGTAGCTCTAGCAGCAGCAGCAACTCTAGGAACTGGTGGTAAAGGAGAAAAGGCAGTGTGAGCATGTAAGAGGCACTATACTGATGTGTTCTGCAGTTTTTCATGCCCTGTAACATTTAATGTCCAGTAAATGTTTTGTTTTTAGTACTCAGAACAAATTTGAAGGTATTAGTAAACTTGAATCTGAGAACTCTCAAAAATATGTTCCTCAATTTATTTGCCATAGTTCTGAAGCAAGTGAAAAATAAGAAGAATAAATCAGATGGTGGTCAAATATTTCCTTTTTATTAATAAAATTGACATACGAGTATATCACTTGTACCTATGACAAGTAGATTTCCCAGTGATTGCCTTAATTAGATAGATTGACATACCCCCAAGTTGCAGAGTAGAAAGTGTGTTCCTTAAGACAGTTCACTCCCAAGAGGAAGGAAACATGGAGGGCTGAGCTGTTGCACTGAGCTTCCCCTTCCACTCACCATTTGGGGTTAGGATTGCACCTTCCTAGGGCAGGGAGACTGTGGCATCAGGGACAGCTCAGGAGTAGAGAAGGAAGGTCCTCCCTGACCCCTGAGTCTTCCGAATCTTCAGATTGTTGTTGCTGTTTCTTGCTTGCTGTATTACTTAACCCATTAGTATTCACCATTACGTCAATGGTTAAAGTGTGGTGCTGTCTCCCTCCAAGTGTGCTGCCAACCATCAGAGTCCTGCTCCCCTTATAATAAGGTATTTCCTTAATGTAATCTCCAAAGTTTGAAAATGACTTTCACAACACTGTTTGTACAGATTTTGCTCCCAGAGGACTGCAGGTTCAGATCCTTTCTCTAAAGATTAGACAGTACCACACAAAATACATTAAAATAAAAACAGCTTATTTTTTCTTATATTATAAAGATATTGTCTTCCTCTAGAGAGGCAGGATTCATATTAGATTTTCCATTAGCCCTTGAATTCTAGTCTATTTCAATATATAAAGCCAGATATTTCTGAGACAATTCTCCTTATATATATAACTTGGTGATGAAAAAAAGAGAATTTTTTTGAGGATAAGAGAGAAAAAGTTCTAAAGTGGTTAAGGGCACACTGGTGAAGGGATAAATGGGTAAGAAATATCTTCACTTGGTTATTGGTAGTAGAATTTTTCTCATGGGAGAGTGATTAAAAGCATGGCCCTGAACAAATGTGACTTCTGTTCCAAATTCTAATGAATTGTTGTGAAAGGACATGATGAGTTTCATAATTAAAGCATTAAAAGTTTTGACTGTTATCACACTTTAATCCACTCCTTTATTTTGAAATTTAAGAATCTGGTCCTTTTTTTTTTTTTTTAAAGAGAGAGTGAGAGAGGAGAGAGAGAGAGAGAGAGAATTTTTAATATTTATTTTTTAGTTCTCGGCGTACACAACATCTTTTGTTGGTATGTGGTGCTGAGGATCGAACCCGGGCCGCACGCATGCCAGGCCCTACCGCTTGAGCCACATCCCCAGCCCCTCTGGTCCTTTTCTTAAGACCACGTTTTCTTTGTGTGCCATGTTTACTTCAAGATACAGCAAGTAGCATGTCATGCAAATCAGGTTTAATTCAGTCTCTGCTTGGCTTCCTTAATTAAAATAAGGAGAGGATGAATTCTCTTACATTGCCTATAAATATACCTTTCATAAATAGAATATTTATAAAAGTGCTGAGTGTGTCATGAGTGATGAAGTCAATTCAAAATTGAAATCAGAAGATGTTCATTCATTGACTCATCTGAGGCAATGTCTTTAATGTCTATTAAATTTAAAAATAGCAAACTGTTCTTATGGGACAATATTGTAATGAGTTCAGTTTTCCCCTAAAAGATATAGAAAAAAATTAAAGGAAAAAGAGCTACTTTTTTTTGTTGTTTGTTTTTTAATGCTAGGATCCAACCTAGGGTTTTAAGTTGCTAAACCTGTACTCTACCACTGAGCTATGCCCCAATCCCTTTTTTATCTACATTTGCAGTTCCTTCTTTCTTTTTTCTAACGAGCTAATTGATGTTTTTGTTAGTAAGTCATTTCTTACTTTGTTGACAAAGAAAAATATGCAAAATACTATCCTTTTCCCCCCACCTTTTGGTGAAGAACTTAAGGCATCAATACTTGAAATTTTCCTTAACATTAAACGTGTTTGAGGAAAGTAGAAAAATGAATTCACTAAAATCACACTTACAGATTTTTAATGGCTATCTAAAGCTATACTAACAATTGGGGATACACTAAGGAACAGGACACAATATTCCAGGATCATAAAGTCTAAATGTAAATATGTGATAACAATGGCAATTTAGGCAAATAATTGAATCAAAATTAGAAAATAATTTTATTGTGGACAAGAATTAGGAATTAGAGTATCTAATATTTAAGGATGGGATTTATGGATATCAGCGTCTTCCCATAACTATTGATATAGGACAGTTTACATGAAGAGAGTTTTTCAACTTTGGTAATAAATTCAAGGAACTGAGTTTTTTTCTGAATGCTGATTTTAAGATGCTTCTTGGACATCATTCTGGAGTTTCCCAGTAAGCAGCTGAAATCTGGATCCTGTCCTCAGTAGAGAGCACCAGGCTACAAATATGGATTTGAGATGTATAGTTTTCTTATACTATTTGAAACATAAGTAGCAGGGTCCCCCTACCATTGATGCGATCTCATTCATTGAGAAAATAAAAGACACAGTGATGAGCATGAAAACTGTCAAAATAATAAGAAAAACTTTTGAAGCACAATATTCAAGGACTTCTGAGGAGAGATCAGAGTAACTATAGGGACCAAAATCCTATACCACATTTAAGCTATATTATGTATAAAATCAGACATATTCCTGTTAGTATTTTATTTAAGTAAAGCTTTATATCAGTATTTTGAGAATAAAAGAAATAAGAAATTGCTATACATATCTATTTTGTTGAACAAATTAATAAAGACACTGTCAGAGGCAATTCTTCCTTCATTGGTGTTCATAAATTCATTCTTCTGCCTTATTTCGATTCCCTTGAGAGGCTCTAGCTATTATTAGATAGTCGGATGGTTCAAGCAGCTGTCTTTGAGCAAGTGTTGTCCTTACATTGGCAGTTTTGTCTCCTGTCCATAGGTGTGAATTGTTTTATTTACAAGGATAATTATGACTTATTCTTCTTTTCAGTTTCCTATCAATTCAGCCATAATTCAAATTCTAAGATCCCTATTGACATCTAGACCAGTATTGGATACCTCAGAGTACTATGAATTTAGAGTGAATTA
The DNA here is from genome assembly GCF_964194105.1 of Spermophilus citellus. Classification (NCBI taxonomy): domain Eukaryota; kingdom Metazoa; phylum Chordata; class Mammalia; order Rodentia; family Sciuridae; genus Spermophilus; species Spermophilus citellus. Next base: position 250,243,251 of record NC_138182.1, on the reverse strand, counting down.
AACATTGCCTTTCTTTCAGAGAAGGTAGAAGAAGAAGTTTCTCTCAGAATGAAAGTATTTCTAAATTCATACATTGAACATATTTACTTATCTATTAACAAAAATTAGCTAAGACAACTAGTAGTTTCTGTGAATCTACCTGCTCTAGATTTGAAGTTAAATTTTGTGATGCAAAATTTTCCTTTCCCAGTAATTGTGTAAATGGTATTTGGTTAAAAACATAGGGGAAAAAAAACATTTTGCACAACTTACTTGGACGAGTATTATGGTTTTTGTGTGTGTATGCATCTGTAAATGCCTCTAATTTTAACCACATTTAATTTTGTCAAGTTTGCTAACATCTTCATTAAGAGGGCAAGGGAAAAAATATCTCATGTGTTGTATTAGGAAACTGAGACTTTTGAAGAGTTAAAGTAAGCTCCTAGGAAGTTCCCTGTCCAATTTGACTTTGCAATACACTTAGCACAGAGCCCAACTGGAAACTAGTGACTAAATGAGAGGCTCTGAATAACCACAATACTTTATATACTCACAAAATCTGCTCCCAGGACGGCTCTTCAGACACTGAATTTTCAGGAACTGAATACATACATGCCTTTTGATTCTGTCAATGTAAAGCATGGAAACTTCCCTTTTAAACCATTTGAAAAATATTCCTAATAATTATTTAATATATTCCAATAAGCTGAGAGACATGTTTAGCCATAAAATTTTATCTCAATCTAAATATTTACCAAAGCCATATGAAGAATTTTCATCTTCACTTGAACAGAGACTCTGAGAATTTTATATTACTATTTTAAGAAGCAAAAAAAATACTGTAAAGGTCAAACCTTTTAAGCAGCCAAGAAAATACAAAAATGTGATTATTTCATTTACAACATCCATTGTGCAAATACTAGCTCGTTGAAGAAAATGACTGGATACCTGAATTCCTGGCAATATGCATTTTCAGAAACACTTTAGGTTTTCATTGACACAATAGATTCGACTAAACTCATCTATTCTTTCAGCAAAATAAATGTTCTCAAAAGCTTATTGTTCATTGGTCAATAACAACAAAAAAATTGTTCAGTTCCTGACTGTATTATGAGAACAGAATGTACTTTTGTCTTTTCCCTGTCAACAGCATACTTTGGTGTTTTGATAATGGAAAGAAAATGAACTGCATTATATTGTGACCAACATCATTTTGGAAATTTTATTCTTCTAGCATAATATGTGTTTTTCCCTAGAATAAAGAAAAAAAAGAGCTCTCTGTGATGTGAGTGCATGGTTAGAACTAATTTAGAATTACTGAGTCAATGCCTAGGAAATCTACTGTTGAATTCCAGTTTATACAATTCTAAGGCGAGAGGAAATCTCCATAGCATTGTAGACACAGCTAGAAAGGTTAACAGTATGTTTTCCACTATCAACTAACAAATACAACCTACTTAATTTGTGTAACTTAAGCATCTCTTAAGTGTTAATTTATTTTGAGCCACTATTATTTTTGTGCTTTTCTAATTCTCAAAGGCATAAGGTGATATCATAAATGTTTTTGAAACAACAAAAGGAACTTGTGAGCCTTCTAGCTTCTCCTATTTGACTCAGATATTAGCAATGAAAGTCAATTTTACATTTTAATAAGTGACAGTTGTAGATATAAGAATTAAAATATCATATTTTTGAATATATGGAGTAATCTTATAAAGAATTCCAATCCTGCCTGCTTTCTCAGATCCATTAAAACTAATAGCCTCATAGTTACCAAGTCTTACCAGAAGACATCCCATTATCTAAATATGCCTTTCTCCCCATAAATCCAAGTCTTTGCTCCAGACCTGAATGTCATTCTCCTATATCTTTTCCTTGCCAACTAAAAGTCCTACAAGGCTCCCTGACAGCTTCATCAGACACTTTTCCTTATCTGCTTTGATTGAGCCATGACTATACTCTGGTCATTACAGCTTCCAATTCATAGTTATTGTTAAAGCTTTTCTTATACTATGTTTGTTATTCTTTCTAGATGCTATGCTTCTTGGAGGCAAAAACTAATGTATTTAATCATTGAGATCTAGGTTTTGAAGTAATTTACATCTTCTTTTCCATCTCTCCACAGCTCTTAATAAGTTAATTCATACTCAGTAAATCCTCATCACACACTATCTGACATTTGATTTATAAAAATCATTCTATCATAAAATCTTGTAAATATTAAATATTTAGGTACTTATAATTTATATGATACGTATGTCCAAAAATAATGAGACAGTTTTAAAAGGTACCTAAAGAAATGTATATCACAAACTCAGGACTAGGTACTCAATTTTTTGAATTTCATTTAAATTGTCATTTAACTTACCATCTTTGAATATGTGAATTATTAATTAAACATTAAAGCGTAACATGGTATTCCTTTTTTTAATACTTATTTTTTAATGTGATGCTGAGGATCGAACCCAGGTCCCGCCAGTGCTAGGCGAGTGTTCTACTGCTGAGCCACAATCCCAGACCTACATAGTATTCTTTAAAAGTTATCTTTTGTTTTATATTTGACTGAAAGTGAGAGAGGGTATCATGTACCTAATGTATGGGGACTAATTGAACAATGTTACAACATCATTCTAGGAAATAATTCTTGTCAAAAGTATTTCCAGAGGTGATTCTTGATTTAGTTATTTTGCCAGATGGATGTGTCAAGTTATATATAAATGAATGTTGGTTTCCCTATGGAGAGAAGAAATTAGCAAGTAAATTAGGTATGAAGAACTCATAAGAGAGAAGTTTTTAAAGTGACAAAATCTTTTAAAAGTGACCCATTTATAAATAGCTCTGCAGAGAGAATATGAATGGAACACTGATTTCTTACAAAGAGGTCAACATATAGTATTATTTTTGGTGTTTAAGTCATTACAGAATTTAAGTAAAGGCATTTTAATGAACAAATATTATTAACATTAAGTATACAACCACAAGACTGGGATTCTAATGAGAAGAAGATGTACTCCATGTTTGTAAAAATATATCAAGATATACTCTGCTGTCATGAATAACTAAAAAGAACAAAAAATTAAAAGAAAAGATAGTGGTAGAGCATATGAGGATAGAAAAATTATGATCCTATTTTTTTCTAATTTAGAGTAATCTCTTCATTTGCCTATACAAAGGAAATCGCAATTGTGTTTGTTAAATATATTTGTGATATTAAGCTTTCTGTTATTGTAACAAAATACCTGATATAATCAAAGTAAAAAGAGAAAAAAATATATTGTCTTATGGCTTCAATGTTTCTAGTCCATGATTAATTGGCCCAATTGCGTTGGGGCCTGTGGCAAGGTAGCACATTATAGAAGAGAGAGACTTGTGTTGGAACAAAATGCAGCTTACCACTTGACTGGGATACAAAAAAGAAAAGAAACTGGCATCTCATAATTCCTTCCAAGGGCATCCTTCCAGGGACCTATTATCTCCCAGTAGGCCCCACCTCCTAAGGGCTCCACCACTTCCCAATAGCACCAGGCTGGTGACTAAGCTTTTAACATGTGGGACTTTGGTGGACGTTTAAGATCAAAACTATAGTAATCATACTCAAAGTTTTGATACTATCCAGTTAGTATGCTAGCTTACATGTAAATGGTGCTATCTAACAATCTTATTTGGACAACATTTGCTATATTAATAACACAGGATATTGATTATTTCAACCACAACAGCATCTTCCCTTTTGTGGCCTACATGCATTAACATCTAAACAATATACTTTTAGAATTTGTTCCATGGTTCTTACATCTGTATATCTATCTGTCAATCTATCCATCCAATAACAAAAACAAAACCAAGACATGTAACAGGGCTTTCCTTACTGTTGCAGGTGGGACCAATGGCAAAATCATCATCACTGTCTCTGGAAACCATTTTAGATGCCATTCATTCTCAGACATTATCCTTGCTGGTCTAGGTTACTTGACTAATGGGATAATTGTTGAGGTATTTGATCACCTGGTCACCATTCCCTTGTTAAGTAGTAATAACAATAGTAACACTATTGATTTGTGGTGGTTACCAAGCAAGAGATGCATGAAATTTCTTTGCCATCATTATAAAGAGGACATTCCATCTACTTCTGAAAAGTAGGATCAATTACCACTGCACTATAGTAACTCCCATTTATTCTCAACATCTACTGACTTGAGAAGCCCCGGCAAACTAGCTGGCTGCCATAGCATTAAGTTAGGTAGAACCCTCACTTGTGTCCCCTAGTAAAAGCATCCCCCAAGTAGAACCTGGTTCTTTAAACTGGCAGAGCTTAAAGTTGAATAAACAGGCAACATAAATTCCCCAAGTGAGCAGCTGGGAGACAGAATGAGATTGTGTGACAAATGCATGATGCCCGTACCATACCTTCACCCTTTATGCCCTAGAGCTTAGTCTGCTTCTGTTTCCAGAATCTATACTTCTTGGCTCAAATGCTGAAGAATTAAAACCCTCAAGAATCATTCCTCAACAAGTTACTTAGAGACTCTTCCAATTCCCTCATTTCTTGAGTCATCCTAGAAGTGATAAGTTTGCTGTTATAGTGGATACAGCATGGAAGAGCAACATTTATTGTCCTTCTTTCTGTTTTACTTCTTCATACCCTTCACACACAAAGGGTACTTACTGGTGCACCCTTTGCTTTTTCAAACACATTTCTTGCATTTGGATCCTTGCCTCAGTTTCACCATCTGCAGGGAGCTACATTAATTCAAAAAGGTCACTTGCATTTCTAGTCTTTGTACTACTGGATACAAGAATTCTAGCTAAAAGATTTTGGCAACACATCATTGTTTCTAGTTGAAAATACATGATTACACTTTGAAAGAGAGTATCCTCAACTTCCAGTGTCATTCTCTCCAACCTGGTACTTATAGTTGTACCTGTAAGAAGTCATTAAACATTCCATCATTTCTATTGCTTCTGAATGATATGCATACTCAGAGAATGAGTAGATTCTATGTCAGTTGCTCACTATTACACATTTTTGTGTTTTTCCTTGAACAAGTCAATGTTGTGTAGTATTTCATAATGATAAATAAAATTGTCTTTGAGCTTCCACAGAGTGATGTAAAAAGGTATGTGAAACCCCACATAAGGAATACCATAAATCTCAGTGAAGATGAATTACTTTCCCCCTCCCCGGTTAGGAAGAAGACTTCAGTATAATTTATTTGCCATCTAGGGGCTGGCTTGTCTTTCCAAGATGCAGTATTCATTCTTGCCATTGATGACATGTCACAAAATTAACAACAGTAGTAAACCAGCCTTGGTGAGAAGCAGCCCAGGTTTTGGCCCATGTAGTCCCTTAATCCCTTCTGCAACAGCTACCATAGCTACTCCATTAATGTGCCCACTGTATAAGTACAACAGTTGTCAAGTGTGCAGGGTACATGGCATCCAATGAACAAGCTATCCTCTCTTCCTAATTGCTGGGAGCCTCTTTTGCTTACTCTGGTGTTTATAGCAAACCTTCAGGCAAAAAAATTTCAGTTGTGCACAAATATGTTGAGCACTGAGTAGAAATAGCTAAAGCAACAGTTATGTCTGTCATAATTAGAAGCACCATTGATACATTTCTCATTTAAGTCTCCTCACAAACTCCCAAAGAATTAGCTTATATTTTCTCTTTAATCCAGTTGGCCAACTTTAAACCAGTTGGCTCTTGAAACCTAAATGACTTCCCTAGGAAGCTTCAGTATTTCAATTCAAATGCCATGGTAATTTTACTAAAGTTAGGCAGCATTTAGAGTTTTCTAACAGTAGCCCTCAATAATTTTTTATCTTTGAATTCAGAATAGTGAATAGAATATTGATCATGGCTGAGCCTCAATTCTTCCCAGAATATGTAATTATATAGTCTGAAGACATTTTGAATGTGTTATAAGAAATATCAGACCTTTCAATAAATTTCTAGAAATCTCTGATAATGTTTTCTGTTGAAGCTGAAGGAAATTACTTCCTGATCAGGATTCAGTGGAAAAAATTATTTTTTCAGAGGAAAAAACCAGTGGCAACAAGTAAGAAAGCTGTAGGCATAGTTCCTGCCCTGACACACACTTGCAAAATGCTAATTTACTGTCCTCCTTTGTGCAGAATGCATAATAAGCACAGTTGTTTATGTTGACATTTCCATTTCTCTTTCAGTCACTAATACTAACACCAGGAGGATGGCGGGAAAAATCAACCTATAAAAACACAGAGGGAACACAGAAGGCTGAAAGGAGATTCCAAATTTAACATATAGGGCCTCATTCTGTGAAGAAATGCGCTGTACCCACTATCTGGCTCTTTCAGTTCAGTTAGAATTGGGTTAGAAGCAGGGTACCAGCTTCAGAAGGAGGGACTTCTCAGTGTGGTACTTCATTTCAGAAATGCAGTCTCTGCTTGAAGAACCTGTATCTAACACAGCCTATCCTATGTGTGGCGGCAATTCAAAGAAATAGTCACTGGGGGTTGGTAGGGAGGTAAGGTTTCCAGTTTGGGGTTTGTTTCTCAATATCCAAAAAGAAAAACACAGGGGTTTAGGGGTGTGGCTCAGTGACAGAGTGCTTGGCTTGCTGGGCACCTTTGAGGCACTGCGTTTGATCCTCAGCACCACATAAAAATACATAAACTAAAGGCCCATCAACAATATATATATGAAAAAAGAAAAATACAGTAAGATTCTTATTTTTGATATCTGACATTTTCAGTATTCTCTCTTCAATCTCTCTTGTCTCTTCCGCTACCATTTTCAACTTTCCATCAGAAATTCTTAGACTGTTTACCTCTTTCCTTTTGAACTCCTACATCTCATCTGTCTCCTTCTATCTTCTGTATGCTCTTATTTCCTCCCATGAGAAATTCTTCTTGTTTCAAATAGATAATTTTTGTTTTAATTTTAATTTTTTAAAGTAAAGATAATTTTATTTTGGTGCAGAATACTTTTTTCAAACTGGGAAAATGCAGGCTGAACTAGAGATTGAATGAATGTGCCATTGAGGTTCAGCAGATCAAAGGGTTTCATAACAAAAAGTATTCTTTGGGGAAGTTAAGCAGGATTGAGGTAACTCCAAAGCTTGAAGACTGACTAGGTCCTGGGTGTTTGTGAATTTTGTAAGTGCAGGTCAAGTGGTAAACTGGCCAATCTGGTGTTTCTTAAATCTTGTGAAGTATAGTTAGATTCCAGAAATTGTGGGGCTGGGGTTGTGGCTCAGCGGTAGAATGCTCGCCTACCATGTGAGAGGGGCACTGGTTCGATCTCAGCACTGCATAAAAATAAATAAATAAAATAAAGGTACTGTGTGCAACTACAACTAAAACTATATATATAAATAAATATATATAGTTTTTAAAAATATAGAGTTTATATATAAATATATAATTATATATAATATTAAATATATATATACATATATATAATTCCAGAAATTGTTCCCTCTGGGAAGATCCTGTTCTAGAAAACTTACCCACTCAGGAAAATTTCAGAAACTTACACAAAAACTTTTTATTTCTCTTTCACCGTTCTGCAATCATCTTAACTTTTATGTTGTCAACTACAAACTTTTTTCTCAAATTGTCTGGCTTTTATTTTCCTTCCTATTAAGGATATTTTTAATAATCTTCCAAATTTTAGAATGATTTTAAAACCATTCTAAACCACAGAGATAATGCAGAAGATTTCTAGGAACCTCCACCCAACATTCTCCATGGTTGTTTTGTTGTATTACTGAGGCACATTTGTTACCAAACCCAGCCAACATCAACACAGCAGAATGCACTGGGGTCAGACCTTATTCAGACTTCTTTAGCTTTATTTCATCTCCTTCTTTCTTTCTCAGACCCCTCCAGGATACCACATGCCATTTTATCATCTCATCCCCTGAGGCTCCTCTTGATTATTAGTTTCTCAGACTTTCTTAGCTTTCAATGATCTTGGCTTTTTTTTTCTGTAAAACATATTCAGGTCATTTCATTACATTGCTAGTGAATAAGTTACATTCTTGCCTCATTCTTTTCTTTACTTTAGCATGACAGTTTTCCGTAGTAAACTACTTTAAGATGAGATTTGGTCAAGAATGGAATGAAAGAGCAAAAACAAACAAAAATCTCTGACCTCGGATGCTTTTACAAAACCAACGTTGGGGGCTGGAGTGTATGTCAGGGGCAGAGTCACCAGCATGTTGACGCTCTGGGTTACATCCCAATAATGCAAAAACAAACAACAAACAAAGCCATCTTCACCAATTATATTCAAACAAAACCACACATTCTGCTCCATGTGCATACAGTGTTTCCTTGGGACCAGTTTTCTTCTCCAACAAGCAAGTGACAAAATGAAAGTCAGCCAACTTGCCACACTGGATGGGGAGTCTGCACTTCTCATTATTGGAAACTTTGGATGGTAAGTCTAGAAATCTCAAATGGCCTAGGCTCCGCCAATGCAAGTAGTACACAATAGGCAGCCATCTTTCATGCCTACCTTGTAAACAGGCACTAGAGGGATGCTGTCCTGGCTTCCAAGGCTGCCTTGCTATCCTCAGCCACCCTCTCCTCTCCATCATGGGAAGTCTTCCAGGCTCAGTCACTGTCTCTTGTTCACCGTGGGAAGCCTCCCATGACCAACCTGTTGACTGGATAATCTGTTTTAGAATGTCTGCTTTGAAGACAAAGGAAAACAGCCAGGAGTTTATAGTTCAAGAGCAGCAGGCAGTAGTCACATCAGTGTTCTGGCACTGTTTTCCGAGACAAAGGATGCATTCGGGAGGAGAATGACCTCCATTATCAAAGTTGTAATCTGCACATTTTTTGATGCATGGGCAATGACCACGATACTGCTGTGGCTAACCCAGGCCAGAGGGCTCCCACCAGCAGAGAAGCTGACCCGTGACCTTGTCACCAGCACTACTGCTACAAACTCTGATTGACCAGAAGATGTCTTGCAGTTCCATGGCATATTGACTGGATTTGCATCCACTTTCTTAACAGTGGCAGGAAACTCTGCATTTGAAGTCCCAGATCCTGCTGCAAGCTCAGCACACAAGCAAGTGACTTTTTAACTCTTAAGTGTGTGCTCTGTGGGAGCACTTCACAAAAGGCTGCAGGATTCATCCCTTACATCATTGGGACTGGCTTCCACACGCTATCTTTCCCACTGTAGATGCTGGCATTGTGGTCTGCTGGCGACTAGGTGGCTCTCAAAGCAGGCGATCTTGCGCATGAGACTTGAGTGAGGTGCCCCACCACTTTTGTTTTTATTATACTGCAATATTTGTCCTCATGTGCTTATGAGAAATTAATACTTATCTTCAGTCATTATCCAAATCAACGTAAGAATCCCTTAACTAATCTTGCTAACATCCAATGCTATTGGAAATAGTAAATGCCACTGAGTATGTTTAGTGGCAAATCATCCATCTACCTAATTGTTGAGAACCTCTGCAATCATGTATAATGCGTGCGTGCACGCACACACACACATCATTTACGATATGGTAAACACAATCGTGAGTAATAAATAATTTGTACATCCTGTAGTGACTTGCTAGACTGTAAAGAGTCTTATTCAAATTATCCCCCTAGTTTGGGATTTGAAATCAAGGTATTAGGTTCTAGAGTCTTGTAGGTATTTTGCTTGATATTTTTAAATTGAGAGTCTCTTAAATGTAGACATCTTACTGATGGTAGCTCTAAGACAGCAGAAAATATGTTTGCTTGTTTTTTCTCCATCACACCAATGTGCCAGGATTCTTCTCCTCTCACAGCTCTTTTCTTCATTGCCTAGAACATCCTCCCTCTTTTTCATTGATCCTTTCATTTTTATAAACTGAATAACTCCTAATAATATTTCAGATTTTTCTTGAATATCGCTTGCTTGGAAAGTTCTTTGAGAACATTAGGACTGAATCAAATATTTATGCTAGTGAGAGGAGTTTCTCTCTCTCTCTCTCTCTCTCTCTCTCTCTCTCTCTCTCTCTCTCTCTCTCTCTCCTTCTCCTGTTTGCCATGTCCTGAGCTGTTTTTCTCTGTCCTGTCCCTCCACCATGATGTTCTGCCTCATCTCAGAACCAGAGTTATGGAGTCAGCAGACCATAGACTGAACCTCTTAAACCATAATCCAAAATAAACCTTTTCTCCTCTAAGTTGTTCTTAATGAGTTTTTGGTCATGGTGACAAAAAGCTGACTAAAACATTATGTGTCATGAAATTATATAAGAAAATAAAATTGTCTTTCAGATAATTTGGTACTTTATGTCAAATGTGAGTGATTTATTTTGGAACATTATATTCTTGATTTCTCATATCAAAGGCACACATTTTGTAATTTTCTCCTCATTCCAAGAGTCTTAACTGATTCCTTCATCAGCAGCAAGAATAATAATAATTGTATTCGTTGATTACTTCCTATTATTGCTACAACAGTCCCATGACACTGAAAATATAGTTATTTTGAATAACATTTTAGTTAGAATTTTATAGAATTAATTTTCTGTATTTTATTGCTATTTAAATGATATTGAAAAGAAAGTTTTTGTACAATTTATATGGGAGACAAATTTAGACTATTCCTTAAGATTCATTGTTGTAACTGATATTTATTATTATTATCATCATTATTTTATTTTGGCAAAAGAAATGCTACAGTTATAATATTATAATTACTTTTTTTTCTGTGTTAAGGATTTTATTTTCTTGTTAAATTCTAAGAGGTATAATTAGAATTATGTTTGTAAAAGGTATCTTTATGATATTAGCCACAATTTATGTTAGATTGATGTTAAGGGGTTTCATAATCTAAGTAAAAATGTTTTCATTTTTTACATAGAAGTAATTTGTTAATTTCTAGAAAAATTCAACAAATATACTATTTATATATAATTTATTTAAAATTAAGTTTGAGAAAATAAATTTAATTTTCTGATTATAAGTTTATGAAAAAGATAATTCTAGAGAACATGTATATTTTATCTTTATTTATTAATTTAGCTTTGCAGATTAATAATAGGAATAAGAAAACAAGTCTATATGGGAAATGTCTTAGGAATTAAACTTCAAAATATCAAAAAAAATCCTTCAAAATAAGGCTTTAAAAATTGTCCTTTCCATACATCAACTTCATATATATGTACAAATACAATGCACCAATTAAAACAAAAGAAGTTTTTTAATGTATTTTCAAAATAAGTTGTATTTTGTACGATGCCTCTGTTAACAGATTAGTAGAAATTTTCTTCAGATGGAATTCAACTTGTATTTTTTAAGTATTTTCTTTTAAAAGATATAAATAGTATCTATAGATATTCAAGATGGATATCATTATTCAGAAATAATTATTATATTAGTGAATAACTAATTATTTCAAGTTCATACTGTCAAGTTGTAGTGGTCAGTAAACCTTTGAATGTTGGCAGAATGTATTTTCTTTCCATCTGACACTTGAGCTTCTCTTTGTAAGTAAAATTATACCTGAGCTTTAGAGCAAATCACCCCAAGAATGGCATAGCATGTGTTCTGCATGTACACTGATGTCCTGATGTTATTTCTGCTTCTCCTACAAATGTCCTTTCTGTGGCAAGAATTGGAAACCTAGAAATTACATGTGGTTGACTCTTGACCTGTTGCCAGCTCAGGTTTCACCAATAAGAAGAGAACGTTGTTTAGAAGGCAAGAGACAAGGAGACATCATTATCCCTTTCAGTAGTGGGTTACCTAACTGAACTTCAGTAAAGGCAGACAGGTGTTCTGCAGATCACCTGTCTAAAGGCTTCTGGCAATAAGCTCTCACTTAAACAATAATCTCTTAAAACTCCTACAGCTGTCTGGTTTCCTGAAAACTGAAAATGGGTTATTCTGTCTTCTGATCATCCAGTCTTGTAACACATTTTAAACAGCTAAATTCCATATTAAACATAGCATTCTACTTAATATATCTGGAGAATTTTCTGTTTTCTAATTGAAAACTGATAAGTCATTTGTAGACTTTAGGTCAAATAGAATCAACTAACTGCTTCTTCTTCATCACAAATCTCTGAAATTTACTTAAAAAAAAAAGAATATGGACCATAAAGAAAATATCAAAATAAATAAATAAAACTTTCACTTACACATGGGTGATTCTTTCCCATAAAACTTAGATCTAAAACACACACACACAAACACACACACACACACACAAACACACACACACACAAACACACACACACACAAAAATGTTAGAGTGAAGAAGCAGATACATCTCAATAAATGTCAAAAATCATGTTTTCTTTGTAAGTCTAGGAGAAAAACAAAACGCTCCTAGCTTTTTGTATTTTTCTTAAAATACTTGATAATCACCAGTTGGAGACAATTGCATCATTTTAAAAAAAGATTTTATGGTTTGGATCTTTTGTTTACTTAAGCATAAATCCTTTGTTTTCCATTTCATCTATATGGGGGTGAATAAGAGGGAAAAGAAACTCTCAGAAGACAATCTTGCTGCAATGTTTGTCTCAGTACATGAGTGAAGCCACATTGTTTGGCATAACTCAACTCTTAACAAGTCTTCCCAAAAAGGGATCTAGTTGTCAAACATCCCACATTATAATTTGGCACAAAAAAACTGTTTTCAGAATAGCTCAATCAATCACATTCAATTAAAAATTGGCTTGAACATTATGAAGGTAATCTAGCAGCTAGGAAAGAGGAAGGGGTGTTGGAGAAGCCAAAGAGTTGTAGAAGGAAAAAGGAGTAAGAATATCGAGATCAGTATTGTACCTGACATTTACTTTTTATGGCAAACTGTATTGTCTTTAACCTTATTTTATATAAAGGAAAACTAGGTGGAACTTGGATCTGAACCTAGCCAATCTCACTCCTGCAAAAAACCACCTATAAAACCATCAAACAAGGAAGAGGCCAAGAAGAAGCTACCTAAATTAGATCAGCTAAGATCAGAGTCTTTGGCAACTGTAGTTTCAAAATGGGAGCAAAGAGAATGGGAAAACTTCCAGGCAACATGTAACTCACATTTATGAAATTCTCCCTGATCTTTGGATATCCACAATTCAGTTCCCATGTTGGGGTAGGTTTTGTGTTTTTCTCTCCGAACTGTCCTGGAAATAATTTGTTCTCCCTCACCCTAGGAATATTCCATGATTGTTTATGAAACAGACCTAGAGAGTGAAATTTTCTTCATACTACTTATTTTCTACCTCAAATCCACATGGGACACCCATGAGTTATTCAATTGCTTTAAAGCAGCTGCTCCAGAGTCAGATTTTTGATTTCCATTCTTGCCTCCAATACTCACTTGTCCAATGGTCCTAGGCAAATTGTTTAATCTCTGTGCACCTCAGTATGTTCATCTATACATTTTGGATTAAAAGCAAGTCTACTGGAAAGGTAGATTTGAGGATTCAATTGCTTATTCCATGTACTACACCTGACATATTGTAAATTATTATGAAATGTTCAGACATATCTTTTTACTTAATATAATGAAATTCTAATAAAAGTGTGATATGCCTTTAGCAACATTACCATTAAATTCAAAATGATAAAATCTAGAGTCTTAAAAAAAATTAAAGTTTCCAAAATGTTCTGCTAATTGTATCATAGGGTATAAAAAGTACATAATGATATAATACATCATTGCAATTTTAGAAACAAAAACTAAAGCACTAATATCTAATCATATTAGTCCTGGAATGAAGTGGTTACACTGGAGTTGACACACATGGATATCCTTCGCCTTGAGGGAAGTATCTTATTCTTTTTCTTTTTCTTAATTTCTCGTCCCTCCGTCATCAGCTGCATCCTTGATCAGTCCTTTTGGAAAGGTAAACCATCATTAGACAGTTATGACAAAAATTAGAGCAGAAAGAAAAACAATGAGTATTATAAATGGAAATAAAAGTTATAAGTTTTAGTTCTCAGTACCCACCAAAAAATTTATCTTATTTGTTTACTAAATTTTTTAAAAAGAATTTTAAATCTCAAAATTTCCTAACTTCTAATATTTCAAATAAGAACTTCAAATTTGAAATGCCTCTAAAGTCAGAAAGTCTAATCATCCAACCAGAGGTTCAACTTGGTTTAGCTGTGTGCATACATAAATGACAAATACACTCTAAAATAAAAAAAAAATGAGCCCAGACTGTATAATAACAAGAACTCAGGTCCCTTGTGATCTTACTAGAATATAAATATACAAAGTAATAACTGAATTCAAAACTATTTTTTAAATCACAACAGGGCCAATGTTGTACTCCAATCCCTCTAAGTATGATGATGGAGAAGAAAATCACCAATTATTTTACAGTCACAGTGCACTTTATTTAGATAGTCATGACATTTATGAATTTAGAATCTGAGTGACATAAGAATGTACCAAGTTTCTTGGAGTGACAGGGTCTGTGGATCATTACTGAATAAAAATTGGGGGGCAGAAGGAAATTTATGAGCAATTTTTCAATCCTCAATAGAGATAGCATTGTTCAGTAATGTCACAGAGATAAAGCAAGCATTAGATTTCAGCAGTTTCCTCATCAGAGACCTAACAGAAAGTGATAAGAGTTTAATTCTAAAGCTCACATACTCTACCATCACACGAGCTTTTGGTGTGATGTAGTAGCTACTACCTACCATTGCATGGTAACATATTTGATGGTATTTTGAGGGGACAGGATAGAGAGGACATCTCTTGGGCAGGGTGTGATTGGAGTGCAGGGTCTCTTTCAAAGACAGGGAGAAAATAGGCCACCTTTGTTATTCTATATAGAACAAGACATGACAGCAAATTAACTCCTTGTTATGGTTTAACACCTAAGAGCCACATAAACTGGCAAATAGAAAGAATTTGTCATTTACTTCTTTTCTTAGTATGGAGTGCCATTCAAATACCATTCTTCAGCAGAAATTGTGTTTCCTCTCTGAGCTGTGCTGAAAATAATTCAATTGTTGTGTTTCCTTTGCATGACTATATTATTTGTTATGCCAGAAACAAAAATCTTTTACTTTTATTTTATACTATATTTAAATATTTGACATAGGGAAGTGTTGGCTGTAAAGCTGATCTAAAGTGTAGTCCTAATATTTTTTTTTAATTAAAAGTATGTGGATTTTCCAAATTTCATTCATCCGAATCCTATACATGTCAGAATTCTATAGAATTCTAACCTTAATGTATAAAACAGAACCGTTCCTATTACATGGAGGCAGAGATCCATATTCTTGACTTCACCAGGAAGCAAGGTAACCAAGTATGGCTTGAAGCTTAATAGTTCAGGAAAAAGTGTGAGACTTGTTGAAATGATGAATGAAAAGTTGAGTAGCAAAGGAAAGTTTGAAGACAGAGAAGGGAGGAAAGTCTTAGGACAGCACGACCCCTGAGGAGATGGCAAGGCCCAGTCTAGACCTTGGGTAAAGAAGAAAAAAGCATTTTTGAAGAAAATCATGATACTAATTAAAATTTTAAATCCAGATGACATTTTTAAGTTTAAAAAATAATTTCTAGTACAATGGAAAGAGCACAAAATTTATGACCAGGAGATCCAGATTTGTATTCCAGACTTTTTACTTCATGACTTTTTGCCTTTGTAAACTGACACAGTGTCTTTGAAGTTCAAATTCTTAACTTATGCATATTGGGTAGTGATAATAATATTGTCCCTTAGGATTAATGGGTGATATGTTGATAGAATGTTTACAATGTACCTGACCACAAATATAGGCTCTCTATAAATGTCCATTTCCCCTCCTTGCAATTTCTTTCTTTCATTTAAACCAACATGTAAATATATTAACATACATTACTTGCCTTCTCAAATACTTTCTACTCTCATACCCTAAGGAGTTATGCTTTCTGCTTAGGGTATGAAAATGGCTCATTTATTTTAGTTTCTGCTCAAGAGTGGCTGAATGACCCTGAAAATGCTCTTGATCTCAGGATTCCCATTTCTTCCTTATAAAATGAGTAAGGTGAGCTATATTGGTGTTCCAAAATACCAAGCCACAGAACAATAACATCCAATTTGGCAATTATATATAAAAATACAGATTCCTTAACTCTCTAAAGCAGAGATATTGACACATACTTGGATAATTTGATTTGATAATCTGTTTTTTTAAGATAATTTCTGTAGCAACTTTGATGCTACAAATTGAGGGAACCTTTTAGAAAACAAGGACTTGAAGTCCTTTTAGTTATAAAATTTCTTTAACTCCTTAAAAACTACCTACATTTTGATATCTAGAGACTTTCAGAAAAAAAATTGTTAGAAAATAAATAGTAAAGAAAACAAGCATGTTTCATAAGATCTGTTCAAATGACATTGAGAGAACTGATCAGGCAAAACTCATTTAACTTTAAATTAGAAAAAAAAGTTTTAAAATTTCTTTTCACATTTGACTCCCACCAAGGGTATTGTTTCCCCAAGCTATTTAAAATGAACTGTAGCCAATGTTTTATACATTTATATTAATACATAACTTGAGTGTTTCCCTTCTTATGTTTCAAAATAGTCCTGGGCAGTATAATTAAGATTCAGTATGATGAGTAACAAAAACTTGTATTTAATTACTAGGAGTATGAAAAACTGTTCCACTTTAGCTAATTGTACCTTTTAGATACTCAAGCCTGCATAGACTTACCTAGCCATTTCCATGCATTCTGTTCTTTACGGTGTAGAGTTTGTACATCCCCTTGCAAACAAAAATCTGATTTTCATTAAAATGAATGATTTGAGTAGATATGTAAATGCAATAAAGTGTCTGGCTACTTCTGGAATTTTTCATTTTGGAAAAGTAGGCATCTGAAAACTGTGAGTCATTCTCTAAGGCTAGAGAGAGACTTGAGGGTTATGTGTTAAATATGAAATGATAAATGTGTAGAGGTGCAGATTTATAATGACTTTTGAATCTTTAGGGAGAAAAATGTTAACAAATTAGGTGCCTAATGAAGATTTGTTTAATAAAAGTTGTAAGGTGTCCTCAGGTAATGGCAGCGATAGAAGGACATTATTTCTAACAAATCTTAAGATTTGGGGGCTGAATGTAATGGGGGTGCCTGGGGCTTTCATGGTCTCTTGTTCCTGGCAATGTCAGGAACTGAGATGTGGCTTGTAGGGCTTAAGCAAATAAAGGAAGCATAAGAAAAAAAAAGATTTTGGAGGGAATTTTGCTTTGGGATATAATGAATCTTAGAAGATTGTTAATCTTGTAAAAGCAAACACCTTCGTTAATCTTCCTTTCTAAGCCCTGTGACTCAGCCTTTAATGGATATAAAATAAAAATAAGTTAAATTGGTAAAATATAATGTGTTGAATCAATGAAGGAATGATGAAATAACATCCTGATTGGAATGATCAGGGTAGATGGGCATATGAATCAAGAGCTCAAGATTAGATAGAATAAAGAATCATGAGAATAGATTAAATTGCCAAATTAGAAATCACCAAAGCAAACAGCCTATGGGGGAACAAATTTGATCAATGTAGAAATAAAAATAATCTGCCAGAGATAAGAAAAGTGAGAATTACAAAGGAATCAGAACTTTATTTAGTGATGTTAACCTATCTGATTCCCAAATACATACACTCATATTTCACAGCTGAGAAAACAAGTCCAAATATGTGAAGTGCCCATTAGTACCAGGTGGCTGACTCAATTCTCCAACCCTTAGCTCAGGAACCTCGTATAATATCAAAGCAGAATAATTGTTTCCAAAGGTTATTTATATAGCTGGATGCATCAATATTTGTACTTACAGTGTCAAATATGCTGTGCGTTTATTCAGAGCCTTTAATTTTTTTCCTCACAGTCACTATTGACCAACAGTAAGAGAAAGTGGGAAAGTACACATGGAGTTATGTTTTTGCATTTATTAATTTTTGGAGAATTATTTTTTGGGGACTATTAATTTCCTATCTTTTGTAAATTGAGTTTTGAACATCATGGAAATAATTGCATTTGCATGTATTCAAATGGCTTTTTATTTGTTAGTTTTAAACATTACAGATATATCAATGCTGTGGATAAGCAGAACTGATCTATGTATATAGGATCACTAAATATTAAGACTTTTGAAATATTATAACATAGAACTAGTGTGAAATGTGTGTGGTGTTTCCCAAAAGCTCATGTGTGAGGAAAATGCAAGAAAGTTTAGATGTGAAATGATTGCGTTATGATAACATTAACTTAATCAGTGAATTAATCCTCTGATAGGAATTAACTGGTAACTATAGGTAGGTAAGGCTGAAGGTCCTTGGGGCTTGCTTTGGGGTTTTATATTTTGTCCTTATTGGGTTTTATATTTTGTCTCTCTCATTCTCTGCTTCCTCGTGCCCTGTTCCCAGCTGCCTTCCTTCACTTCTTCCACCATGATGTTTTCACTCCAATCATGCTCCAAGAAATGGAATTGGCTGTTTTTATACCGAGATCTCTGAAACCGTGAGCCCCCAAATAAACTTTTCCTCCTCTAAATTTCTTCTTGTCAGGTCTTTTGGTCACAGAGGCAAAAACATCTGACTAAAACATCAAGTGTGATTAGAAAATATGCTTTTCTTTGTAAATGTTTAAAAAATAGGACAGTATCTGCACTTAGTAAAACATGCAATTCAACATTGTCTACACATCACAAACTAAGGATATTTATATGAGAACTAGCAATTCCTTAAAGAAAGGTCTATATAAAATTACCTACATGCTTTTGTCCAGGACTTTAGTATAAAGCATTTTTTTCTTATGATAGGTTCTAATATATGGATTGCTTTTTAGAAAACTTAATTTTAATTAATCATGTATCTTGTAAAGTAATAAAGTTAATATAATGTTAACATAATTCTTGCATATAAATGTGAGTACTTGGCTTAATCATTTAGATCAATAGCATTTGAGGTAGTAGTTGAAATGATTAGTTCAAGCTTCTCAAAAAAATAAGTTTTTAATAAGTATTTAGTAATCAGAGAATAATACCACGTAATCACAATAATATGTCAAAATTTCCAGGTTTTCTTTCTTTAATTTTACAACATGCAACAATGTATACCGAGGAGTCAGAAGGAGAATGTGCTTTTCTCTCCTTCCTACCAGGTATTCTGTAAGCTTATTCATTGTGTCTGCAATTGATAGAGAGAAGCACAGTTGGGAGAGAGCAGGGAAGAATGCTAACCTCTTTACACCTAAACTGGTATGAATCACAGGTATGGGAAAGCCCTCTAATGCCCCTGGGAGGAGCTGATTTCTCATTTGACAGCTTCTCTAGGGGGAAACCAGAAAATCTCCATCACCTATTTTCTGGTTTAGGGAATTAAGCTCATAATATGCATCACAGATACAAGTCCATCTCAGCACCAGAAATCTAATCTTCTGCCTAATAGGATCAGTTGTGACTGTGCAAACAAACACCACACTATTGTTTCCTTTTCTGCCCTTTAGCAAGTCTGCTTGACTCAAGGAAATGAGTATGTGCTATTTACAAGTAAGCTCTAGTGCTGTGGAAGACAAAGAAGTGATTTGTTAGTATTTGACCCACGCAATGATGGCTTTTCTTCCAAAGAAATTTCACTTTATATTGGACAGCAAATTTTCTAGTTATTACAAAGGTGTATTGTAACAAAACTATGCTGAACACACACAAAAAAATCACTATTAATGAAACATTTATGTCAAGAAGTGAAATGGAATAACCTATTATTTGGATTGGAAAGAAACTTTCAAATATGAATAGATTTCATCAGAAGAAAAGAAGATAAACTTATAAAAAAGGATACAAAATGTCTTAAGTTTAATGTACTTTTAATCTTGCAATTTTTAGCAATAAAAATTTTATTTTTTAAAATAGTAACTCCCTTTGAAGTTAGAAATTAGACAAAGATAAATATGATCTCCATTATTGTACAGCATTGTTCTGATCATTCTTCTCAAGCTGATTTGAAAAGAGAAATGCCTAAATTCTACAAATATAAAAGAAGAAATTGTCACTATTTTAAGCTACTGATCATATTCCCAAACTTAAAGAAAATTGAAAAGTATTAGAAACTATAAGATAATTCAATGAAATTATAAATTCTATGAAACTAATCAGTTGGTTTTAATATTAACAAAAAGATAAAATACCCAGAAAAGAAATTAATATAAAATAACCAGAAACTACAGAAAGCATAAAGGTAAAATTAATATAATCTAATGAATAAAATTGTAGACTCTGAATGTGGAAAACACTTATTTGAAACATAGCTCTAGTCTTTTTTAGGTGTGTAGTTTTCAACATTATAACAGTTATAATTTCACCAGAACCTTTTGCCAGTAAGCGTTAGCCAATACAATATGAATCAACACAGATACTATAGTACTAATAGAAACTTTTCTGATGTTTAAAACATTATGCGTAAACTCATGTGGAATGCCTGCTGCTACTTACGTAAAACAAAATAAAATAGGCTTATGTGGGTAATGTGTTTAAATATGTATAGTAAATTCAACTAGAACATACAAGAAGAGTCTTTGCCTCAAGGGATTGGACTGACTATTGAACATAGAACTTTTGTAGAGACTGAAATATATTAAAATAGACAAGCCTATATCTTTATGTATTTTATACTATTGTATTTCACATATGCAAAATGAGAAACATATAGAAAGTTATACACAAATAGTAATGGTGACCTTATATAGTGGCATCATTTAAAATTTTTCTTTAATATTCTGCATCATACAAATATTTATTAACCTATGTTAATATTAGAGTCAACAAAAATAATTTTAATAATAATTCATAGATAAAGTAAATCAAGTTTCATATTTTCAAGTTCCTAATGAATTTAAATTGTTATAATCACATGAAATGACTCTGAAGTTCAGTTTTCTATATTCCTTTTCTGGATCTCAGAGGATTTTACCAAGATAAATTGAAATTAAGTCTCTTTTTTTCTAAAGTGGTCAAAGCAAAAATACAATCCAGAGCAATTTCCTTTGGGTGTAAGCTGAGAATCATCTATAAGAATCAATAATGTGTAAAGTACATGGCCCATGATAAATTCAGTAAATGTTAGTTTCCTTCCCCCTTTCCTCCAAGATTTTCATCTTTGGAGCAGAAAGGGAGAATTAGGAGCCAATGTGTCTAGAGATACTGGAGATAGGGTGCTATAGGAAGGAGTCCAGCTGGCTTTGGACTTTTATTAAACATAAAGGACATTTTAAATTATCTAGTAAGTTCAATTCCTAAAACTTGACTAAATCAAAGACAAGGAATGTGAACAAATGCCTACTAAATGGATATGAGGAGAAACTAAATTTAAAAATTCTTTTTGAGAAAGACCAATAAATATAATTTAGTTCTTCATTTTCTGGACTAGATGCCACTGTGGCTTTGAGTACTATGGATCTTGCAGGTGTGGAATACCTACCTTCTACTTCTCTAGGGATCAGTCCTCTTCATCTAGAGGAATCAACAAAAGCCCTGGAGTAGAGAGATAGGCTATTCCTAACTTCATAGTGTTAAAGCAGCAGAGGATAATGAGAAATTCTTGAAAATTCTGTCATGTGAAAACAGACTTTCATAGAGTATTAGAGTAGACCAGAGGCAGGACAGTGCAGAGAGTACTGATTCTTGGAGTCTAAATAATTTTTTTAAAACTCTCAATAATATTAATACTGGAGTGAATGATTTCATTTTGTTTAATACCCACTCAAAAGAAGTAAATTCATGTTTATTTAAGTATATAAATAATATTCAGTCATAAGAAAGGAAAAAAAAAAACTATGAGTGTTCCCTGTCTCCGTGACAATCATCTTATAGTGGTTCTTTACATGCGTCCTCCCATCAATCCTTTGTACATGGATGAAGCAATGGGTAGCAAAGAGGTCAAGTTCAGAGACCAAAGTCAACTATGTCTAAAAAGGTCAGGGCCTCTGTTTCAGAGGTCCTGTACTCTTTATTATAGCACTTTGTCTTAGTATTTTGAATTCTAAGTAACTTCCTTGTGCAATTATTTTTGGACACTGCAATTATAGATTTTTAGTTCTGTGCTCTGAATCAGTCAGTAAATTGCTCAGTGTCAATAAGGGGAACTAAATTCACCTACAGATATCTCTTGTGCATTTGTTAAGTACTTATACAGAGAGATGCACTAACAGAATAGTGTCATTAAAAGGGTAGTGAGTACACAAACTGCTGTAAGTCTCAGTTCTTCAAGGAAATTTGGCAACTTTATTTTCAAGGATTACCCTATTGATGAGTACCACAAATGATAGGGACCCTATTGTTATATATTTGTTGAGAAGTAAAATGTAGGTAGTGGAGCAAAGTATTTCAGAGAGCTAGGTAGGGAGGGGAAGCAATGATCTGCATTATTTTTTTTTTGTCTTTGTTTCTGATAGCCAACATAATCTAGCTATAAGAGCTAGATTGGGTGGCATCTGTTTTGGGTGGAGATAGCAGAGTAAAGCGTGCCCGTATGCTCGTTGAGAAAAGAAAGTACAGAAATATGAGGCTTAAGGTTTATTGTGTCAAATACTTGAATATTACACATATAAACATTTTGATACAAAAGCCATTTTTTAGTATCAATTTTTTTTGGACTAACACAACTTATAAATAATGTCTGAAGTTTAATATAGCATTTCACCTTTCACATGTTATTGGGGAAATTTTATAGTCTGTATATAAGTAGTAGCCAAAATTTATGAAAACTTTGTTCTATACAACAACCCAGGAAAGCCAACAAATTCTACAGATATCCTGATTTTTTTTTCTGTATATCACATGTATTTGAAAATGGGCACCATGGTCCAAATGGCACACCATTAAGTTAAAGTTCACTTAGATTTGACTGAGAGCATTTCTTAAGGAGTAGGCCCTTCTGTTATAAAGGAAGAGAAACAACTCATCTCAGGTTATCATTTCAATGGCCCACCAAGTGACAATTCAAGTTATGTCCTCACATTTTCTACTGAACTTTCCTTATTTAAATTATAATTCTATTTTTTAAAAATTCTGTTCCTGTGTTACTTTCCATTAGAAAAAGTATATTAGAGTATATATAGAGAGTATATTTAGTGAGCAGTGGGGGGAAATGAAGAATCCTATCTTCACATTATACAACATAGGAAAGAGTAAGACTTACTCAAAAGAAATTGGATTTTTTTTTCCATTGCTGGGCATGGGACCCAGGGCCTTGCACATGCTAAGCAAGCACTCTTCTCTGAACTATACAAATAGACCTTCAAAAAAGAAACTTTTTTTTTCACTTTTAGTAAACTAAATTGGTAGATCTTATAAAAACACTGGAAGATAATTAGACCTCTAGCATGTACAGTTTATACAAAGCATCTTATTTTTGTTCCATTAATGGTCTGCTTATTTTTTTTCTTACTGTTTCAGAAAAATCCATAAAAGTCTAGTCTTCAAAAATTTTTTGATTTATTGCATCTGAAAAACTTGAAGAAACTTTCAGGAACTCAAAAGATTAAGAGTATCTTTACCACTTTTAAATTATTTTCAGGAGTTTTATATTAAGGTGAGGCAAATATAAGTATTATAATAGTTGCTATAAGGCAGAATATGATGATTGGAGTGAAAACACACAAAAAATATGATCAAGGGAGGGAAAAGAAAGAATTTGTATCAGATACAGTTGGATGAAGTGGATGAAGAAACACATGTTTAAATCATACTTAAACTTCAGGTAGAAGATTGTTAGGGGAGGATTTACAAATGATGCAATGGCTAAAATAGATGAGAAGTGCAGAAAAAAATGATGGGACTCAAATAAGGTATTTTTCTAACAGCTGCATAAAGAGTAGAAAATGAGATTGGCTTCACATCAGTTTTAGTTTATAAATGATTCAATTGGACACTGATCAAAGAAATTATTGTGTATATATTACAAGACCTGTATTAATCAATCACCAACCCTTCCTGAGATGGGCTGCCACAGGAAGGAGCATGTCTTTCAGCAAGATGTTTGAGCAGCAGAGTCAACACAGTCCCAGATGGGACCATTGCTGATGCTCTCTGATGACTATACTCCTGCAGCTAGATGGCAAGTCACTTATTAAAGGGGACTCTGATCAGGGCACCTACTTCTGCCTCTCTGAGAGCAGTTCCTTTAGGATCCCATTGGATCTTTCTTCTTGGGGAAAATCTAACAACAGAGGAGTGTTAGTGAAATGAACTGCATCCTCTTATTCAGCCTCTGTAGATGGTTATGAGGCTAAAACAGATCAGCTTCTTCTACCTCTATCCATTCAGCACCCTCTCACCATTAGCCAGAAACTTGCCTGGCTCTGGTAGTTAATCTGGTGTTTACCAATCTAAACTAATCTCCAGGCCCTTATAAGGTATTTGCTGTATTTGTCACTTGACATGTCAGTTGGACATGAGAATTCAAAGATATACTCAAATTGATGGTTTTAACAGTGAACATATTCCTTTGGTTTGATAATATTGGATGATACATAGAAAGGTGAAGACAATAGATAAGTAATTCACATCACTCAGATGATAAGAAAACCCAGTTCTATGAACTTCAGCTTATCTGTCATATCACCTGGGTATGTAAAATTTTATTAGAATTTGTTTGAGAATCCTATACAGAAGTCAAATTGCTTTCTTAATGAAAAAACACTGTTTTGCACCTAAATTTCTTATGTGTTACACTTATAAAACCACTAACATTACTGGCAAGACTACATGCACATGGAAGATGTTCCATGCTCTCATAGATTTAGAGAATATGCATGTATCATGTGAGATCAACCTGAGATAATACTGATTTTCAAAAAAAGAGTAAAAAGAACAACTTCATATTGTGAACATGATCCTTGGAGACATGATAAACATGGAATATAAATTCTTCTAGGCTACAATTATGAAATTATTCTGATGAGCTGTTTATACAATGATGCTTTAACTGCAGCAAACTTCTTACAGAAGAGGAAAATTTGATTTTCATAGCAATCAATATAGTCATTACCATAAAACCCTTACTAAGAATTTAGTGGTTTAATACAAATCTTTCCATTCCTCATAAGCATAAACTTTATAATAATTAAAGAAGGGTATTAAAAGTCTGCATGTATATATATATATATATATATATATATATATATATATATATATATATATTTATAAACTTGATCATTCCAGTAAATTACTTTGGAAGAAGCATTACAGTAGGGAAAATCCTAGGCTTTTAATTGGCAGATTTTGTTTGGAGGTCTCTGCCACTTTATAGTCATTTAGGAAAGTCATTTCAAGTGTTCCTCTTTTCTCATCTGTACACTGTGGTTGAGAACATCAGCTGGAACTATGCATGTGAACACTGTGATGTTGCTCATCAGAGATGTTCAGAAATTACTGGTACTCTTCTCTGTTGGTGAAAGTGCAACAAAATAAGGCCTCCATCTGAGCAAGTGTCAGTTGTTTTCTTATCAACCTCAGTCATTCCAGTACAACAAAACTATGCTCTGCACCAAGAGGGGTTACAGAATAAAATCAGGGTCAAGAGGAGAAACCTGACACACTGGAAAGACCAGGTCTGAAAACAAAATGGAACACAAATGGGTAAGTCTCATGTTTGCGCTTTTAAAAAAGTATTTACTGAGTGCCTCAAGCTGCATGATGGTGGAGGTTAGAACAGGCTGTTTAGGGGAGTGGCTGTTTTGTGTCTGTTTTGTTGTTGCTGCTTGTTTTGTCATGTTTCTGTCTGTTTTTGATTTTCTTTTAGGAATCTCACTCAGGAATACTGAAGCATTTTTCAAGCTTTGGTTGGAAAGCAGCCTGTAATTTTAATTAAAGTTTGCAAGTGTGCATGAAGCTACGTCTAATTTTGCAAGACTGTGATTTCTTTACCCTCCAACCCTGGTGTCAACTACTTTCTCCCTTCTTGTCTCATTTTCTTTCCCCAGGGATCCTGAACACTTCAACAAGTGGGGGAAATGATGGAATTTGGGGTTTACAGTCGGGCACAGCCACTATCATTCACTCTGACTCCTTTTCAGGTGTCAGGGCCCTTATTGCTTAAGATTCTTCTGGGCCCTTCATTAATGCTGTGTCTGGAGTAAGTTGTAGATGAACAGAGAAAGGAAAATTAGACTCACCATAGATTAAGAGTGCTTAGGAAGATGCATTCACCAATGGATGATATTTTTAATGCTGGATTTCTCATTAGTTGGTCAGCATAGCATGATATACTGAAATTAAAACTAGTTTTGTAATCAGAATACATATTTTTTGTTCCCTAGTCTGCCATTAGGTCATTATGACTTCATAAAAATGTCACTTAAATCTCTCAGTTAAGTTTCTTCATAAATAAAATGTTGGGACAAAATAGGTTGTTCTCTAAGGGACACTTCTTGCTCTAAACTTTTACCACTGTATCTCAGCTTGTTCTATACTACTCTGCTACCCTCTGTCTGCAATTTATTTGTTAGTTAAGCACAGTTGGGCCCAAAGAGTAATATTTTCGCTCAACTCTATCTTTTCTCCCATTGAAAAGTGTCTAGTGGGAAGTCTCAG
This sequence comes from Spermophilus citellus, assembly GCF_964194105.1. Lineage (NCBI taxonomy): Eukaryota > Metazoa > Chordata > Mammalia > Rodentia > Sciuridae > Spermophilus > Spermophilus citellus. Next base: position 250,216,751 of record NC_138182.1, on the reverse strand, counting down.
TATGGGCACACTGAGAAAGGTGAACAAAATCAACTAAAATCTTCAGTAATTCTAAGATTCTAAGAATTCAATGCTACAATATACAAAAATTATGCCATGGAATATCAATGAAGAGGAGCATATTCGTTAAGTTGTATGTAACCCACTTGAATTTCATTGTCTGTCTTCTAGTGTACAAATGTTCAACTCAATATGTGCACATTTTCATTTTGTACAAATGTGTGCAGTAACTGCAATTCTAAGTCATTTTGTTTCCTTTCTTATCTTCCAAGGTCCTCTCTCTCTGTATTTTGAGACACAGGGAAGCTTAGAAAATTTCACAAAATATGCATAGTAAACACAAGTGTATTTTTAACAAGTTAAAATATTTTTCTCTCTCTTACTGGGAAAAATATGAATAAAAACGATGGGTGTTTATTGAAGAATGAGCAGAGTAGCCCTCTTATACCAAGGTCCCTTATAATTCTTACCTGTTATGCTCATCTCCTCAGTGTTTAGCGAGTCTAGGTAGGAAAATTTATATAGAGAACAGGACAGCTCATCATCAGGGGAAAAATGGAGTATTTTAAACTATATATTTATAGAGTGTTTAAGGGTCTTTTAGAGGAATTAGTAATACTTTGGAGTTATCATACTTTCCACTTGGTTTGTAATTGACTAGTTAAAATTTCATAGAGATCAAGTAAATACATTAAGCAGAGAAGGCAGGACTTCACCTTCCTCCAGGTCATCTTGGCATTGTCTCATAAGGTAAAAGTAATTTATCTCATTTCTAAGACCCTTGCTATCTTCCTAAGATTTTGTGGATTTGTACGATTTCCTTCTACTATACAAGAGTTTGGATCTCTCTGCTGTGTAATTCTCCAGCTGTTGACATGTGCATGCATTCTCAGAATCAACATTGACAGGGGTATCCACAGTCATCATGGTAACAACTGCCAAATATTCAGCCTTTGTGTGTCGTCATGCACTAAGCCAAGGGTTTTTACATGCCTTATGTCTTTAACTGTTCAATAACCCCATGAAATGCTAACATTTCACATTTTACAATGAGGGCCACTGGAGCCTAGAATGAGTAAATCCTTTTTCCAATGTCATAATATAACAAATAGAAGAGATGAGATTTAAATCAGGATTTCTAACTATAGAGCTCCCTATCCCAAATTTTCATGATCTCACTAGTTGTTTTACATATACTTCAAGTTCTAACTTAGTATATGCTCTCAATCCTTATCTCTCAACAAAAACAAAAAACAACAACAAAAAATGTTCAAAGAACATGCTTTTTAAACTCTCATGTTTCCTCTTTCAGTTTAGTTCCTCACCATCTCTCAAGTTTCCTTGAAAATTTATGTTAACCTCAATATTTGTTACTCAGTTTTCATATCTGGTTTGTCACTCCTGTTAACTGACAACCTGAATATCATCTGTTCTTCCTCAGTATCAGAATTACTTGAGAATTGTTAGAATTATGGCAGAGCCTTACAACTTGTTGTTACAATTCAATTTTAAGCTTCCTAATTCATATTCTGAAGCCTTAATCCCAGTACCTCAGAAAATGACTGTATTTAGAGACAGTACCTTTATAAAGGTAATCAAGTCAAAACTAAGTCATAAGGGTGAGCCCTAATCCAATATTATAGGTATTCTCATTACAAGGGAAATTTGAGCTCAGATGCAGCCTGGGAGAACAGCATGTGAACAGGAACACAAACATGGCATGATGCATCCACCAGCCAAGAACGTCTTAGAACTAAAGTTTTTGTTTTCTGATGTCCACTTGGCCATCACATATTTAAAAGTCATTAACTAATCCCACTGAAAGCTGCTCTTCTGTGCTGAAAGGAGGAGCACTTTCTCAATCTAGGTCTTCCCAAATCCATTTTATCTTTATCTAACAAGGTTATGCTCATCTTTAAAATACCAATTTTTTAAAAAAAATTTCCTTTTCTAATTTTCCCCCAGTCTCCCTGCCAACTTATTTATGATACATATGATGAAGGTTTTTACTGCCTTAATTCCTTAAGTTAACTTTGGAGTGCATACAGTTTGGATCTAGAGACAGAAAAAAAAAATACTGGGGTTTTGGTTAAATTCTAGGTAAATTCTACTTTTGCTGGTATATTTCAGTTCAATTTTAAACATTTCACAGGGTTTAAAATAGTATTTAAACAGTAAATATACCCTTTTTACTTGTGATATTCAAGTTAACTCTTTGCGCGTGATTTTAAAAAAAAAGCTAAAAACTAAACCAAAGATGGTGAAGCAACCCAGACATAGTGACATGAAGGATCTGCCCTGGGGCAAGAGAAACAAGGGAAGCAGGCAGGTTATCAGAACCCAGAATCTGGCCTACATGGTGAGAAGTAGAACTGTTCTAGTCTGCAGAGTAAGAGCTGCAGCTACTAAAGAGGCTCATGAACTTCCAGAGAATCCATTCAATACAGACAAGAAGGAAATAGTCCAATTTACCTCTTTCTCTTGACTTCTAGTCTTCTGGCAGCACTTGCCAATAGCCAAGCTTAAATGGAACCTAGAGGATCAGGAAGCTGGAGAAATGTATTTCATAACAAAAAGTGGAGTAGAGAAGAATGGGAATTGATTTGAAAAGAAACAGATGAATGAAAGTATTAATGGTTCTCTCAAATTTGACCTCAATTTTTCAGACACCTGCCTGGTCTCAGACTTGTGATTCTAGAAATGTTTTGCTCTGTAGAGTTTGAGCCTTTACTGCCTGTCCTTTCTGTACATTCTGAACTTAATCCACACAGACAAGGATAATAATGGAACTTGCCAGAATTCTCACAACAAGTTTCTGGATGAATTAGCACATCCCTAGCTCTGTCACCATTAATATCAAAGGACAAAGTAGAACTCCCTGATAATGAGGCCATGCTGAGATACAAGTCCACCAACCTCAAAGGAAAGCTCAGCAGGTTTCTGAGTCCCAGGGAGAGAGATCAGAGGCAAGATTTGAGACTGCACACTGAACCGTGGACATCAGAGCCTATGTGCGCTGAGCATGCAGAACAAAGGTTATAGAAATCATGACATGGCAATCCTGCATAGACCTTTGGTGAGTTGCAGAGAGCACATCTGTAGTGATTCAGGGGTAGGGAGAGAGGGGTTATTGTCAGTACACCTAATTTTGCAGGAAATATAAACTCCTCTTATTTGAACTTTGCATGTTCTATGACTGGGCATTAATTTTTAGAGAAGGATGCTAATATAAAATTGAGGATGGGTATCATCATGTTTTTACCACTGGGATCTCTATAAAACCAGAAATGATTGTTTAAGGATTTGAAACCTAAACACCTGATGGTAGAGAATAACTGTGCCCACATTATGAAATGAATTAAACAAAGATTACTAAACATGTACAATCTGAACAAAATTTGTCTAGCTTATTCTTGCCTCCAAATTCCCCTTAGCTTTGAGTTTCATTAAACTGTTGCAGTCTGGCTGCAGCAAAATAACCGGGGGGTGACGAGCAACTTGTGTAGATTGATACAGCTGGAGTGGGAGCCATTTATTGTAGGACAGGAGGGGTATATATACATTCCACACAGCTTATCTTAATTAACATAAACTAGATACAGCAGTCAACCAATAAGAAATCTCCACATTTAATGGCTCGTTGGCGCCACCTCACAAACCACTCCCCCTGACAGAATGCCAGGCACCATCCTGACTTGTTTACAGACTCTAATATTAATCTAAAATACCAAACCTTAAATGATCACAAATTCTTCCTTGAAGATCTCTTTAGGATACTGAAGGTAGGTCACAGAAACTTTTAAACTTTCTGAAATCTTTGGGCCATTTCTTCTTTCTGAAGTTCTGTTTGCCCTCAATGCTGCGTAAGTTGGTTATCCCCTTGTTCACTTCTTCCTTTCTTACCCCTCTCTCTGAAGCTCCTTTGGGTGGCTGGGCTCCTCCTCTTGCAGCTCCAACTACTGAATTCATATGCAAACTCACTTATCAATATTTGAAAATGCAAAAGCCATAGTTCTCAGGATTCATGTTTCTTTTAAAGTTGTAAAAGAGACAATTCTAAATGTAACTTTTACTCTTATATTCCACATGAAGAGACTTAGCTGTATTGATCTGTTTTCTGTTACCACAATGAAATACCCAAGGCTTTAATCTTTATAAGATTTAGCTCCAGAACTGGAGGTTCAAGGACATGGCACCCCTATGGGTGTGGCTCTGGTTAGAACCTATGGTGGATAGAATCATCGTGGTGGGAGAATATATGAGAAGTAAATATCACATGGTAGGACAGAAAAGATTCCAGAGTAGGTGGAGGGTCAGTCTCTTCTTTGTATAACAACCCTCTTGCAACAACAAATCAGAGTCCCATAAGAAATAATTTAACACCTTTCCAAGAGCAACACCCCCATGATCTTGACACCTGCATCTTTTAAATGTCCCACTTCTTATCAAATTAAGGTCCTCTTACTGAGAAACAAGCTTCCAACACATTAATACATTGATAATAACTCTAGCTATTTCCAAATCATGGTAGGACTATATATAATACGCAGAGTATTCTGGTTTTCATTCTGAAGTTCTCCTCATCAGAGGCAAATAATTTTTTTTCTACATGAAGTTAAAGAAAATATCTGCTTTGAATCCTCTTCTTGATTTGGCAGTATACATCTTATTTAGAGTTACCAAGATGGTCAGGAAATAAAAGAAAACACTGTTTTTAGGTCTTGTGAAACTTTCCTAGACAGTTCAATAGAAGAATCCATCAGAAGATAAAAAGAAAACAATTCACAAACTGGCTTTTTTGGTTTCTTTCTCTCTTTGGTCAAAGTTAACCTCTGGGGCCTCAAATGTAAAATCTCTGGTTATATTATTTCACTTAGGCCCTCCAAGTAGTAAATGGACAGAACAGAAAATGTGTAGGTTACATTACTTTGGATTTCTAAGGTGAAGTTGCTGTACCCATCAGTCTAATACGGTTCATGTTAAAGCATAATGCTCACTCCCTGGAAGGCTAGAATAGCCAAAAAACTAGGAGATAAGGAGATAGATGATGGAGATGTCTGTCCTGGAATGGTTTTGATCCATTAAGGAGCCACAAAAATCAGGAAGCAGAGCAAAGCAGATGGGGCTGGGTGGGTAGGTGCACTAGGTTTTCTAAAAGATACATAAAGTGGGTTTTGTACAAATTATATACAAAATCATACACAATTTTATCCTTAGACAGAACATTAATACATAACATATATGAATCTATTGTGTTAGTTTTTTGTCATGGTGACCAAAGACCTTTAAGAACAACTTAAAAGAAGAGAAATGTATTTGGGGCTCATAGTTTCAGAGGTTTAGTCCATGGTTAGTAGACTCCATTGCTCTGGGTTTGAGGTGAGACAAAACATCATGGTAGAAGGGCTTGTCAGAGGAACCATAATCAGTTCATGGTGGACAGGAAGGAGGTGGGTGGGAGAGAAAGAGAGAAAAGCCAGAAACAAAATATAATCCCCAATGGCATGCTCCCAGTGACCTACTTCCTCCAGTCATGACCACACACTATTCAGTAGTACTTTCAAATTATTACTCAATTAAACAAATTCACTGATATGGTTATAGCTTTCATAATCTAACCATTTCACCTCTGAACCCTCCTCCAGTGCCTGACAGATGATCTTTTCATATATATATAAGAATTTTTTTGAATTTAAATTTACAAATGTGAAACACAAATTCTATCTATTCACTTATATAATTTGTGGAGAAACAAAAATAAAAATATACTTAGTTTGAATTATCTAGGAAATTAATTCATAACTCTTGCATTGTTTGACATAATAAAGTTAAAAAGTATAAAATCCACCTTCTGTTATTTAATCCCCGTTGGCATCTAGCATATGCTTGATAAATACAGATTAACAGCAGCATTCAACATTGAAAGATGAATGTTTAATCCATCAAATGAAAACAACTGTAGAGCCTGTCTTTTTGCCGGTGATGAGTTTTTTGTTCTAACTGAATGTCACCTCATGCATCATAGGTACACTCTAATATAGAGAGGTGTTGGAGACTCCCACTAATTATAGACTGGTCTCTGTATGATAACAAGGAATGGGTTCCCCAAGGCCCACTTACAGGAATACAAGCTGCCCAAATAGCTATAAATCCACTGTGCTTGTTGTGCTCAGAAAAGATAATGTGCAGTGAGTTATGAGTGTTGAGATCAGTGAATAGAAATAAATACATGTTTAAGTTTTAAGATCACAAACTTAGCCATCAGGTTAAGTGTGGACAAAGGGGAAAAAAGCAAAATTTAAATATATGGTATGTGGTTAGAGAGAGAAAATACCAGTGATGACTACATGTGTAAAAAATAATGAAAAATTTTGATAGTAGGTTGAAGTTCAGAGAGTAAAATATTGCTTTATGTTTTAACAGAAAAACCTAAGAAAAGTGTGCATTCTTCATAAAAATAAAAGTATATGTATGTATACATTCATACATATATACATACATGAACATACATGCTTACACACACAAACATGCACTTTCTAAGTTTATGTGCTCATTCAAGTCTCTTAATATATGAATTTATATGTATAAAGCATGCATGTGTGTATGTTTATATGTATGTATATGTATATATAAAACAAGTGTAAAATATAAAATGGGTTTTTGAGTTTGAATCTAGTTTTCTCTTTTTACCAGCTTGTGGTACTATGATTTGGGACAAGTGTCTGAAGTTTCTCTTATCCATATATTGTTCAATCATATGAAATTTCTGTTTCTATGAGTCAAAAATGGTTGAGCAATAGCAATATTGTCCAACCTAAAAAAAATAGGGGAAGTAACAGTAAATAATGTTTCATAGGGTTGAGTAAGGATTAACCAAGAGATATATATTATTCAGGATGATTCCTGGTATATGCTAAGTGCTCGTCATGTTTGTCATTAAAAATGTAGATTCCAAATTCACCACAATATTAAATTCAGAATAGCATGCCAGGTTCAAGTTGGTACTCTTTAGTACCTGGAGAACCAATAGCCTTCGGTTTCATTTTGTAAAGTAAGTTTCTGGAAGATATTGATAACCTAATATCTGCTTAAACGTGGAAATAAAGAACTGACTTGCTGGGCTCTGTGGCACATGCCTGTAATCTCAGTGGTTCAGGGCTGGAGGATCTGAAGCAAAAAAGATCACTAGTTCTAAGCCAGCCTCAGCAACAGGGAGGAACTAAACAACTCAGTGAGATCCTGTCTCTAAATAAAATATGAAATAGTGCTGGAAATGTGATTCAGTGATTGAGTGCCCCTGAATTCAATCCATGGTAACAAAAAAAACAAAACAAAACAAAACAACAAAAACAAAAACCTGTTTAAACAAATGTCTGCACAAAACTTGTTATTTTTCTCTATGAAACATTATTTCCTCTTACTTGAGAACTAAAATTTGGATGTGTGGAAAACCATAGTATTAGTAAACTTCCATAGTTTATACACTAAAAAGAAAGGGCTTCATTATTTTCTCCTTACTTTGCCTGAAAAACTGACTTACCTTGATTTAAAGTTCTGCATTTCAAGTCAAATCATGTACTAGAACCAAATAGGGAGATAATTGAGTTCTCATTGAAATTGATCAAGAAATATCAGTGATTGATGTCAGTTAACATTAAACAACATATTTTATTTGGGAGGTAAATTATGTCAAAATTATATAGAAAAATTGCAGAAACATTTCACAATTCAAACCACAAAATTACTTATCTTGAATCTTCCACCATGGAAAGCCCAAGACCTTCATACCAGTCTCTGGCTCTGATTTATCAAGTTGACTCATGGTTGCTTTGCACTTACATAAGAACTAAAGCTCTTCCATGCGAGCTAATTTTAGCTAACACAATATGAACGAAAGTGGTGTCCACTGTTGAACCAGTTCTAGGCAGAGGTGATGGTAACTTCTCATGATGGTCATTCCTGAGTTCCCTTGATGCAAGAATGATGCAGATGAATGCAGTGTCTTTGGCATCCACAGTTATATATAACTTGGAATGAACCAGTTTTCTTCCATTAGTGCTTGCAGAAGACCAGTCTTCTGATTGGTATTGCCTAGTCTGAAATTAACGTCAGGGGGGAAAATAAAACTTTCTATTATGTTAAACCAGAGAATCACTTACTGCCTTTTGGATTCCCTTCTGGAATTTGCACGCACACATTTAAATCAAAGCATCTAAAATGGAAGTAACCATCATTGTCCTTCCCAAATCTTCTCTTCCTTTCCTTGGGATTTGTGCTTTTGATAATGGTATTCCCAAAGAGTAAACTTTGGTTTACTCTATCCACTCCAGCGAGCAAAGTAAAAAATGAACAACCAAGCCCTCTAGTGTGACTTACAGAATGCCACTTAAAGCTGTTCTTTCCTTCCACAGCACTGTTATCTCTGAAATGTCAGTCTAAAATAAACTTTTTTTTAATTTTCTTTGCCTCTCTCTTGGCCTCCTGTGTTTCTCTTGTCCAGTCTAATCTATCCCTGAAGCTGCCTTTGAAGTGATATTGTTGAAATACAAATCTCATCACCCACATACATAAAATATTAATGGTTACTTATGGGCTTTGAGACAAAATTCTGAAAGCCCTTTTTTTTCCTGCATTTAAGGTCATTGGCATTCCAGAGGCAATCAATTTCATTACCCTCTTCTTTTACCATTTGTCCAAAAAACCATCTCTCCATCAAGCTCCTGTGAGCCTCTGTACCTTTCCATGAGTTGTTACCTCAAGCTGGAATTCCCTTTCTCCTAAGGTTGCCCAACAGATAAAGAGCTGTTATTGCTGAATGCTTTGGTAAAATATCCTTATCTCTCTCACCTTGAAGAAATATAAATTCCTACCTGTTCAATGTCAATGTTTTTCAACTTGACTTTGCAATACAAACAAGTATTTGATTTCATGGTGCCGGATGCCTTCTCTGAACTTCTCCATATTTTAAACGTCCCCAGTGCTGGGGGAAGATAAAGATTGACATAAAAGCAAAATAGTGTTTGTATTTTTTTAAAAATAATATGAAATGAGAGAAGAGACAACAAAGGTGATCCCTTCAGAAACTGAAATCAGACTGACTTTCCCCACCTCCACCTTAATTGTAGCTGCCTCTGGCTCCCCACTTAGCAGGATAGTAAAATAAATTTCTATCTTAACCTTGGTTTCTGATTTCATTTTATTCACAGCAAACACGTAGGTGCATTTGTAGCATATCTCAACTGTGCAGAGTCTTTGTCAGAAATATTTTCCCCACCATTGAATACTGAGCCTTGGCTTTCTAAGGTCAAGTGCAGCAGTTCCAACAGCCTTCGGCCCGTCTAGGGATGCTACTATCTGGACATTCCACCAGGTAATGGACCTTGGGAGCACCCTTGGTTCCAGATTTTAATTTTAGGATCTGGGACATTATCCCTGTAATATAAAACCCCATGAGCCTCTCACTATTGTTCAGGTCAATAGTGTTTGTGGAAGAGAGTATATTTCATCTCCATAATCAATCATGATTGGGGATGCATATTTTCACATTATAATTATTTTTCATTTTATTGCCTATTTTTAACTGCTTCTGATTGTTTAAAAATTTAGATATTGGTAAATTTTGTTCCACTTCTAAATATATTTTTTAAATAATAATTTTTATTGAAGTCCTACTTATTCCTCAAGGTCTGGGTCCGATGTTATCCCTTCATGAACATTTTCTAATTCCATTTGTCACTAGACCAGTAATCCCAATACAGTTTGTTACCTTTGAATGTACCATGTAGTTTCATCAAAACCTTGCTTGTTTTCTTTCTGTCACATAATTTCTTTTCTTTATAATTCTATATCCCCTCATTAACCTGGTAATCTTAAGAACAATTATGTTCATTTTTACAATTCTCTAGCTTTAGCTAGTTACCAAACCCATGTATATGTGTGTTTTGTTTACAATTACCTGTAGAAAAAGCCAACAAGATGGTGTTTAAAAAGTATCTATAGTGAACTACTAAAGTGGGCATGATCTGGTTCAAACAAGTATAATTGCAGTTCCCTATTTGCTTACCCTCTAAGAAACAAGAATGTTAAAAATTTTTCCTAAGACTTTGCAAAGATGGTCCTCTCTCTCTGATATAAATGGTTTCATTTTTAATTTTGGCACTCTGCAGACATCAGTAACTACAGGTCATTTATAAGATGTGGAAAAAAGTAGAGTGAAAGGGTGGACAATGTGTTACTTCTCAGTCTTTGGTAGATGCGACAAATGAATCATTAGAATCCCAATTTTTTTTCTCACATTTAATTCTACTAATGGAAAAATGAGTCTGAATTTCCAAATATTTTCTTCCTCTGTGTGATTGAAAAATAAGTTATAAATGTCCATGGAATACAGCTTACTCAATATCATAGTATTATTAAAAATACTGAATGACATTTGTATGGATTTGATTAACTTCATTGAATTAATACTTTATACCTCGATCTCAAAAACAGAGAATCTGGTTTCCAGTTGGTAATCTGGAATTAACTATTGTCTATTGGAGTAATGGTTTTAAACATGTGAGGGTTTGATACCCTTTAAGAGTCTAAGGAATGTTTTAGCTTCTTTCTTTAGAAAAAGTCATATAAACAAAAAAGTCATATAAACATTAGATTTTCATAAAATTTCCATGAATCCCTTCCCAGCAGAAAAGTTGACTCCAAGTCAAAAACACAGTTTTAGGAGAATTTGAATCTTTAATTGGTAGTTATTATGTACATTTCAAATTCTACTAAAACTTGGAACCTAAATCTTTAACAAAAGAACTACCTCATGATCCTATATTTTCCATCTGTATATGTGAAAGCCATAATTAGTATGAAGCTGACTACAATAAAACAGGGAAGAAAATAGCAAAAGTAGAAGATATGTAATTAAGTAAGGCATCTTGCCTTACTATGAAACACAACTGGGAATGATGCATGACCATGTTCATCCCAGTAGAGTTGGCTAGCATGCCAACGTGACATATTTCCACATATATATATTTAATGTAAATAGAAAGAAAGACTACATGGATATGGAATTATTTTACATTCTGATAAAACTGGCCAGAGTGTGTTTTTCTTTCATTTCTTTGGTCAAAAATATCTAAAACAAATACAGATTGAATAATAGATAGCATGATGATTTGACATATGTATGCATTGTGTAATGAGAAATTATTGAGCTCTTTGCACTGAACACTGCAGAGAGACAGTGATTAAAAATAACATATGCTCATTGCTCTCATAGAATGTTAAATCTATTTGAGCTGCTTACAATTTCCATTTGGCAATTGAAAATGGAAGGTCATCTAATTTACCTATTCTGCTCTCTCATCAAGATTATATTTTCTAAAGGGCCCTTTGTAGATATCACAGTAAAACATTTCATGAATTTAATGAATCTATAAATCACTCAATGACTTATGATCTGAAGAAGTATATTGAGACCGTGCTACTTTATTTTTTTAACCTTTGTAATGAAGGTAAAGAGATTAACTTTTGAAGAACTATAATGAAAAAAGTCTACCTTTTCTTAATGTGAAGTTGTTAATATCATCATTTACTTGAAGAAGACAAAGTAACCTCTGGAACGTCATATCAAGAGCTTTGGATTTGGCTGACATATTGGATTGTCATGTATGTTCTTTTTATTGAAAAGGAACAAAGGTATTAAGTATGATTTAGATTAACTGTATAGGTTTTTGATATACCCCTTCACCTTGAAAGGAAACATGGTCTGACTTCTAAATTGAAGAGTGTTAAAGAGGAAAAGATGCTATGGATGTTGAGGATATATTTATTTTCCCTGAGAAGAGTGTCAGAGGGCACAAATATGTATATCTCCCATGCTCTAATCCTGGTAAAATCAGAAATCACACAGAGAAATACAACAATCTGTTTAGATAATAGTAACAGATAACCTACAGATATATTTTCTTTTTGGACCACACCACACTATGACTAAAGAATTCTAAGATTATAATTTTGAAAACAAAATTCTAACCTACTTATTGGAATCCACTATATTTTTACAGTTTAATATAGATATTTATTTTAAGTGGAAAAACTGTGGAACCAACCTTAAATACATGAGTGAAGAAACAGTGGTATATATACATTATGGAATATTAATCAGCCTTAAAAAAGAATGAAATTATGGTATTTACAGATAAATGGATGGTGTTGGAGAAAATCATGCTACATGAAATAAGCCAATCCCCCCAAACCAAAGGTCAAATGTTTTCTCTGATAACTGGATACTGATCCATAATGGGGGTGGTGAAAGGGAAGAATGGAGGAACTTTGGATTGGGCAGAGGGGAGTGAGGGAAGGGTAGGGAGTGTGGGGGTAAGAAGGATGGTGGAGTGAGATGGACATTATTACCCTATTATTGCAAAATGATGTGACTCTGCATTGTGTACAATCATAGTATTGGAAAGTTGTGCTCCATTTGTGTACAATGAGTTGAAATGCATTCTGTTGTTATGTATAAATAAGTAGAACAAATTAAAAAAAAAAACTACATGGGAACTGAAGGTAACATCCTTTCAAGTCATTAAAACATTAATAACTTGGGAATTAATTTACATGAATCTAGAAAAATGGTAAAGCCCCAGGCACTGGAATTGTCAATATGTTTACAGCTTATGTCAGAAGAAAAAAAAAACATTAAAGCAATGCCTCAGTAGTATGATATCATTAATTCCAGAACTGATGTATCTTTGTATACTATGTCAAAAGAGGGTTAGGGTTAGGGTTTAAAAAAAAAAACAGAAAGTTATGTAATTTCTTCCTTTTTTCACCAAAAACATGCATTGGAGAAAAGATAGCCTCTTCAACAAATGGTGGTAGGGAAAATGGAAATCCATATGCAACAAAATGAAATGGTGAGCCCTATCTCTCACCATGCACAAAACAACTCGATATAGATCAAGGACCTAGGATTTAAACCAGAGACTCTTCATCTATTAGAAGAAAAAGTAGGTTCTAATATTCATCATGTGGAATTAGGCCCCAACTTCCTTAATAAGACTCCTATAGCACAAGAATTAAAACCAAGAATCAATAAATGGGTTGGATCAAACTAAAAAGTTTCTTCTCAGCAAAAGAAACAGTTTGTGAGGTGAACAGGGAGCCTACATCCTGGGAGCAATTTTTTACCCATCACACATCAGATAGAGCACTAATCTCTAGGGTATATAAAGAACTCAAAAAGCTAAACACCCAAAAAACAAATAACCCAATCAATAAATGGGCCAAGGACATGAACAAACACCTCTCAGAAGATGATATACAATCAGTTAACAAATATATTTAAAAATGTTCATCATCTCTAGCAATTAGAGAAATGCAAATCAAAACTACTCTAAGATTTCATCTCACTTCAGTCAGAATGGCAGCTATTATGAAGACAAACAACAGTAAGTATTGGCGAGGATGTGGGGGAAAAGGCACACTCATACATTGCTGGTGGGCCTGAAAATTGGTACAGCCAATATGGTCAGCAGTATGGAGATTCCTTGGAAAACCTGGAATGGAACCACCATTTGACCCAGCTATCCCTCTTCTCAGTCTATACCCAAAGGACTTAAAAACAGCATATCACTGGGACATAGCCACATCAATGTTTATAGCAGCACAATTCACAATAGCTAAACTGTGGAACCAATCTAGATGCCCTTCAATAGATTAATGGATTTTTAAAAAGTGGCATATATATATACAATGTAATAGTACTCAGCAATAAAAGAGAATAAAATCATGGCATTTGAAGGTAAATGGATGGAGTTAGAGAAGATGATGCTAAGTGAAGTTAGCCGATCCTAAAAAAAAAACAAATGCCGAATGTTTTCTCTGATATAAGGAGTCTGATTCATAGTGGGGTAGAGAGGGGCAACATGGGAGGAATAGGTGAACTCTAGATAGGGCAGAGGGGTGGGAGGGCAAGGGAGGGGGCAGGGGGTTAGCAATGATGGTGGAATGTGATGGACATCATTATCCAAAGTACATATATGAAGACAGGAATTGGCGTGAATACACTTTATATACAGAGATACGAAAAATTGTGCTCTATATGTGTAATAAGAATTGTAATGCATTCTGCTGTCATATATTTAAAAAATAAAATCAATTAAAACAAACAAGCAACAACAACAGCACAAAAAAATGAATGTACATTCTTTTATTCCAATCAGATATTGGTATGTATCTATTAAGTTAACCCAGAAGCTCTCCAGGAAGATTCCCTAAGTTAGGAGCCTCTTTATAAAAGGCTGCTAGGGCACCAGTGCCCTTGTAATTGTGAAGTATTTATTTGCAAAAAATGTTAGAGTTGCCCTTGGACAAAATTTGGGGAATTTTTTTTATACAACAATGTACTGCTTGGCCCCAGATCTAGTATTACTGTGTTCTATATTGCCACACATTAGCATTAGAAACACAGCAAACTATCTGGAAAAGATATTATTAACTGTCATGAAGCTTATCAAATTCATCAGCACAAGGGTCTTAAATCACAGCTTCTTTGAAGAAGAATATCAAAAATCAGTGCAGACCCATGAAGCTCTTAGCCGCTACCATCAATCCACTCTAATTCTCAAGGACAAGTCTTAAGAGCAAAACTGAGCTGAGGACAGAAGTTTCAGACTTTGTGAAAACTCTATTAAAACAATTTTAAATAGAGAATTTGGCTAATATTTTTAGTCATTTAAATAAGTTGAACTTTTGATGAAAACCTTGCAGCCACTGTAAATCAATACTGCCCACAAACTAGAGACCTTTGGCCTTGCTGTTGGCATGCAAGGGAAATTGGAGGTAGTCTTGCAGGATTTCCAATGCTGGAGCAGTGCCTGCTTGGGTGAGAATTCACAATACCAAGTCGTTTGAATTTCCCAACACTTCTATGTCTCCCAGACATCAAGAAAAATCTCTTTTCTCTCTTATTTCCACCAACAAATTAACACACAAATAGAGATATTTAATTAAAATCTATATTAGTGCACTTGAGCTGCCATAGCAGAACACCACAGATGAGGTGGCTTAATCAACAGAAACTTAGAGTTGTTTTTATTGAATCTATTATTATTATTATTATTATTATTATACAATTCTTGAAGCTGGATGTGCAACATCAAGGTTCCAACAGGGTCTCTGACTCTTGAGACCTTTCATCTTGTCTTGCAGAGAACCATTTTGTTGCTGTGTTCTCATTTGGCTTTTCCTCTGTGTATGTCCACCCTGGGAGTCTCTACTCTTTTAACACCAATTTCATTGTATTATGGCCCTGCCTTTCTGACCTTAGTTAACTTTAAATACTTTATAGGGAATTTATATGTCTTATCTCTAATTAATGTCACATTTTGTGCTCTTTCTACCTAAGAACTTTGAGGAAGACACAGTTCAGTCCTCAACACTATCCTACTTACTAAAGTTGCTCACTAAGAGATGGGTTTCCAAAGATAATCTCATTACTATGAGCACAAAGAAAGCAATGAAACTTTGATTCATTCTTAAAGTCTTCAAGTATTTCAGTGTGCCTCAACATGAGCCTGTACATGTATGTTAACAGGATCTCTGGTTCCTTTTGCTCTTCTATACCTGTGTACATAAGGGTTTTAATCACATGGGGCAATTTTTTACAAAATGAAAAATTATTGGGCATAATAAATAGGCATATCCAAGTCAAAAGTCATTTTATGTTTACAATTTTACTTGAAGGTATAGGCAAAAAAGAGCATTCTTCCCCATAAAGTTTACATTCTAACAACATTATTTAATTTATACTTTAGAAGTGGACATTACATTTGCCTTTAAAAAAAGCAAAAGATATCCTACTTTGGAAAGATTATTTTTTCATTAAATCTTATGAAATCTTATGAAATTCAAACTTTTACTGCAATAAAATCAATTGCATAAAAAATTTTACTTATCTAGAGTCATTGCTGTGCTTGCATGCAACTTTAATGTAATAGCAGCTGGCTCGGTTTCTGAATCACAGGACAAAATTCCACGTGGTTCTAATTAACAAATAACCTTTTGGCAAAATCATTCAGGCTTCTCATTAGTAACCAGAGAAAAATCTTCAGGTTTATTTGGAGTTGTGTTTGCAATTCTGGAAGCTTAATTGGGTTCCTTAAGTTCATTTTACAAGAATTGCCCTTTTTCTGTAACAGACTCATATCTCTAACCTCCTTGTAATATCATATCATCTTCTTAATCATTTAATTTTCAAATCTTTTATGTTCATAATAATTACAACAAATTAGATACACAGTTTTGATCTTTTTTCATGTGATTTAATAGTCATAGAACTGTCTATTCTTTGTGCCTTTACCATTTTCAGATGCCTTTTACCATTTCAAAAGGCAATTTGGATAACATAGATATTCTTTTTATACTTGTTTTATGATTATGAATAGTCAGACATTAAATGGTATAATAAAAGAAAGAAAACAAGTAGCTATATTTAGTTTAAGAAAGAAAATTAGTAAATATTTATTCATTTATCAGAGAGAAATTAAATGAAGCATTACAGGGTAAAGTTATAAGGTATTTGCTCTGTACAATGTAAATGTTCCCATGAACTAGAACTTAGCTGTAGCTGTATACATCAATAGTGGATAAGGACAAGCTTGGCTTATGGGTAAAAACTGAGAAGGGATATGAACAGTACATTCATCACTTTTAAAGCTGCCATCAAAATACAACTAAGCACTGAAATTATGACAGAATACATTAATTTATCTTGATAGTTTCCAGTTTTCAAATATGGCCTGTAATATTGACTAACTCTTATGGAACTGAATCTTCTTATATTTTCGACCATTCTCTCCAGGAATAAGAAGAAAAGTCTCTACTCTGTAAATTCACTGAACTGTGTTCATCTTTAGTTAGTAAACGAAACTAAAAGAGACTGGAAAAAGAATGATGAAAATGCCTTTTCAAGTTGGTAGGATCAGTAAGAAAATACAAATGTAATGAATAAATATTATAAATAAATAAAATTGGTTAAAGGAAAAAAATCTGAAAAAATGCAAAAATAAAAATATTGTTGAATAAGAGTATAATCAATGCATTTTCAAAAGAACTTAACATAAGACAAGTGAAAAATTTCTCTTTCAAAATTAATTTGACCATAACTACATAATCTAGTTAAATTACACTATCAACTAATATGAGAATACTACTTCATTGTTTTATGAATTCATAGAAATAAAGAAAATTGAGACTCTTACTCAGGAAAGTTTATAATAATGTACTGCTTATTGTATTAACTTAATTCTTTTTTAGGAGAATGTTGAAATAAATAATGCTGAGGACCACAATCCCTGCATGTTTTAGGTCTTGAAAATTGACACAAGTCTTTGCCACTTGCTCTGAAATGGAGAATTTTTAGAAAATAAAAATATCTCTTACTTTCAGTCTGGTTTAGAGAGGAATCTACCTCTGAAATTAACAGTGATGCTAGTGCTCCGCTCTATGTTAGTACATTCTATGCCTATCCACTCTGATGCTAGTGCCCGTTCCTTATACCATTGATAAGTGAGCAATTTTCTGGCTTTCCCTGTGGAACATGATCATCTGGTGGGTTTTCTAGCCTCACATAGTATTCTCACACTAACAGTCTCACTTGAGTATTTATTGGCTTTATTCATTTATTCACTTGAACAACATGTTTCAAGGTCATTGTCCAAGTATTAAATCTTGAATCATGAAACAGTCATTTCTTTTTAATTATGTCACATCTATCCACTTTTGTATTCCAACATTGATCTAGCAGCCACATATGCTCTCCTGGATATGATAGTATATAGTAGCAACATCCTGAAGCTCCTTACTATATAATTCTTTTACTTACTTGCATAATTCAGATATTTGGGGGTCAAGTTGTATTATAATTTGTCTCTAATCATTGGAATATTGTACAGGATATGAGGAAAGAGGAAATACTAATGGCAGGTGGATCATGTTGTCTTACAAGGCAGAAGCCTTTGATAATCTTCAAGCACAGGGTATCTCCAGCCTCTTGTAAGGAATGAATCACTTCAGCAGGCTTGGAGTGACTGACAGGACCTAGCGATTAAAAATTTCTGAGGACAATACCTCTGTATCTCCATACCAAGTCTCAGTTCTACTTCTTTTCAATGAGTCTCACAATCTTGGTATAAGAGTCTTTCTAGGGTGAAAATGAAACCATCTCTGAAGACCTGACACCCTGGTAATGCAATATTGAACCTTACCCTCAGCTTTTTTTCTGTCTTCCAACTGCAGATCAGAATCTTTTATAATTTGCCAAAGAAATCACCTGGATTTTATCACTTATCTTAATTGATTATCTTTAGCCTTAAGGCATCTATGTCCTATGACACAATAATTCTCATCATTAATTTCATAGTTATTAAAGTGACTATTTCCACCAGCCCACACATTTTCGTAAAATTCAAGACAGCCGATCACATGAAGGTTTCTAGTAATTGCACTATTGCAATATTTCACGATATATCCATATTCCAAATAAAGTTTGTATTGCTAACTCCTGAAAGTGCAATCTGGTAACAAAATCTGATTTTAGAGTCTTCTTCTTAGGATCATTTTTAATACCACTTTCTTAGTTTGGGGGAGTTTATTGCTTTAAAAAAAACCCTTTTCCCCAGTAAACTGACACTCAGAAAGTGGGTTTTATACATAAGGCTTATTAGAGCATGCGCCTGTAAATAAACCCTCTAGTGGAGAGAGGAACTTAGGATCGAGAAAGAGAAGGTGACTTTCCATGAAGTTGAAACAGAAGGAAACAATCCCGCAGGGAACTTTAGGGCTGTAATGACTTTTTTTGTATGATTTCAAATTGACACAAAGGGACTATACTTTGGGTATATTATCTAGCTTAATTTTGGTATTCATAACTATTAACTAGTAATTTTTTCTAATAGATTATATTTTGGCAATTAAAAAACTATATGTGAAGGAAATTAATTAAGCATACATAATGTAGCTGCAGAAGTTATGCTTTTATGGCAATCCATTTGGCATATCACATTTGCTCTGGAGCAATTTACAAGTTAAAACTAACAACATATATCAAATATGTATGCAAGGCATGCTTTGAAGTACTCAAGATAAATTGACTGTAAGTAATAAAAATAAATGTGAGTATATTAATTTTCAAGCTCTCTTCTGATTAACAAATACACCATAGGTTGGATGGATTAAACAATAGAAATTTATTTTTCTCACAGTTCTAGAAGCTGAAAGTGTAAGAATCAGGTGTTGGCAGAGTTAATTTGGCTTCCTCTGAGGCCTGTTGGCTCACAGATGCCCCCCTCTTGTTTTAGCCTCATATAATCTTCTCGGTGCTTACACAGTGATGAAAAACCAACCAACAAAGAAAATTGATATGAAGAAGTGAGGCAGTTTCTATGACTAAATCTGATGATGTGTTTTATAATTCTTCAGAACTTATTGACAGAAGTTTAGAAATGTTTATAAAGATGCAGCCTAGAGAAGACATAGAATGTAAGAATGCTGACAGGAATGTAGATGATAAAGACTGAAGTTACAAGGTTTCAGAGGGGAATGAAGACTCTATTATGAATCATACTAGAGACCCACTCATGAAACACTCTAGCTAAGAATTTGCCTATTCTTTTTCCATAACCTGAGATTTTGTGAGAAGCTGAATTTAAAGGTGATATAAAAATTAACCTAGGGAATATTATTTTAAGGCAGCATAATATTTGTAATGTAGAATATGTATTTCTGAATGCTTTTAGTCAGGTTTTAGAATTAGAAGCAGGAGGCAGAGCAGAAGGCTTTGAAAAACTTGACACTGAGTCAGAAAAGTGCCTGCAAACCTGAGGCCACAGAAGGTGTGGTTGTTAAAGAGATTAGCACCCTTAAAAAGAAGCCATGTACTCTACAATAGCTCAATAGGAAAGATGCACTAAAAGCGTTTCAGGAATTATCCAGAAATAACCCATAGCACGTTCAAGGGTGTAAAAGTATAAACACATTTGAAATACTTTGCTCTGAGAAAAGAGCACCTAGGAACTCTGCTCCCAAAGGCCACCTAGAAACTTATTTCATTAGGATTTTTTTTAACCATGGTTAGCCATCCAGGCACTCAGATGATGCTGTAGCTCTCATCTCAGTGAATCCAGCTGCTCTTCCTGCTGACAGACGAACTAGCATCATCCACCCATGTGGTACTAGTTTTTCAGGCATGCAGATTGCAAGAGTTTTGGGGGTGACAGAGGCTTCAACTGCAATTTCAAATATGGCCTGGGAGGGCTGGGGCTATAGCTCAGTGGCAGAGCACTTTTGCCTACCATGTGTGAGGCACGGGGTTCTATCCTTAGCACCACATAAAAACAAATAAAATAAAATAATTTTAAAGGAAAATAAGGCCTGGGAAGTTAGGAAACATGTGGCATGGTCAGAATTACTGTGGGAAGCCCCTGAGAAGGCAAAATGAAGCTATGAAAGTGAAAGCTGAAGGCAGCAAACAAAGCTAGCTCAAGAGAGTAGGCATACAGATTACAACTAATAAAGCCATCCAGGCAGAAATGTTCACCCTTTCAGTGCACATTCTTCTCCCACATGTCCCATAAGGCAGACATGGAACTACAGGATGTAATGTTTGCCCTGCTGTGCTCAATTTTTGTTTGGGGCCTATTCCTCTTTTCAATGCTCCTACTCCTCACTTTTGGAATGTTTTCTGTGTGCTATCTTATGTCGCAAATATGTAACTTTAATTAAAAAAAAACTTTATAGGCCTCATAGCTCAGAGTTTACCTTGAGTCTCAGAGAAATTTTGGACTTGTACTTTTAAGAAATGCTTAAAATATTGTGACTTTTCAAACCCTTGAGTACAGACTAAATGTATTTTTCATTATGAGATGGACATGAACTTTTGGGACCCAGGAGCAGAATGTTAATAGTTTGGTTTTTGAAATTTTCCCCAAAGGCTCTTATGTTGAAGGCTTGCATCACAGCTGGTAATGCTGTTGGGAGGTGGGAGAAACTTTAGCAGATGGGGTTTACTTAGAAGAAGGGGGTCACTGGTGGATACCTTTGAAGGTATATTTTGTCCTTGAACAATGTCTCTCTTTATCTGTATCTGTCTTTGTCCCCTTCCTGACCAGGCATGCTCCTTGCCATGTTGTTCTTCCTCATCAGTGATGCAGAAACAATAAAACCAAATGTTCATGGATACTTGAAATGATTAAATTAAATTTTTTCTATTTTAAATTAATTTTAATTTTCTCAGGTATTTTATCACAGTGAGAGGAACGCCAACTAACACAATTTATAGTTCTCTTACCTACAAGTATAAAGTCTGGGTCCTTTCAGCAATGTAATAAGAATGAATATTCTGCTTATTTTTTATTTTCTAATCCATTACCATACATTGTTCATGCACCAACATGTACTTTATGTGCATGGATGTGCACAGACACACACTCAAATACACACACACACACACACACACACACACCTGTTTTGGAAAAAAAACTGGAAGAGAGTAGTTGATAGATTTCTAAATCAGAAAGAAATTGAAAAGTGACTACAGAGAAACTATCAGTATTTGAAAAGGAAGAAAAAGAAAAAAAATAAGAAAAAGGTCTTGTACTCCCAAACTAAGGGAATATAACAGTTTTCTCTTCAGTTTCTCGTCAAATTATAATTCCAAATTAAAAATAAAACTTCCACAATTAGTAGTAGGAACATGTCATGATATATGCCAAAAGAATAGAAAACTATTTCTGAAGAAATTTCGAAAAATTTATTTCCCAAATCCATAAAAATGCAATAAATTTTAAATACAATGTTATGTTAGTTACAAAATTGTTTGACTTTTTTTGTGCTTACAGGGCATAAAAATGTTGTCTTAATGTGTTTCCTATAAATTAGTATCTAATTTTATAGAACTAAGAAATGTCTAGACCTAACCAATACAATATAGTATGTTAGGCAAAGTTACCGTTGCCTAGTGGGTAGAATATAGGACAAAGCATAGGATGATGTTACATGCCTAAATGGTCAACTTTGCCTTATTTCCTATTTTTAAATAATTCATTTATTAATACCCAGATATCTTGATCATGTCATCCACATAAGCTATACCCAAAATTACAGAGGAAGAAAATGCCAAAATTATTTTGGTTTTACTTTCCATTATATCCAGATTCTTTTTATTGGGAGCAAGAAGCTGTCACAAACTTGTAATTATAATTTATAAATTTTAAAACAGTTTAGCCAAAGTTACATTGGAAAAACCATGGTACAGGAAAATTTGGGGATATCCAACATGGCGGCAGGCGCGGAGAGATCAAGTCTCTGACCTCTTCAGCTATGCGGGCATAGGGAGTCGTAAACAGTCTAAATGCTGTTTGCTCAGGATCACTAGGCAATGCTGAGCTGACGTGGATCTGGGGCGAACAGTCTGGGCCTCTCAGAACACACACTGAGCCCGGATCAGCTGAATTCAAGCTCCCGTTTGCCTGCTTCCCGCAGATAAACAGCTGTGACTCAGCACTAATCCATCCGGCTGAAACAACTGGTCAGCCCTTCTGATCCTACGGAGGTAAATGCCAACCGAGCCTTCATAGGCAGTGGCCACAGGTTTGAAACGGGGCTTGGGAGAGGCAGTCAGGACCCACCCGTTGCATTGGTCACCCGATAAAGGGAAACGAACTGTCGCCATTTGCAAGAGATACCACCATGGCAGAGAACTGACGTCACCAGACTGCGGCAGAGGAGATAACTTCATTGAAACCAGCGGCTACAGGTGTGTAATCCCCTAGCCTTCCCTCTCCACACATTGGGGAAACCTTAAGGGCCCCTCCCAGCTGTCCTGTGAGCGCGATAGCCAGACCGAGGGAATCAGGAGTGGCACGGGACCCGCGGCACAGAACTCCCTGCTACCGCTCCCACCAGTGCTGACAACTGAGGTCTCTTGCACCAGCTACCGGGGGCGGGCGTGGCTACCGGAGGGCAAGTAAAATTCGCTGAAGATTCTCATCCCCAAGCTCTACAAGCTTAGGGTCTGAGGGAATGGCAAACAGGGAGAGTGTGCCCAGTCGTTCATGAAAACAGGGCTCCTGGGAGCAGCAGACCTGGCGTGTAGCCAGTATTGTGGTGAGCGTCACCGGTGAGCGAGGCCTAGCTTGAGGAAAAGTGGGAAGTGACTAGACACAAGAGAAGGCCCTAGGCACTCAGGATTGGAGGCCCACCCAGTCTGGGAGGGAGAGCTGCTGCACAGTGATTGATTCCCGCCTATTGACAGGAGAAACTTGGCCTGGTGGGCACAGCTCCACCTACTGGAAGAGAAGTTAATCAAACTCTAAGACTGCATTTATTAGTTTTTTTTTTTTTTTGATTTGGGTGTTTTTCATTTTCATTTTTCTTTCTTGTTGTTTTTTAATTTTTTTTAATTTTTTTTTAAATTTTTTTCTTCTAATTTTAATTTTTATTGTTTTTACTATTTTTTTTAAAGTTTTTTTTTTCTTTTTTTATTTTCTTTTTTTTCTTCTTTTGTCATTTCATTTCTTTTCAATTTTCTTATTCCTCCTTTCTTGAATTCTACCTGATTACTCTCATTCTCTTTAGTGACTTCTTACCTTCCCTTCTAATACCTTTCCTCCCAAGCATCACATAAATTTATAGGAGTAAACAGTAATTCAGCAGTCAAACAGAACAAGAAGTAACATGAGCAGCTTCAAAAAGCAAGGAAGAAAAGGAGTACAAACAATGCAGGACAGCCTAAATATTCAGGAGGACCTAAAGTCATCAGAAAAATGGTCATATAAAGAACTCAAGGAACACCTTAGACACATGGAATGGAACCTTAAAGAGGATACGAGACAGCAAATCCAAACAGTGAAAGAACACATTGAGAATGAATTACATAAACAGATAAAAGAAGAAGTTAAGCATCTTTATCAGGAGATAGAGATTATAAAAGAAAAACAAAAGAAATTAAAGGCATAAAAATAGGAAAAGAAGAACTTAAGTTATCACTATTTGCAGATGACAGATTCTATACCTAGAAGACCCAAAAGGGTCTACAAAGAAACTACTAGAACTAATAAATGAATTCAGCAAAGTGGCAGGATATAAAATCAACATGCATAAGTCAAAGGCATTTCTGTATATCAGCAACAAAACTTCTGAAACGGAAATGAGGAAAAACACTCCATTCACAATATCCTCAAAAAAAAAAAATACTTGGGAATCAACAAAACAAAAGAGGTGAAAGATTTATACAATGAAAAATACAGAACCCTAAAGAGAGAAGTAGAAGAAGATCTT
The DNA here is from genome assembly GCF_964194105.1 of Spermophilus citellus. Taxonomy (NCBI): domain Eukaryota; kingdom Metazoa; phylum Chordata; class Mammalia; order Rodentia; family Sciuridae; genus Spermophilus; species Spermophilus citellus. The sequence continues at coordinate 250,192,418 of NC_138182.1, read as the reverse complement.
AGAAGATGGTGGAAAAATATACCCTGTTAATGGATAGGGAGAACTAACATTATCAAAATGGCGATATTACCAAAAGTTCTCTATAGGTTTAATGCAATGCCAATCAAAATCCCAATGGCATTTCTTGTAGAAATAGATAAAGCAATCATGAAATTCATATGGAAAAATAAAAGACCCAGAATAGCAAAAGCAATTCTAAGCAGGAAGTGTGAATCAAGAGGTATAGCGATACCAGATTTCAAATTATATTACAGAGCAATAGTGACAAAAACAGCATGGTACTGGTACCAAAACAGGCGGGTGGACCAATGGTACAGAATAGAGGACACAGAGACTAATCCACAAAGTTACAACTATCTTATATTTGATAAAGGGGCTAAAAGCATGCAATGGAGGAAGGATAGCATCTTCAACAAATGGTGTTGGGAAAACTGGAAATCCATATGCAACAAAATGAAACTGAATCCCTTTCTCTCGCCATGCACAAAAGTTAACTCAAAATGGATCAAGGAGCTTGATATCAAATCAGAGACTCTGCGTCTGATAGAAGAAAAAGTTGGCTCCCATCTATATATTGTGGGGTTGGGCTCCAAATTCCTTAATAGGACACCCATAGCGCAAGAGTTAATAACAAGAATCAACAAATCGGACTTACTTAAACTAAAAAGTTTTTTTCTCAGCAAGAGAAACAATAAGAGAGGTAAATAGGGAGCCTACATCATGGGAACAAATTTTTACTCCTCACACTTCAGATAGAGCCCTAATATCCAGAGTATACAAAGAACTCAACAAATTAGACAATAAGATAACAAATAACCCAATCAACAAATGGACCAGGTCCTTACCTGAACAGACACTTCTCAGAGGAGGATATACAATCAATCAACAAGTACATGAAAAAATGCTCACCATCTCTAGCAGTCAGAGAAATGCAAATCAAAACCACCCTAAGATACCATCTCACTCCAGTAAGATTGGCAGCCATTATGAAGTCCAACAACAACAAGTGCTGGCGAGGATGTGGAGAAAAGGGTACACTTGTACATTGCTGGTGGGACTGCAAATTGTTGCGGCCAATTTGGAAAGCAGTATGGAGATTCCTGGGAAAGCTGGGAATGGAACCATTTGACCCAGCTATTGCCCTTCTCGGACTATTCCCTGAAGACCCTAAAAGAGCGTACTACAGGGATACTGCCACATCGATGTTCATAGCAGCACAATTCACAATAGCTAGACTGTGGAACCAACCCTGATGCCCTTCAATAGATGAATGGATAAAAAAAATGTGGCATTTATACACCATGGAGTATTACGCAGCACTAAAAAATACAAAATCATGGAATTTGCAGGGAAATGGATAGCACTAGAGCAGATTATGCTTAGTGAAGCTAGCCAATCCCTAAAAAACAAATACCAAATGTCTTCTTTGATATAATGAGAGCAACTATGAACAGAGCAGGGTGGAAAAGCAGGAAGAAAAGATTAACATTAAACAGAGATATGCGATGGGAGAGAAAGGGAGAGTAAAGGGAAATTGCATGGAAATGAATGGAGACCCTCATTGTTTTACAAAATTACATATAAGAGGTTGTGAGGGGAATGGGAAAATAAACAAGGAGAGAAATTAATTACAATAGATGGGGTAGAGAGAGAAGATGGGAGGGAAGGGGAGGGGGGATAGTGGAGGATAGGAAAGGTATCAGAATTCAACAGTTACTAATAGGCCATTATGTAAAATTGTGGATGTGTAACCGACGTGATTCTGCAATCTGCATTTGGGGTAAAATTGGGGGTTCATAACCCACTTCAATCTAATGTATGAAATATGATATGTCAAGAGTTTGTAATGTTGTGAACAACCAATAAAAAAAGAGAAAGATGGAAAAAAAAAGAAAGAAAAACCATGGTACATAAATATTTTTCTCCACATTATGTTTTTGAGTTGCTGCCTAACAAATAATGCTGAATATGCTTTAATAACAATTAATAATTAAAAGTACATGAATTCCTGCTTTACTGACTTTTTATCATTTTTTAATTTTTAATTTTAATTTGTTATATATGACAACAGAATGCATTACAATTCATATTACACATATAGAGCACAATTTTTCATATCTCTGATTTTACACAAAGTAGAGTCACATCCTTCATGTCTTCATACATGTACTTAGGGTATGATTACCATTGCATTCCACCATCTTTTCTACTCCTATTTCCCCTGTCTTCCCCTCCCTCTCCTTTTTCCCTTTGCCCTATCTAGAGTTCATTTAATCCTCCCATCCCATGCCCCCTGTAGCACATTATGAATTAGCATCCTTAAATCAGAGAAATCATTCAGCATTTGGTTTGGGGGGATTTGCTAATTTCACTTAATATTATATTCTCCAGCTCCATCTATTTACCTGCAAATGCCATGATTTTATTCTCTTTTTATGCTGAAAAATATTCATTCTGTATAATATACCACATTTTCTTTACCCATTCATCTACTGAAGGGCAGACACTACAGAAATACATAAGATAATTAAAAATTATTTTAAGAGCTTATAATCCAATAAAATAGAAAATATGAAAGGCATTGACAAATTTCTAGAGTCACATGATTTGCCCAAACTGAATCAGGATGATATACACAATTTAAAGAGATCAGTTTCAAGAGATGAAACAGAAGATGCCATCAGAAGCCTACCAACCACAAAAGCCCAGGACTGGATGGATACACAGTGGAGTTCTACAAGACCTTTAAAGAAGAACTAATACCAAATACTCTTCAATTTAGGAAACAGAAAAAGAGGGAGCACTTCCAAATACACTCTATGAGGCCAATATCACTCTGATTCCAAAACCAGGCAAAGACACAACAACAACAACAACAACAACAACAGAGAAAAGAAAAGAAAGAAAAGAAAAATTCAGACCAATATGCAAAATTTTTAAATAAAATTCTGGCAAACCAAACACAAAAACATATCAAAAAGATAGTTCACCAACATCAAGTGGGGTTCATCCCAGGGATGCAAGTTTGGTTCAACATATGGAAATTAATAAATGTAATTCATCACATCAATAGACTTAAAGATAAGAACCATGTGATCATCTCAATAGACACAGAAAAATCATTTGACAAAATACAGCACCCCTTCATGTTCAAAACACTATATTACTAGGGATAACAAGAAGATATCTCAACATCAAAAAAGCTATCTATGCTAAGCCCCTGGACAACATCATTCTAAATAGAGAAAATTTGAAAGCATTCCCTCTAAAATCTGGAACAAGCCAGGGATGCGCTCTTTCACCATTTTTATTTAACATAGTTCTTGAAACACTGGCCAGATCAATTAGACAGGCAAAATAAATTAAAGCGATATGGATAGGTAAAGAAAAACTCAAATTATCACTATTTGCCAATAATTTGATTCTATACATACAAGACCCAAAAACTTCCACCAGAAAACTTCTAGGACTAGTAAATGAATTCAGCAAAGTAGCAGGATACAAAATCAACCCCCATAAATCAAAGGGATTTCTGTATATCAGTGAAAAATCCTCTGAAAGGGAAATGAGGAAAACTACCCAATTTCCAATAGCATCAATCAATCAATAAATATATAAAATACTTGGGTGTCAACTTAACGAAAGAGGTGAACGACCTTACAATGAAAACTACAGAATACTAAAGAAAGAAAGAGATCTTAGAAGATGAAACGGTCTACCTTTTTACTGATTTTTGACAACTGAATTTAGTTCTATAAGACATTGAGTCTATAAGAAAAAATCTCCACATTTTAAGAATTTAACATACCATTGACCAAGAAATTCTTAACATTTTGCTCAGTTAGACTGAACTTTTGATAGTTCTTCCTGCTTCTAAGCTCCTGATCTTTCTCTCATACTGGCCATTACAGAATCCACATGGACTAACCATAGAGATCTTTCTTTTCCCTTTTCTTTGAGCATTTTCTGTAGAAAACATAATCATAAGTTATTCCTCTTCCTCTGTGAGATGTACATACTCTTAAACCCTCTTGGCAGTTGTATAACTCAAGGAGTTTTTCTTTGATCAACCTCTGCCTAATGCCCTCTAGTACTTTTCAACAAGCTCATTTCATCCCTTAAAGATCATCTAATATTTTGGTTCGGTAGAGTTGAGCTCAGATTGACTTCTGTCCTCTCTCTGTATTACAGCAGGCTTGTATAATGTTTTTCTTTGTCTAATAAATGTTGATAACATTTTGTTTTAATGGCATTTCCTATAATGATTTTCAATTCTTAAAATTGTTCAGTTGTTTCATCTCTTTCATTCTGTAGACTAAACCAAATATTGATTAACATTTTTTTTATTATGCTTTGGTTTTGGAATGTTTTGTGTTTGTATGCCACAATTTTTGTGTAGCATGAAGCAAGAAGATTTATTTGTTTCACAGTTCTGCTGACTGGAGGATCCAAACAGAATGGAGTCAGCATCTTGTGGGGGACCATCTGGCTGTATTACAACATGGTCAAAGACAGAAAGGAAAATGGCCCTGTGAAAAGAAGTGAGTGTTCATTTGGCATGATGGAAGAACAAGAGACCATGGAGAGGTTAGGCTCACTCTTTTTATAACTATCTGTTCTCATGGGAACTAATTCACTGTATCAGGCCTGACCACTCCCAGGAAACAGCATTAATCCTTACATGAGGATAGAGCCTTTATGAACAAATTATCCTCCACAAGTCACTTCACACTACCACACTGGCAATCAAACGTCCAGCACAAAAACTGTTGATAAATAAACTATATCCAAACTATAGCACATTTTATTTATTCACAGAAAAAATTTACTTGATGAGATGGATAAATATTCTGATATTATTACTCAAGAAAAAATAATTTCTCTAGAAATAATTCTTTGATATTCTAATTCTAAAGAAAAGAAGAACCAAAAGTTACAGTGTAACTGATTCAGGTGATTCTTTACATGGAATTAAAGAACAAAACATAAATTGAAAAAATTACTCATATGTAATTTTAACAAAAAAGTAAAATAAAAATTTTACTTTGTAGTGTTTTAAGAAATATACTTGGAAATAGCACATTCTTGCTTAAAAAATGTGCCAGATAATTGGAAGCTGATTAAATTTGTAATTAGCTAAAGATCATAAAATAAATTCTCACCCTTGAAAAGTGAGAGAATATGTGTGATTTTTATGATATCTCAGAAAGTTTGAAAGCAAAGGTCATGTCTCAATAAAAAATGTTCATAATTCAATGATTCATTCCTATGAATAACTAAAACTCCACAATATTATTGTATAAATATGAAACTTCTTAACTCTAGTTCTGATGTTCCCTCCAAACAACAGCAAATAAAAATGCTACCTTCATCTTCATATCTTCTCTAATTTATGAAAAAATGCTCAATTAAAAGAACAAGCTCATCTGTCATCAAAGTGGCAAATGTGTTATTTAAAGCAATTGATTCAGAAAGACTGAGCACTGACCATGTCATTATATTAAAAAGGAGTCACTTACACCAGCAGGGATTCTTTAAATAGCATGTTCTCCTATTGTATTAAAAATGTGTTTACACATCATTAACTACTTGCATGAGAACTAGGCATAAAGAAACTTAATGCCTAAGAATTAAAAGCCAAGGGTATGGAAATATCCAAGATAAAAACAAAACATTTGTTATATAATACATCTCAGTATTAAAGAGAGTACATTTCACAAATAGTTTATTTATACCTAATATACACACATATGTTTCTCATGTTTTGGCATCAGCAATGAATTTGGAGTCTGTGTTAGTCAACTTTTGATTATGGTGACAAATACCTGAAAAAAAATACAACTTAGAGAAGGGAAGATTCCTTTTGGTTCATCATTTTAGAGGCTTCACTCTATGGTCACCTGGCTTCATGGCTTAGGGCCTGAGGTGAGGAAGGACATCATGGAAGAAGGAAGGGTGGACAGGAGCTGCCGCATCATAGCAGCCACCAAGCAGAGACAGAAAAAGATAGAGGAAGGGGCTGGGCACAAAAAACACCCTTCCAAGGCACGCCCCCAAGTGACCTACTTCTTCCAAATAGGCCCCATCTCCTAAAATTTATAGCGCCTCCCCATAATGCCATCCAATTTTTAATTCATAAATGGATTAATTCTGTGATGAGATCAGAGCTCTTATGACCCAATCACTTCACAAAAGCCCCAGCTCTGAACATTTCTTCATTGAGGAATAAGTCTTCAACCCGATAGTCTTTGGGGTTACCCCATATACAAACCATAACAGGAGGAGGAAAATGACCCCTCATCATAATTCTTAGCTGGAATGGAATCTAGTTACAAAAGATAGATGAATAAAAGAAAAGAAACAAGTTTATTGACAAGTATAGGTTATATTTATATGGAAACATCCAGAAAATGACTAGTTGTCAGAGGTGGATGTCAATTTTACTCTATATTGTATCTTCAACAAATAATAGTACATTTTTACAGAAATAAGAAGACAAAAGATAATAAGCAGCAACTTGAGGCACAGCAAAAATCTGGCAGATACTTAAATTATTAAAGCTCATTATGGTAGATTCCTCTGGCATCCTCTCCAGTATGTTAAGGGTCTATCGCTATCCTCAATGATTAATCTTTGTTCTCCGTGGGGAGGGAGGCAGGACACCTTCGGTCTTTGTAAACGCATATCCTACTTTTAGTTAAACAGAGCGAGGACAGAGAGCTTTCCGGAATCTGATTCATCTTAATTCTCTTCAGGTCAACAATACTTCATATTTTGGGGAACCATATGCTGGTCTCCTACAACAGTTAATAAACTTGTTGCAAGGAACCGGAGGTCACCACTTATATAATCTTGCTTATATGATTTTGCCACCAGAATATTAAATCTTTACTAATTGGATGTTATCTCCCCATATCTTCAAAAAACAAATAACAAAAACAGAGAGATGGCCTCTCTCTCAACAGATATTTATTGAGTAATTACTTTGTAGTGAACAAGACAAACAGGACATTTAAAGCCTATCTTTTAGGAAACAGCCAACAACGAGAAGGAAAATAGAGCACACTAGTATGTGCTGGGTTTACAATTTTAGCTCATGTTAAAAAGATCTAAAGGGAAAAGTTTCTCAAGCTTCTAACATCAAATTGTATTTGAGAAGACAGAGCTAAGTGGGAGTGAGGGAGATAATTGGTGAATGCCTGTTCAGGCAGAGGGCATAACAAGTCCTAAGGAAGGCAAGAGTTTTACATATTTGAGAAGCAGCACATTGGATAAGTTCTCCTAGAATCTCATTATTATCTGTTTCACATGGCTGCTGTAAATAATTAATAAAATAATTGGTGGTTTAGAAGAAGAAAAATTTATTATCTCATGCTTCCAGAGGCTGGATCTAAAATCAAGCTGTTGGCAGGTCTATGCCCGCTCTGAAGCCTCTAAGAATAAATCTTCCTTTCTTCTGCCAGATATTAGTAGTTCCAAGCATTCTTTTGTTTATGACCACATAACTCCAATCTCCTCTGCTTCCTTCACAGTCTTCCCTGTGTCTGCATTGGCTTCTCTTGTGTCCTTTAAAAGAACACATATAACTGGATTTAGGGTTCATCTAAATAATCAAGGATATTCTCATTCCAAGAGGCTTTACTTAACTATATCTGCCAAAACCCTTTTCTAAATAAAGTCATCTTCAGAGGCTCCTAAGGTCAAAATAAAGAAATATCTTTTTGAGGGCTACTGTTAAACCCACAACATTCATCTTAACAAAGATATTGTCCAGGGAAGTAACTGATTTGAACCAGTACCACATGAGCTTCTCAGGAGCTATCCTAAAATATATGGCAAACTTTGGATTCTGCCTGTTTCTAAGCTTAGATACAACATTGACTATGTAGACATCCCATTCCGCTAGGCAGTAAGAAGATCACTATTGGCATGACTGACAATTTTATAAAACTCTTATGTTTTTTCTTAAGTCCTGATGTTATTTCCTGCTACTGGATCCAGGGAGAGTATGAGATTCCCACTCCACTTTTTTAAAACTCATTTTGATTTGACCACTTAAATACAAGTGCCCATAGTGATTTATAACATTATTATTGCATTTGATTTATTTACCCTATAGAATTTTAACAATATAAGCAGAATCACATATTTATATGTCTAATTATTGTACCCTAGTCCTACATTAAAGAAAGGGAATCAATTTTTGTTGAATGCATATAAACTCTAGAATCCCATATGAGGAGGCACAACATTTTGACCCTCAAGAACAAAATTCTGCAAGTAATTATTGATAGAATAAATATATCTGAAAGGGAGAAGGAGGATAAGTTTCCTCCATCTTCATAAACTTATATTTGGAAAATTCCTATAAGAGATATACACAGGGGGCTGGGGATGTGGCTCAAGTGGTAGCGCGCTCGCCTGGCATGCCTGTGGCCCGGGTTCAATCCTCAGCACCACATACAAACAAAGATGTTGTGTCCGCCGAGAACTAAAAAATAAATATTAAAAATTCTCTCTCTCCCTCCTCTCTCACTCTCTCTTAAAAAAAAGAGATATACACAGGAAATTCTAGTAAGTAAGTCATCTGAAAATAGTGATAATTTACGTTCTTCTTTTCCTATTTTTATGCCTTTAATTTCTTTCGTCTGTCTAATTGCTCTGGCAAGTGTTTCGAGAACTATGTTGAACAGAAGTGGTGAGAGAGGGCATCCCTGTCTTGTTCCAGATTTTAGAGGGAATGCCTTCAATTTTTCTCCATTCAGAATGATGCTAGCCTGAGGCTTGGCATAGATTGCTTTTACAATATTGAGGTATGTTCCTGTTATCCTTAGTTTTACTAGAGTTTTGAACATAAAGGGATGCTGTACTTTGTGGAATGCTTTTTCTGCATCTATCGAGATGATCATATGGTTCTTATATTTAAGTCTATTGATGTGGTGAATAACATTTATTGATTTCCGTATATTGAACCATCCTTGCATCCCAGGGATGAATCCTACTTGATCATGGTGCACAATTTTTTTGATATGTTTTTGAATCCGATTCGCCAGAATTTTATTGAGGATTTTTGCATCTAGGTTCATTAGAGATATTGGTCTGTAGTTTTCTTTCTTTGAAGTGTCTTTGTCTGGTTTAGGAATCAGGGTGATGTTGGCCTCGTAGAATGAATTTGAAAGTTCTCCCTCTTTTTCTATTTCCTGAAATAGCTTGAAAAGTATTGGTATTAGTTCCTCTTTAAAGGTTTTGTAAAATTCTGCTGTATACCCATCCGGTCCTGGGCTTTTCTTAGTTGGTAGTCTTTTGATGGTTTCTTCTATTTCCTCAATTGTTATTGGTCTGTTTAGGTTGTCTATATCCTCCTGACTCAATCTGGGCAGATCATATGACTTAAGAAATTTATCGATGCCTTCACTATCTTCTATTTTATTGGAGTATAAGGATTCAAAATAATTTCTGATTATCTTCTGTGTTTCTGAAGTGTCTGTTGTGATATTGCCTTTTTCATCCCGTATGCTAGTAATTTGAGTTCTTTCTCTTCTTCTCTTCATTAGCATGGCTAAGGGTCTGTCAATCTTATTTATTTTTTCAAAGAACCAACTTTTAGTTTTGTCAATATTTTCTTTTTTTTAAGACCTCTATGCTTTATTCAAATTTAGGGAAAAAACAATAAAATTATAGTAGTACATGGATAATCTATCACTACAATCTCAAAGAATGGATTTTTATTTATTTATTTATTTATTTATTTATTTATTTATTTATTTATTTAAATTTATTGTTGGTCGTTCAAAACATTACAAAGTTCTTAATATATCATATTTCACAATTTGATTCAAGTGGGTTATGAACTCCCATTTTTACCCTGTATACCGATTGCTGTATCACATCAGTTACACTTCCATTGATTTACATATTGCCATTCTAGTGTCTGATGTATTCTGCTGTCTATCCTATTCTCTACTATCCCCCTTCCCCTCCCCTCCCCTCCCCTCCCCTTTTCTCTCTCTACCCCCTCTACTGTAAATCATTTCTTCACTTGTATTATTTTTCTCTTACCCCTCCTTTCCTCTTATATGTAATTGTGTATGACCCTGAGGCTCACCTTCCAATTCCATGCGATTTCCCTTCTCTCTCCCTTTCCCTCCCAACTATCATCCCTGTTTAATGTTAATCTTCTTCTCAAGCTCTTCGTCCCTACCCTGTCCTTGGTTACTCCCCTTATATCAAAGAAGTCATTTGGCATTTGTTTTTTAAGGATTGGCTAGCTTCGCTTAGCATAATCTGCTCTAATGCCATCCATTTCCCTCCAAATTCTATGATTTTGTCATTTCTTAATGCAGAGTAATACTCCATTGTGTATAAATGCCACATTTTTTTATTTATTCATCTATTGAAGGGCATCTAGGTTGGTTCCACAATCTTGTTATCGTGAATTGTGCTGCTATGAACATCAATGTAGCAGTGTCCCTGTAGCATGCTCTTATTAGGTCTTTAAGGAATAGACCAAGAAGGGGAATAGCTGGGTCAAATGGTAGTTCCATTCCCAGCTTTCCAAGAAATCTCCATACTGCTTTCCAAATTGGCTGCACCAATTTGCAGTCCCACCAACAATGAACAAGTGTACCCTTTTCCCCGCATCCTCGCCAGCACTTGTTGTTGTTGGACTTCCTAATGGCTGCCAATCTTACTGGAGTGAGATGGTATCTTAGGGTGGTTTTGATTTGCATTTCTCTGACTGCTAGCGATGGTGAGCATTTTTTCATGTACTTGTTAATTGATTGTATTTCCTCCTCTGAGAAGTGTCTGTTCAGGTCTGTGGCCCATTTGTTGATTGGGTTGTTTGTTATCTTATTATCTAATTTTTTGAGTTCCTTGTATACTCTGGATATTAGGGCTCTATCTGAAGTGTGTGGAGTAAAGATTTGTTCCCAGGATGTAGGCTCCCTGTTTACCTCTTTTATTGTTTCTTTTGCTGAGAAAAAACTTTTTAGTTTGAGTAAGTCCCATTTGTTGATTCTAGTTGTTAACTCTTGCGCTATGGGTGTCCTATTGAGGAATTTGGAGCCCGACCCCACAGTATGTAGATCATAGCCAACTTTTTCTTCTATCAGACGCCGTGTCTCTGATTTAATATCGAGCTCCTTAATCCATTTTGAGTTAACTTTTGTGCATGGCGAGAGAAAGGGATTCAGGTTCATTTTGATGCAAATGGATTTCCAGTTTTCCCAGCACCATTTGTTGAAGATGCTATCCTTCCTCCATTGCATGCTTTTAGCCCCTTTATCAAATATAAGATAGTTGTAGTTTTGTGGATTGGTTACTGTGTCCTCTATTATGTACCATTGGTCCACCCGCCTGTTTTGGTACCAGTACCATGCTGTTTTTGTTACTATTGCTCTGTAGTATAGTTTGAAGTCTGGTATCGCTATACCGCCTGATTCACACTTCCTGCTTAGCATTGTTTTTGCTATTCTGGGTATTTTATTATTCCATATGAATTTCATGATTGTTTTATCTATTTCTACAAGAAATGCTGTTGGGATTTTGATTGGGATAGCATTGAACTTATAGAGAACTTTTGGTAATATCTCCATTTTGATGATGTTAGTTCTGCCTATCCATGAACAAGGAATATTTTTCCATCTTCTGAGGTCTTCTTCTATATCTCTCTTTAGGGTTCTGCAGTTTTCATTGTATAGGTCTTTCACCTCTTTTGTTAGGTTAATTCCCAAGTATTTTATTTTTTGGGGGGATATTGTGAATGGAGTAGTTGTCCTCATTTCCATTTCAGAGGATTTGTCGCTGATATACAAGAATGCATTTGATTTATGCGTGTTGATTTTATATCCTGCCACTTTGCTGAATTCATTTATTAGCTCTAATAGTTTCTTTGTAGACCCTTTTGGGTCTGTTAGGTATAGAATCATATCATCTGCAAATAGTGATAACTTAAGTTCTTCTTTTCCTATTTTTATGCCTTTAATTTCTTTTGTCTGTCTAATTGCTCTGGCAAGTGTTTCGAGGACTATGTTGAACAGAATTGGTGAGAGAGGGCATCCCTGTCTTGTACCAGATCTTACAGGGAATGCCTTCAATTTTTCTCCATTCAGAATGATGTTGGCCTGTGGGTTATCATAGATTGCTTTTACAATGTTGAGGTGTGATCCTGTTATCCCTAATTTTTCTAGAGTTTTGAACATAAAGGGATGCTGTACTTTGTCAAATGCTTTTTCTGCATCTATCGAGATGATCATATGGTTCTTATTTTTAAGTCTATTGATGTGGTGAATAACATTTATTGATTTCCATATATTGAACCAGCCTTGCATCCCAGGGATGAATCCTACTTGATCATGGTGCACAATTTTTTTGATATGATTTTGAATTCGATTCTCCAGAATTTTATTGAGGATTTTTGCATCTAGGTTCATTAGAGATATTGGTCTGTAGTTTTCTTTGTTTGAAGTGTCTCTGTCTGGTTTCGGCATCAGGGTGATGTTGGCCTCATAGAATGTATTTGGAAGTTCTCCCTCTTTTTCTATTTCCTGAAATAGCTTGAAAAGTATTGGTGTTAGTTCCTCTTTAAAGGTTTTGTAAAACTCTGCTGTATACCCATCCAGTCCTGGGCTTTTCTTAGTTGGTAGTCTTTTGATTGTTTCTTCTATTTCCTCTATTGTTATTGGTCTTTTTAAGTCGTCTATATCTTCCTGACTCAATCTGGGCAGATCATATGACTTAAGAAATTTTTCGATGCCTTCACTATCTTCTATTTTATTGGAGTATAAGGATTCAAAATAATTTCTGATTATCTTCTGTATTTCTGAAGTGTCTGTTGTGATATTGCCTTTTTCATCCCGTATGCTAGTAATTTGAGTTCTTTCTCTTCTTCTCTTCATTAGCATGGCTAAGGGTCTGTCAATCTTATTTATTTTTTCAAAGAACCAACTTTTAGTTTTGTCAATATTTTCTTTTTTTTAAGACCTCTATGCTTTATTCAAATTTAGGGAAAAAACAATAAAATTATAGTAGTACATGGATAATCTATCACTACAATCTCAAAGAATGGATTTTTATTTATTTATTTATTTATTTATTTATTTATTTATTTATTTATTTAAATTTATTGTTGGTCGTTCAAAACATTACAAAGTTCTTAATATATCATATTTCACAATTTGATTCAAGTGGGTTATGAACTCCCATTTTTACCCTGTATACCGATTGCTGTATCACATCAGTTACACTTCCATTGATTTACATATTGCCATTCTAGTGTCTGATGTATTCTGCTGTCTATCCTATTCTCTACTATCCCCCTTCCCCTCCCCTCCCCTCCCCTCCCCTTTTCTCTCTCTACCCCCTCTACTGTAAATCATTTCTTCACTTGTATTATTTTTCTCTTACCCCTCCTTTCCTCTTATATGTAATTGTGTATGACCCTGAGGCTCACCTTCCAATTCCATGCGATTTCCCTTCTCTCTCCCTTTCCCTCCCAACTATCATCCCTGTTTAATGTTAATCTTCTTCTCAAGCTCTTCGTCCCTACCCTGTCCTTGGTTACTCCCCTTATATCAAAGAAGTCATTTGGCATTTGTTTTTTAAGGATTGGCTAGCTTCGCTTAGCATAATCTGCTCTAATGCCATCCATTTCCCTCCAAATTCTATGATTTTGTCATTTCTTAATGCAGAGTAATACTCCATTGTGTATAAATGCCACATTTTTTTATTTATTCATCTATTGAAGGGCATCTAGGTTGGTTCCACAATCTTGTTATCGTGAATTGTGCTGCTATGAACATCAATGTAGCAGTGTCCCTGTAGCATGCTCTTATTAGGTCTTTAAGGAATAGACCAAGAAGGGGAATAGCTGGGTCAAATGGTAGTTCCATTCCCAGCTTTCCAAGAAATCTCCATACTGCTTTCCAAATTGGCTGCACCAATTTGCAGTCCCACCAACAATGAACAAGTGTACCCTTTTCCCCGCATCCTCGCCAGCACTTGTTGTTGTTGGACTTCCTAATGGCTGCCAATCTTACTGGAGTGAGATGGTATCTTAGGGTGGTTTTGATTTGCATTTCTCTGACTGCTAGCGATGGTGAGCATTTTTTCATGTACTTGTTAATTGATTGTATTTCCTCCTCTGAGAAGTGTCTGTTCAGGTCTGTGGCCCATTTGTTGATTGGGTTGTTTGTTATCTTATTATCTAATTTTTTGAGTTCCTTGTATACTCTGGATATTAGGGCTCTATCTGAAGTGTGTGGAGTAAAGATTTGTTCCCAGGATGTAGGCTCCCTGTTTACCTCTTTTATTGTTTCTTTTGCTGAGAAAAAACTTTTTAGTTTGAGTAAGTCCCATTTGTTGATTCTAGTTGTTAACTCTTGCGCTATGGGTGTCCTATTGAGGAATTTGGAGCCCGACCCCACAGTATGTAGATCATAGCCAACTTTTTCTTCTATCAGACGCCGTGTCTCTGATTTAATATCGAGCTCCTTAATCCATTTTGAGTTAACTTTTGTGCATGGCGAGAGAAAGGGATTCAGGTTCATTTTGATGCAAATGGATTTCCAGTTTTCCCAGCACCATTTGTTGAAGATGCTATCCTTCCTCCATTGCATGCTTTTAGCCCCTTTATCAAATATAAGATAGTTGTAGTTTTGTGGATTGGTTACTGTGTCCTCTATTATGTACCATTGGTCCACCCGCCTGTTTTGGTACCAGTACCATGCTGTTTTTGTTACTATTGCTCTGTAGTATAGTTTGAAGTCTGGTATCGCTATACCGCCTGATTCACACTTCCTGCTTAGCATTGTTTTTGCTATTCTGGGTATTTTATTATTCCATATGAATTTCATGATTGTTTTATCTATTTCTACAAGAAATGCTGTTGGGATTTTGATTGGGATAGCATTGAACTTATAGAGAACTTTTGGTAATATCTCCATTTTGATGATGTTAGTTCTGCCTATCCATGAACAAGGAATATTTTTCCATCTTCTGAGGTCTTCTTCTATATCTCTCTTTAGGGTTCTGCAGTTTTCATTGTATAGGTCTTTCACCTCTTTTGTTAGGTTAATTCCCAAGTATTTTATTTTTTGGGGGGATATTGTGAATGGAGTAGTTGTCCTCATTTCCATTTCAGAGGATTTGTCGCTGATATACAAGAATGCATTTGATTTATGCGTGTTGATTTTATATCCTGCCACTTTGCTGAATTCATTTATTAGCTCTAATAGTTTCTTTGTAGACCCTTTTGGGTCTGTTAGGTATAGAATCATATCATCTGCAAATAGTGATAACTTAAGTTCTTCTTTTCCTATTTTTATGCCTTTAATTTCTTTTGTCTGTCTAATTGCTCTGGCAAGTGTTTCGAGGACTATGTTGAACAGAATTGGTGAGAGAGGGCATCCCTGTCTTGTACCAGATCTTACAGGGAATGCCTTCAATTTTTCTCCATTCAGAATGATGTTGGCCTGTGGGTTATCATAGATTGCTTTTACAATGTTGAGGTGTGATCCTGTTATCCCTAATTTTTCTAGAGTTTTGAACATAAAGGGATGCTGTACTTTGTCAAATGCTTTTTCTGCATCTATCGAGATGATCATATGGTTCTTATTTTTAAGTCTATTGATGTGGTGAATAACATTTATTGATTTCCATATATTGAACCAGCCTTGCATCCCAGGGATGAATCCTACTTGATCATGGTGCACAATTTTTTTGATATGATTTTGAATTCGATTCTCCAGAATTTTATTGAGGATTTTTGCATCTAGGTTCATTAGAGATATTGGTCTGTAGTTTTCTTTGTTTGAAGTGTCTCTGTCTGGTTTCGGCATCAGGGTGATGTTGGCCTCATAGAATGTATTTGGAAGTTCTCCCTCTTTTTCTATTTCCTGAAATAGCTTGAAAAGTATTGGTGTTAGTTCCTCTTTAAAGGTTTTGTAAAACTCTGCTGTATACCCATCCAGTCCTGGGCTTTTCTTAGTTGGTAGTCTTTTGATTGTTTCTTCTATTTCCTCTATTGTTATTGGTCTTTTTAAGTCGTCTATATCTTCCTGACTCAATCTGGGCAGATCATATGACTTAAGAAATTTTTCGATGCCTTCACTATCTTCTATTTTATTGGAGTATAAGGATTCAAAATAATTTCTGATTATCTTCTGTATTTCTGAAGTGTCTGTTGTGATATTGCCTTTTTCATCCCGTATGCTAGTAATTTGAGTTCTTTCTCTTCTTCTCTTCATTAGCATGGCTAAGGGTCTGTCAATCTTATTTATTTTTTCAAAGAACCAACTTTTAGTTTTGTCAATATTTTCTTTTTTTTAAGACCTCTATGCTTTATTCAAATTTAGGGAAAAAACAATAAAATTATAGTAGTACATGGATAATCTATCACTACAATCTCAAAGAATGGATTTTTATTTATTTATTTATTTATTTATTTATTTATTTATTTAAATTTATTGTTGGTCGTTCAAAACATTACAAAGTTCTTAATATATCATATTTCACAATTTGATTCAAGTGGGTTATGAACTCCCATTTTTACCCTGTATACCGATTGCTGTATCACATCAGTTACACTTCCATTGATTTACATATTGCCATTCTAGTGTCTGATGTATTCTGCTGTCTATCCTATTCTCTACTATCCCCCTTCCCCTCCCCTCCCCTCCCCTCCCCTTTTCTCTCTCTACCCCCTCTACTGTAAATCATTTCTTCACTTGTATTATTTTTCTCTTACCCCTCCTTTCCTCTTATATGTAATTGTGTATGACCCTGAGGCTCACCTTCCAATTCCATGCGATTTCCCTTCTCTCTCCCTTTCCCTCCCAACTATCATCCCTGTTTAATGTTAATCTTCTTCTCAAGCTCTTCGTCCCTACCCTGTCCTTGGTTACTCCCCTTATATCAAAGAAGTCATTTGGCATTTGTTTTTTAAGGATTGGCTAGCTTCGCTTAGCATAATCTGCTCTAATGCCATCCATTTCCCTCCAAATTCTATGATTTTGTCATTTCTTAATGCAGAGTAATACTCCATTGTGTATAAATGCCACATTTTTTTATTTATTCATCTATTGAAGGGCATCTAGGTTGGTTCCACAATCTTGTTATCGTGAATTGTGCTGCTATGAACATCAATGTAGCAGTGTCCCTGTAGCATGCTCTTATTAGGTCTTTAAGGAATAGACCAAGAAGGGGAATAGCTGGGTCAAATGGTAGTTCCATTCCCAGCTTTCCAAGAAATCTCCATACTGCTTTCCAAATTGGCTGCACCAATTTGCAGTCCCACCAACAATGAACAAGTGTACCCTTTTCCCCGCATCCTCGCCAGCACTTGTTGTTGTTGGACTTCCTAATGGCTGCCAATCTTACTGGAGTGAGATGGTATCTTAGGGTGGTTTTGATTTGCATTTCTCTGACTGCTAGCGATGGTGAGCATTTTTTCATGTACTTGTTAATTGATTGTATTTCCTCCTCTGAGAAGTGTCTGTTCAGGTCTGTGGCCCATTTGTTGATTGGGTTGTTTGTTATCTTATTATCTAATTTTTTGAGTTCCTTGTATACTCTGGATATTAGGGCTCTATCTGAAGTGTGTGGAGTAAAGATTTGTTCCCAGGATGTAGGCTCCCTGTTTACCTCTTTTATTGTTTCTTTTGCTGAGAAAAAACTTTTTAGTTTGAGTAAGTCCCATTTGTTGATTCTAGTTGTTAACTCTTGCGCTATGGGTGTCCTATTGAGGAATTTGGAGCCCGACCCCACAGTATGTAGATCATAGCCAACTTTTTCTTCTATCAGACGCCGTGTCTCTGATTTAATATCGAGCTCCTTAATCCATTTTGAGTTAACTTTTGTGCATGGCGAGAGAAAGGGATTCAGGTTCATTTTGATGCAAATGGATTTCCAGTTTTCCCAGCACCATTTGTTGAAGATGCTATCCTTCCTCCATTGCATGCTTTTAGCCCCTTTATCAAATATAAGATAGTTGTAGTTTTGTGGATTGGTTACTGTGTCCTCTATTATGTACCATTGGTCCACCCGCCTGTTTTGGTACCAGTACCATGCTGTTTTTGTTACTATTGCTCTGTAGTATAGTTTGAAGTCTGGTATCGCTATACCGCCTGATTCACACTTCCTGCTTAGCATTGTTTTTGCTATTCTGGGTATTTTATTATTCCATATGAATTTCATGATTGTTTTATCTATTTCTACAAGAAATGCTGTTGGGATTTTGATTGGGATAGCATTGAACTTATAGAGAACTTTTGGTAATATCTCCATTTTGATGATGTTAGTTCTGCCTATCCATGAACAAGGAATATTTTTCCATCTTCTGAGGTCTTCTTCTATATCTCTCTTTAGGGTTCTGCAGTTTTCATTGTATAGGTCTTTCACCTCTTTTGTTAGGTTAATTCCCAAGTATTTTATTTTTTGGGGGGATATTGTGAATGGAGTAGTTGTCCTCATTTCCATTTCAGAGGATTTGTCGCTGATATACAAGAATGCATTTGATTTATGCGTGTTGATTTTATATCCTGCCACTTTGCTGAATTCATTTATTAGCTCTAATAGTTTCTTTGTAGACCCTTTTGGGTCTGTTAGGTATAGAATCATATCATCTGCAAATAGTGATAACTTAAGTTCTTCTTTTCCTATTTTTATGCCTTTAATTTCTTTTGTCTGTCTAATTGCTCTGGCAAGTGTTTCGAGGACTATGTTGAACAGAATTGGTGAGAGAGGGCATCCCTGTCTTGTACCAGATCTTACAGGGAATGCCTTCAATTTTTCTCCATTCAGAATGATGTTGGCCTGTGGGTTATCATAGATTGCTTTTACAATGTTGAGGTGTGATCCTGTTATCCCTAATTTTTCTAGAGTTTTGAACATAAAGGGATGCTGTACTTTGTCAAATGCTTTTTCTGCATCTATCGAGATGATCATATGGTTCTTATTTTTAAGTCTATTGATGTGGTGAATAACATTTATTGATTTCCATATATTGAACCAGCCTTGCATCCCAGGGATGAATCCTACTTGATCATGGTGCACAATTTTTTTGATATGATTTTGAATTCGATTCTCCAGAATTTTATTGAGGATTTTTGCATCTAGGTTCATTAGAGATATTGGTCTGTAGTTTTCTTTGTTTGAAGTGTCTCTGTCTGGTTTCGGCATCAGGGTGATGTTGGCCTCATAGAATGTATTTGGAAGTTCTCCCTCTTTTTCTATTTCCTGAAATAGCTTGAAAAGTATTGGTGTTAGTTCCTCTTTAAAGGT
The DNA here is from genome assembly GCF_964194105.1 of Spermophilus citellus. Classification (NCBI taxonomy): domain Eukaryota; kingdom Metazoa; phylum Chordata; class Mammalia; order Rodentia; family Sciuridae; genus Spermophilus; species Spermophilus citellus. The sequence continues at coordinate 250,173,137 of NC_138182.1, read as the reverse complement.
TTTGTAAAACTCTGCTGTATACCCATCCAGTCCTGGGCTTTTCTTAGTTGGTAGTCTTTTGATTGTTTCTTCTATTTCCTCTATTGTTATTGGTCTTTTTAAGTCGTCTATATCTTCCTGACTCAATCTGGGCAGATCATATGACTTAAGAAATTTTTCGATGCCTTCACTATCTTCTATTTTATTGGAGTATAAGGATTCAAAATAATTTCTGATTATCTTCTGTATTTCTGAAGTGTCTGTTGTGATATTGCCTTTTTCATCCCGTATGCTAGTAATTTGAGTTCTTTCTCTTCTTCTCTTCATTAGCATGGCTAAGGGTCTGTCAATCTTATTTATTTTTTCAAAGAACCAACTTTTAGTTTTGTCAATATTTTCTTTTTTTTAAGACCTCTATGCTTTATTCAAATTTAGGGAAAAAACAATAAAATTATAGTAGTACATGGATAATCTATCACTACAATCTCAAAGAATGGATTTTTATTTATTTATTTATTTATTTATTTATTTATTTATTTATTTATTTAAATTTATTGTTGGTCGTTCAAAACATTACAAAGTTCTTAATATATCATATTTCACAATTTGATTCAAGTGGGTTATGAACTCCCATTTTTACCCTGTATACCGATTGCTGTATCACATCAGTTACACTTCCATTGATTTACATATTGCCATTCTAGTGTCTGATGTATTCTGCTGTCTATCCTATTCTCTACTATCCCCCTTCCCCTCCCCTCCCCTCCCCTCCCCTTTTCTCTCTCTACCCCCTCTACTGTAAATCATTTCTTCACTTGTATTATTTTTCTCTTACCCCTCCTTTCCTCTTATATGTAATTGTGTATGACCCTGAGGCTCACCTTCCAATTCCATGCGATTTCCCTTCTCTCTCCCTTTCCCTCCCAACTATCATCCCTGTTTAATGTTAATCTTCTTCTCAAGCTCTTCGTCCCTACCCTGTCCTTGGTTACTCCCCTTATATCAAAGAAGTCATTTGGCATTTGTTTTTTAAGGATTGGCTAGCTTCGCTTAGCATAATCTGCTCTAATGCCATCCATTTCCCTCCAAATTCTATGATTTTGTCATTTCTTAATGCAGAGTAATACTCCATTGTGTATAAATGCCACATTTTTTTATTTATTCATCTATTGAAGGGCATCTAGGTTGGTTCCACAATCTTGTTATCGTGAATTGTGCTGCTATGAACATCAATGTAGCAGTGTCCCTGTAGCATGCTCTTATTAGGTCTTTAAGGAATAGACCAAGAAGGGGAATAGCTGGGTCAAATGGTAGTTCCATTCCCAGCTTTCCAAGAAATCTCCATACTGCTTTCCAAATTGGCTGCACCAATTTGCAGTCCCACCAACAATGAACAAGTGTACCCTTTTCCCCGCATCCTCGCCAGCACTTGTTGTTGTTGGACTTCCTAATGGCTGCCAATCTTACTGGAGTGAGATGGTATCTTAGGGTGGTTTTGATTTGCATTTCTCTGACTGCTAGCGATGGTGAGCATTTTTTCATGTACTTGTTAATTGATTGTATTTCCTCCTCTGAGAAGTGTCTGTTCAGGTCTGTGGCCCATTTGTTGATTGGGTTGTTTGTTATCTTATTATCTAATTTTTTGAGTTCCTTGTATACTCTGGATATTAGGGCTCTATCTGAAGTGTGTGGAGTAAAGATTTGTTCCCAGGATGTAGGCTCCCTGTTTACCTCTTTTATTGTTTCTTTTGCTGAGAAAAAACTTTTTAGTTTGAGTAAGTCCCATTTGTTGATTCTAGTTGTTAACTCTTGCGCTATGGGTGTCCTATTGAGGAATTTGGAGCCCGACCCCACAGTATGTAGATCATAGCCAACTTTTTCTTCTATCAGACGCCGTGTCTCTGATTTAATATCGAGCTCCTTAATCCATTTTGAGTTAACTTTTGTGCATGGCGAGAGAAAGGGATTCAGGTTCATTTTGATGCAAATGGATTTCCAGTTTTCCCAGCACCATTTGTTGAAGATGCTATCCTTCCTCCATTGCATGCTTTTAGCCCCTTTATCAAATATAAGATAGTTGTAGTTTTGTGGATTGGTTACTGTGTCCTCTATTATGTACCATTGGTCCACCCGCCTGTTTTGGTACCAGTACCATGCTGTTTTTGTTACTATTGCTCTGTAGTATAGTTTGAAGTCTGGTATCGCTATACCGCCTGATTCACACTTCCTGCTTAGCATTGTTTTTGCTATTCTGGGTATTTTATTATTCCATATGAATTTCATGATTGTTTTATCTATTTCTACAAGAAATGCTGTTGGGATTTTGATTGGGATAGCATTGAACTTATAGAGAACTTTTGGTAATATCTCCATTTTGATGATGTTAGTTCTGCCTATCCATGAACAAGGAATATTTTTCCATCTTCTGAGGTCTTCTTCTATATCTCTCTTTAGGGTTCTGCAGTTTTCATTGTATAGGTCTTTCACCTCTTTTGTTAGGTTAATTCCCAAGTATTTTATTTTTTGGGGGGATATTGTGAATGGAGTAGTTGTCCTCATTTCCATTTCAGAGGATTTGTCGCTGATATACAAGAATGCATTTGATTTATGCGTGTTGATTTTATATCCTGCCACTTTGCTGAATTCATTTATTAGCTCTAATAGTTTCTTTGTAGACCCTTTTGGGTCTGTTAGGTATAGAATCATATCATCTGCAAATAGTGATAACTTAAGTTCTTCTTTTCCTATTTTTATGCCTTTAATTTCTTTTGTCTGTCTAATTGCTCTGGCAAGTGTTTCGAGGACTATGTTGAACAGAATTGGTGAGAGAGGGCATCCCTGTCTTGTACCAGATCTTACAGGGAATGCCTTCAATTTTTCTCCATTCAGAATGATGTTGGCCTGTGGGTTATCATAGATTGCTTTTACAATGTTGAGGTGTGATCCTGTTATCCCTAATTTTTCTAGAGTTTTGAACATAAAGGGATGCTGTACTTTGTCAAATGCTTTTTCTGCATCTATCGAGATGATCATATGGTTCTTATTTTTAAGTCTATTGATGTGGTGAATAACATTTATTGATTTCCATATATTGAACCAGCCTTGCATCCCAGGGATGAATCCTACTTGATCATGGTGCACAATTTTTTTGATATGATTTTGAATTCGATTCTCCAGAATTTTATTGAGGATTTTTGCATCTAGGTTCATTAGAGATATTGGTCTGTAGTTTTCTTTGTTTGAAGTGTCTCTGTCTGGTTTCGGCATCAGGGTGATGTTGGCCTCATAGAATGTATTTGGAAGTTCTCCCTCTTTTTCTATTTCCTGAAATAGCTTGAAAAGTATTGGTGTTAGTTCCTCTTTAAAGGTTTTGTAAAACTCTGCTGTATACCCATCCAGTCCTGGGCTTTTCTTAGTTGGTAGTCTTTTGATTGTTTCTTCTATTTCCTCTATTGTTATTGGTCTTTTTAAGTCGTCTATATCTTCCTGACTCAATCTGGGCAGATCATATGACTTAAGAAATTTTTCGATGCCTTCACTATCTTCTATTTTATTGGAGTATAAGGATTCAAAATAATTTCTGATTATCTTCTGTATTTCTGAAGTGTCTGTTGTGATATTGCCTTTTTCATCCCGTATGCTAGTAATTTGAGTTCTTTCTCTTCTTCTCTTCATTAGCATGGCTAAGGGTCTGTCAATCTTATTTATTTTTTCAAAGAACCAACTTTTAGTTTTGTCAATATTTTCTTTTTTTTAAGACCTCTATGCTTTATTCAAATTTAGGGAAAAAACAATAAAATTATAGTAGTACATGGATAATCTATCACTACAATCTCAAAGAATGGATTTTTATTTATTTATTTATTTATTTATTTATTTATTTATTTATTTATTTAAATTTATTGTTGGTCGTTCAAAACATTACAAAGTTCTTAATATATCATATTTCACAATTTGATTCAAGTGGGTTATGAACTCCCATTTTTACCCTGTATACCGATTGCTGTATCACATCAGTTACACTTCCATTGATTTACATATTGCCATTCTAGTGTCTGATGTATTCTGCTGTCTATCCTATTCTCTACTATCCCCCTTCCCCTCCCCTCCCCTCCCCTCCCCTTTTCTCTCTCTACCCCCTCTACTGTAAATCATTTCTTCACTTGTATTATTTTTCTCTTACCCCTCCTTTCCTCTTATATGTAATTGTGTATGACCCTGAGGCTCACCTTCCAATTCCATGCGATTTCCCTTCTCTCTCCCTTTCCCTCCCAACTATCATCCCTGTTTAATGTTAATCTTCTTCTCAAGCTCTTCGTCCCTACCCTGTCCTTGGTTACTCCCCTTATATCAAAGAAGTCATTTGGCATTTGTTTTTTAAGGATTGGCTAGCTTCGCTTAGCATAATCTGCTCTAATGCCATCCATTTCCCTCCAAATTCTATGATTTTGTCATTTCTTAATGCAGAGTAATACTCCATTGTGTATAAATGCCACATTTTTTTATTTATTCATCTATTGAAGGGCATCTAGGTTGGTTCCACAATCTTGTTATCGTGAATTGTGCTGCTATGAACATCAATGTAGCAGTGTCCCTGTAGCATGCTCTTATTAGGTCTTTAAGGAATAGACCAAGAAGGGGAATAGCTGGGTCAAATGGTAGTTCCATTCCCAGCTTTCCAAGAAATCTCCATACTGCTTTCCAAATTGGCTGCACCAATTTGCAGTCCCACCAACAATGAACAAGTGTACCCTTTTCCCCGCATCCTCGCCAGCACTTGTTGTTGTTGGACTTCCTAATGGCTGCCAATCTTACTGGAGTGAGATGGTATCTTAGGGTGGTTTTGATTTGCATTTCTCTGACTGCTAGCGATGGTGAGCATTTTTTCATGTACTTGTTAATTGATTGTATTTCCTCCTCTGAGAAGTGTCTGTTCAGGTCTGTGGCCCATTTGTTGATTGGGTTGTTTGTTATCTTATTATCTAATTTTTTGAGTTCCTTGTATACTCTGGATATTAGGGCTCTATCTGAAGTGTGTGGAGTAAAGATTTGTTCCCAGGATGTAGGCTCCCTGTTTACCTCTTTTATTGTTTCTTTTGCTGAGAAAAAACTTTTTAGTTTGAGTAAGTCCCATTTGTTGATTCTAGTTGTTAACTCTTGCGCTATGGGTGTCCTATTGAGGAATTTGGAGCCCGACCCCACAGTATGTAGATCATAGCCAACTTTTTCTTCTATCAGACGCCGTGTCTCTGATTTAATATCGAGCTCCTTAATCCATTTTGAGTTAACTTTTGTGCATGGCGAGAGAAAGGGATTCAGGTTCATTTTGATGCAAATGGATTTCCAGTTTTCCCAGCACCATTTGTTGAAGATGCTATCCTTCCTCCATTGCATGCTTTTAGCCCCTTTATCAAATATAAGATAGTTGTAGTTTTGTGGATTGGTTACTGTGTCCTCTATTATGTACCATTGGTCCACCCGCCTGTTTTGGTACCAGTACCATGCTGTTTTTGTTACTATTGCTCTGTAGTATAGTTTGAAGTCTGGTATCGCTATACCGCCTGATTCACACTTCCTGCTTAGCATTGTTTTTGCTATTCTGGGTATTTTATTATTCCATATGAATTTCATGATTGTTTTATCTATTTCTACAAGAAATGCTGTTGGGATTTTGATTGGGATAGCATTGAACTTATAGAGAACTTTTGGTAATATCTCCATTTTGATGATGTTAGTTCTGCCTATCCATGAACAAGGAATATTTTTCCATCTTCTGAGGTCTTCTTCTATATCTCTCTTTAGGGTTCTGCAGTTTTCATTGTATAGGTCTTTCACCTCTTTTGTTAGGTTAATTCCCAAGTATTTTATTTTTTGGGGGGATATTGTGAATGGAGTAGTTGTCCTCATTTCCATTTCAGAGGATTTGTCGCTGATATACAAGAATGCATTTGATTTATGCGTGTTGATTTTATATCCTGCCACTTTGCTGAATTCATTTATTAGCTCTAATAGTTTCTTTGTAGACCCTTTTGGGTCTGTTAGGTATAGAATCATATCATCTGCAAATAGTGATAACTTAAGTTCTTCTTTTCCTATTTTTATGCCTTTAATTTCTTTTGTCTGTCTAATTGCTCTGGCAAGTGTTTCGAGGACTATGTTGAACAGAATTGGTGAGAGAGGGCATCCCTGTCTTGTACCAGATCTTACAGGGAATGCCTTCAATTTTTCTCCATTCAGAATGATGTTGGCCTGTGGGTTATCATAGATTGCTTTTACAATGTTGAGGTGTGATCCTGTTATCCCTAATTTTTCTAGAGTTTTGAACATAAAGGGATGCTGTACTTTGTCAAATGCTTTTTCTGCATCTATCGAGATGATCATATGGTTCTTATTTTTAAGTCTATTGATGTGGTGAATAACATTTATTGATTTCCATATATTGAACCAGCCTTGCATCCCAGGGATGAATCCTACTTGATCATGGTGCACAATTTTTTTGATATGATTTTGAATTCGATTCTCCAGAATTTTATTGAGGATTTTTGCATCTAGGTTCATTAGAGATATTGGTCTGTAGTTTTCTTTGTTTGAAGTGTCTCTGTCTGGTTTCGGCATCAGGGTGATGTTGGCCTCATAGAATGTATTTGGAAGTTCTCCCTCTTTTTCTATTTCCTGAAATAGCTTGAAAAGTATTGGTGTTAGTTCCTCTTTAAAGGTTTTGTAAAACTCTGCTGTATACCCATCCAGTCCTGGGCTTTTCTTAGTTGGTAGTCTTTTGATTGTTTCTTCTATTTCCTCTATTGTTATTGGTCTTTTTAAGTCGTCTATATCTTCCTGACTCAATCTGGGCAGATCATATGACTTAAGAAATTTTTCGATGCCTTCACTATCTTCTATTTTATTGGAGTATAAGGATTCAAAATAATTTCTGATTATCTTCTGTATTTCTGAAGTGTCTGTTGTGATATTGCCTTTTTCATCCCGTATGCTAGTAATTTGAGTTCTTTCTCTTCTTCTCTTCATTAGCATGGCTAAGGGTCTGTCAATCTTATTTATTTTTTCAAAGAACCAACTTTTAGTTTTGTCAATATTTTCTTTTTTTTAAGACCTCTATGCTTTATTCAAATTTAGGGAAAAAACAATAAAATTATAGTAGTACATGGATAATCTATCACTACAATCTCAAAGAATGGATTTTTATTTATTTATTTATTTATTTATTTATTTATTTATTTATTTAAATTTATTGTTGGTCGTTCAAAACATTACAAAGTTCTTAATATATCATATTTCACAATTTGATTCAAGTGGGTTATGAACTCCCATTTTTACCCTGTATACCGATTGCTGTATCACATCAGTTACACTTCCATTGATTTACATATTGCCATTCTAGTGTCTGATGTATTCTGCTGTCTATCCTATTCTCTACTATCCCCCTTCCCCTCCCCTCCCCTCCCCTCCCCTTTTCTCTCTCTACCCCCTCTACTGTAAATCATTTCTTCACTTGTATTATTTTTCTCTTACCCCTCCTTTCCTCTTATATGTAATTGTGTATGACCCTGAGGCTCACCTTCCAATTCCATGCGATTTCCCTTCTCTCTCCCTTTCCCTCCCAACTATCATCCCTGTTTAATGTTAATCTTCTTCTCAAGCTCTTCGTCCCTACCCTGTCCTTGGTTACTCCCCTTATATCAAAGAAGTCATTTGGCATTTGTTTTTTAAGGATTGGCTAGCTTCGCTTAGCATAATCTGCTCTAATGCCATCCATTTCCCTCCAAATTCTATGATTTTGTCATTTCTTAATGCAGAGTAATACTCCATTGTGTATAAATGCCACATTTTTTTATTTATTCATCTATTGAAGGGCATCTAGGTTGGTTCCACAATCTTGTTATCGTGAATTGTGCTGCTATGAACATCAATGTAGCAGTGTCCCTGTAGCATGCTCTTATTAGGTCTTTAAGGAATAGACCAAGAAGGGGAATAGCTGGGTCAAATGGTAGTTCCATTCCCAGCTTTCCAAGAAATCTCCATACTGCTTTCCAAATTGGCTGCACCAATTTGCAGTCCCACCAACAATGAACAAGTGTACCCTTTTCCCCGCATCCTCGCCAGCACTTGTTGTTGTTGGACTTCCTAATGGCTGCCAATCTTACTGGAGTGAGATGGTATCTTAGGGTGGTTTTGATTTGCATTTCTCTGACTGCTAGCGATGGTGAGCATTTTTTCATGTACTTGTTAATTGATTGTATTTCCTCCTCTGAGAAGTGTCTGTTCAGGTCTGTGGCCCATTTGTTGATTGGGTTGTTTGTTATCTTATTATCTAATTTTTTGAGTTCCTTGTATACTCTGGATATTAGGGCTCTATCTGAAGTGTGTGGAGTAAAGATTTGTTCCCAGGATGTAGGCTCCCTGTTTACCTCTTTTATTGTTTCTTTTGCTGAGAAAAAACTTTTTAGTTTGAGTAAGTCCCATTTGTTGATTCTAGTTGTTAACTCTTGCGCTATGGGTGTCCTATTGAGGAATTTGGAGCCCGACCCCACAGTATGTAGATCATAGCCAACTTTTTCTTCTATCAGACGCCGTGTCTCTGATTTAATATCGAGCTCCTTAATCCATTTTGAGTTAACTTTTGTGCATGGCGAGAGAAAGGGATTCAGGTTCATTTTGATGCAAATGGATTTCCAGTTTTCCCAGCACCATTTGTTGAAGATGCTATCCTTCCTCCATTGCATGCTTTTAGCCCCTTTATCAAATATAAGATAGTTGTAGTTTTGTGGATTGGTTACTGTGTCCTCTATTATGTACCATTGGTCCACCCGCCTGTTTTGGTACCAGTACCATGCTGTTTTTGTTACTATTGCTCTGTAGTATAGTTTGAAGTCTGGTATCGCTATACCGCCTGATTCACACTTCCTGCTTAGCATTGTTTTTGCTATTCTGGGTATTTTATTATTCCATATGAATTTCATGATTGTTTTATCTATTTCTACAAGAAATGCTGTTGGGATTTTGATTGGGATAGCATTGAACTTATAGAGAACTTTTGGTAATATCTCCATTTTGATGATGTTAGTTCTGCCTATCCATGAACAAGGAATATTTTTCCATCTTCTGAGGTCTTCTTCTATATCTCTCTTTAGGGTTCTGCAGTTTTCATTGTATAGGTCTTTCACCTCTTTTGTTAGGTTAATTCCCAAGTATTTTATTTTTTGGGGGGATATTGTGAATGGAGTAGTTGTCCTCATTTCCATTTCAGAGGATTTGTCGCTGATATACAAGAATGCATTTGATTTATGCGTGTTGATTTTATATCCTGCCACTTTGCTGAATTCATTTATTAGCTCTAATAGTTTCTTTGTAGACCCTTTTGGGTCTGTTAGGTATAGAATCATATCATCTGCAAATAGTGATAACTTAAGTTCTTCTTTTCCTATTTTTATGCCTTTAATTTCTTTTGTCTGTCTAATTGCTCTGGCAAGTGTTTCGAGGACTATGTTGAACAGAATTGGTGAGAGAGGGCATCCCTGTCTTGTACCAGATCTTACAGGGAATGCCTTCAATTTTTCTCCATTCAGAATGATGTTGGCCTGTGGGTTATCATAGATTGCTTTTACAATGTTGAGGTGTGATCCTGTTATCCCTAATTTTTCTAGAGTTTTGAACATAAAGGGATGCTGTACTTTGTCAAATGCTTTTTCTGCATCTATCGAGATGATCATATGGTTCTTATTTTTAAGTCTATTGATGTGGTGAATAACATTTATTGATTTCCATATATTGAACCAGCCTTGCATCCCAGGGATGAATCCTACTTGATCATGGTGCACAATTTTTTTGATATGATTTTGAATTCGATTCTCCAGAATTTTATTGAGGATTTTTGCATCTAGGTTCATTAGAGATATTGGTCTGTAGTTTTCTTTGTTTGAAGTGTCTCTGTCTGGTTTCGGCATCAGGGTGATGTTGGCCTCATAGAATGTATTTGGAAGTTCTCCCTCTTTTTCTATTTCCTGAAATAGCTTGAAAAGTATTGGTGTTAGTTCCTCTTTAAAGGTTTTGTAAAACTCTGCTGTATACCCATCCAGTCCTGGGCTTTTCTTAGTTGGTAGTCTTTTGATTGTTTCTTCTATTTCCTCTATTGTTATTGGTCTTTTTAAGTCGTCTATATCTTCCTGACTCAATCTGGGCAGATCATATGACTTAAGAAATTTTTCGATGCCTTCACTATCTTCTATTTTATTGGAGTATAAGGATTCAAAATAATTTCTGATTATCTTCTGTATTTCTGAAGTGTCTGTTGTGATATTGCCTTTTTCATCCCGTATGCTAGTAATTTGAGTTCTTTCTCTTCTTCTCTTCATTAGCATGGCTAAGGGTCTGTCAATCTTATTTATTTTTTCAAAGAACCAACTTTTAGTTTTGTCAATATTTTCTTTTTTTTAAGACCTCTATGCTTTATTCAAATTTAGGGAAAAAACAATAAAATTATAGTAGTACATGGATAATCTATCACTACAATCTCAAAGAATGGATTTTTATTTATTTATTTATTTATTTATTTATTTATTTATTTATTTATTTATTTAAATTTATTGTTGGTCGTTCAAAACATTACAAAGTTCTTAATATATCATATTTCACAATTTGATTCAAGTGGGTTATGAACTCCCATTTTTACCCTGTATACCGATTGCTGTATCACATCAGTTACACTTCCATTGATTTACATATTGCCATTCTAGTGTCTGATGTATTCTGCTGTCTATCCTATTCTCTACTATCCCCCTTCCCCTCCCCTCCCCTCCCCTCCCCTTTTCTCTCTCTACCCCCTCTACTGTAAATCATTTCTTCACTTGTATTATTTTTCTCTTACCCCTCCTTTCCTCTTATATGTAATTGTGTATGACCCTGAGGCTCACCTTCCAATTCCATGCGATTTCCCTTCTCTCTCCCTTTCCCTCCCAACTATCATCCCTGTTTAATGTTAATCTTCTTCTCAAGCTCTTCGTCCCTACCCTGTCCATGGTTACTCCCCTTATATCAAAGAAGTCATTTGGCATTTGTTTTTTAAGGATTGGCTAGCTTCGCTTAGCATAATCTGCTCTAATGCCATCCATTTCCCTCCAAATTCTATGATTTTGTCATTTCTTAATGCAGAGTAATACTCCATTGTGTATAAATGCCACATTTTTTTATTTATTCATCTATTGAAGGGCATCTAGGTTGGTTCCACAATCTTGTTATCGTGAATTGTGCTGCTATGAACATCAATGTAGCAGTGTCCCTGTAGCATGCTCTTATTAGGTCTTTAAGGAATAGACCAAGAAGGGGAATAGCTGGGTCAAATGGTAGTTCCATTCCCAGCTTTCCAAGAAATCTCCATACTGCTTTCCAAATTGGCTGCACCAATTTGCAGTCCCACCAACAATGAACAAGTGTACCCTTTTCCCCGCATCCTCGCCAGCACTTGTTGTTGTTGGACTTCCTAATGGCTGCCAATCTTACTGGAGTGAGATGGTATCTTAGGGTGGTTTTGATTTGCATTTCTCTGACTGCTAGCGATGGTGAGCATTTTTTCATGTACTTGTTAATTGATTGTATTTCCTCCTCTGAGAAGTGTCTGTTCAGGTCTGTGGCCCATTTGTTGATTGGGTTGTTTGTTATCTTATTATCTAATTTTTTGAGTTCCTTGTATACTCTGGATATTAGGGCTCTATCTGAAGTGTGTGGAGTAAAGATTTGTTCCCAGGATGTAGGCTCCCTGTTTACCTCTTTTATTGTTTCTTTTGCTGAGAAAAAACTTTTTAGTTTGAGTAAGTCCCATTTGTTGATTCTAGTTGTTAACTCTTGCGCTATGGGTGTCCTATTGAGGAATTTGGAGCCCGACCCCACAGTATGTAGATCATAGCCAACTTTTTCTTCTATCAGACGCCGTGTCTCTGATTTAATATCGAGCTCCTTAATCCATTTTGAGTTAACTTTTGTGCATGGCGAGAGAAAGGGATTCAGGTTCATTTTGATGCAAATGGATTTCCAGTTTTCCCAGCACCATTTGTTGAAGATGCTATCCTTCCTCCATTGCATGCTTTTAGCCCCTTTATCAAATATAAGATAGTTGTAGTTTTGTGGATTGGTTACTGTGTCCTCTATTATGTACCATTGGTCCACCCGCCTGTTTTGGTACCAGTACCATGCTGTTTTTGTTACTATTGCTCTGTAGTATAGTTTGAAGTCTGGTATCGCTATACCGCCTGATTCACACTTCCTGCTTAGCATTGTTTTTGCTATTCTGGGTATTTTATTATTCCATATGAATTTCATGATTGTTTTATCTATTTCTACAAGAAATGCTGTTGGGATTTTGATTGGGATAGCATTGAACTTATAGAGAACTTTTGGTAATATCTCCATTTTGATGATGTTAGTTCTGCCTATCCATGAACAAGGAATATTTTTCCATCTTCTGAGGTCTTCTTCTATATCTCTCTTTAGGGTTCTGCAGTTTTCATTGTATAGGTCTTTCACCTCTTTTGTTAGGTTAATTCCCAAGTATTTTATTTTTTGGGGGGATATTGTGAATGGAGTAGTTGTCCTCATTTCCATTTCAGAGGATTTGTCGCTGATATACAAGAATGCATTTGATTTATGCGTGTTGATTTTATATCCTGCCACTTTGCTGAATTCATTTATTAGCTCTAATAGTTTCTTTGTAGACCCTTTTGGGTCTGTTAGGTATAGAATCATATCATCTGCAAATAGTGATAACTTAAGTTCTTCTTTTCCTATTTTTATGCCTTTAATTTCTTTTGTCTGTCTAATTGCTCTGGCAAGTGTTTCGAGGACTATGTTGAACAGAATTGGTGAGAGAGGGCATCCCTGTCTTGTACCAGATCTTACAGGGAATGCCTTCAATTTTTCTCCATTCAGAATGATGTTGGCCTGTGGGTTATCATAGATTGCTTTTACAATGTTGAGGTGTGATCCTGTTATCCCTAATTTTTCTAGAGTTTTGAACATAAAGGGATGCTGTACTTTGTCAAATGCTTTTTCTGCATCTATCGAGATGATCATATGGTTCTTATTTTTAAGTCTATTGATGTGGTGAATAACATTTATTGATTTCCATATATTGAACCAGCCTTGCATCCCAGGGATGAATCCTACTTGATCATGGTGCACAATTTTTTTGATATGATTTTGAATTCGATTCTCCAGAATTTTATTGAGGATTTTTGCATCTAGGTTCATTAGAGATATTGGTCTGTAGTTTTCTTTGTTTGAAGTGTCTCTGTCTGGTTTCGGCATCAGGGTGATGTTGGCCTCATAGAATGTATTTGGAAGTTCTCCCTCTTTTTCTATTTCCTGAAATAGCTTGAAAAGTATTGGTGTTAGTTCCTCTTTAAAGGTTTTGTAAAACTCTGCTGTATACCCATCCAGTCCTGGGCTTTTCTTAGTTGGTAGTCTTTTGATTGTTTCTTCTATTTCCTCTATTGTTATTGGTCTTTTTAAGTCGTCTATATCTTCCTGACTCAATCTGGGCAGATCATATGACTTAAGAAATTTTTCGATGCCTTCACTATCTTCTATTTTATTGGAGTATAAGGATTCAAAATAATTTCTGATTATCTTCTGTATTTCTGAAGTGTCTGTTGTGATATTGCCTTTTTCATCCCGTATGCTAGTAATTTGAGTTCTTTCTCTTCTTCTCTTCATTAGCATGGCTAAGGGTCTGTCAATCTTATTTATTTTTTCAAAGAACCAACTTTTAGTTTTGTCAATATTTTCTTTTTTTTAAGACCTCTATGCTTTATTCAAATTTAGGGAAAAAACAATAAAATTATAGTAGTACATGGATAATCTATCACTACAATCTCAAAGAATGGATTTTTATTTATTTATTTATTTATTTATTTATTTATTTATTTATTTATTTAAATTTATTGTTGGTCGTTCAAAACATTACAAAGTTCTTAATATATCATATTTCACAATTTGATTCAAGTGGGTTATGAACTCCCATTTTTACCCTGTATACCGATTGCTGTATCACATCAGTTACACTTCCATTGATTTACATATTGCCATTCTAGTGTCTGATGTATTCTGCTGTCTATCCTATTCTCTACTATCCCCCTTCCCCTCCCCTCCCCTCCCCTCCCCTTTTCTCTCTCTACCCCCTCTACTGTAAATCATTTCTTCACTTGTATTATTTTTCTCTTACCCCTCCTTTCCTCTTATATGTAATTGTGTATGACCCTGAGGCTCACCTTCCAATTCCATGCGATTTCCCTTCTCTCTCCCTTTCCCTCCCAACTATCATCCCTGTTTAATGTTAATCTTCTTCTCAAGCTCTTCGTCCCTACCCTGTCCTTGGTTACTCCCCTTATATCAAAGAAGTCATTTGGCATTTGTTTTTTAAGGATTGGCTAGCTTCGCTTAGCATAATCTGCTCTAATGCCATCCATTTCCCTCCAAATTCTATGATTTTGTCATTTCTTAATGCAGAGTAATACTCCATTGTGTATAAATGCCACATTTTTTTTATTTATTCATCTATTGAAGGGCATCTAGGTTGGTTCCACAATCTTGTTATCGTGAATTGTGCTGCTATGAACATCAATGTAGCAGTGTCCCTGTAGCATGCTCTTATTAGGTCTTTAAGGAATAGACCAAGAAGGGGAATAGCTGGGTCAAATGGTAGTTCCATTCCCAGCTTTCCAAGAAATCTCCATACTGCTTTCCAAATTGGCTGCACCAATTTGCAGTCCCACCAACAATGAACAAGTGTACCCTTTTCCCCGCATCCTCGCCAGCACTTGTTGTTGTTGGACTTCCTAATGGCTGCCAATCTTACTGGAGTGAGATGGTATCTTAGGGTGGTTTTGATTTGCATTTCTCTGACTGCTAGCGATGGTGAGCATTTTTTCATGTACTTGTTAATTGATTGTATTTCCTCCTCTGAGAAGTGTCTGTTCAGGTCTGTGGCCCATTTGTTGATTGGGTTGTTTGTTATCTTATTATCTAATTTTTTGAGTTCCTTGTATACTCTGGATATTAGGGCTCTATCTGAAGTGTGTGGAGTAAAGATTTGTTCCCAGGATGTAGGCTCCCTGTTTACCTCTTTTATTGTTTCTTTTGCTGAGAAAAAACTTTTTAGTTTGAGTAAGTCCCATTTGTTGATTCTAGTTGTTAACTCTTGCGCTATGGGTGTCCTATTGAGGAATTTGGAGCCCGACCCCACAGTATGTAGATCATAGCCAACTTTTTCTTCTATCAGACGCCGTGTCTCTGATTTAATATCGAGCTCCTTAATCCATTTTGAGTTAACTTTTGTGCATGGCGAGAGAAAGGGATTCAGGTTCATTTTGATGCAAATGGATTTCCAGTTTTCCCAGCACCATTTGTTGAAGATGCTATCCTTCCTCCATTGCATGCTTTTAGCCCCTTTATCAAATATAAGATAGTTGTAGTTTTGTGGATTGGTTACTGTGTCCTCTATTATGTACCATTGGTCCACCCGCCTGTTTTGGTACCAGTACCATGCTGTTTTTGTTACTATTGCTCTGTAGTATAGTTTGAAGTCTGGTATCGCTATACCGCCTGATTCACACTTCCTGCTTAGCATTGTTTTTGCTATTCTGGGTATTTTATTATTCCATATGAATTTCATGATTGTTTTATCTATTTCTACAAGAAATGCTGTTGGGATTTTGATTGGGATAGCATTGAACTTATAGAGAACTTTTGGTAATATCTCCATTTTGATGATGTTAGTTCTGCCTATCCATGAACAAGGAATATTTTTCCATCTTCTGAGGTCTTCTTCTATATCTCTCTTTAGGGTTCTGCAGTTTTCATTGTATAGGTCTTTCACCTCTTTTGTTAGGTTAATTCCCAAGTATTTTATTTTTTGGGGGGATATTGTGAATGGAGTAGTTGTCCTCATTTCCATTTCAGAGGATTTGTCGCTGATATACAAGAATGCATTTGATTTATGCGTGTTGATTTTATATCCTGCCACTTTGCTGAATTCATTTATTAGCTCTAATAGTTTCTTTGTAGACCCTTTTGGGTCTGTTAGGTATAGAATCATATCATCTGCAAATAGTGATAACTTAAGTTCTTCTTTTCCTATTTTTATGCCTTTAATTTCTTTTGTCTGTCTAATTGCTCTGGCAAGTGTTTCGAGGACTATGTTGAACAGAATTGGTGAGAGAGGGCATCCCTGTCTTGTACCAGATCTTACAGGGAATGCCTTCAATTTTTCTCCATTCAGAATGATGTTGGCCTGTGGGTTATCATAGATTGCTTTTACAATGTTGAGGTGTGATCCTGTTATCCCTAATTTTTCTAGAGTTTTGAACATAAAGGGATGCTGTACTTTGTCAAATGCTTTTTCTGCATCTATCGAGATGATCATATGGTTCTTATTTTTAAGTCTATTGATGTGGTGAATAACATTTATTGATTTCCATATATTGAACCAGCCTTGCATCCCAGGGATGAATCCTACTTGATCATGGTGCACAATTTTTTTGATATGATTTTGAATTCGATTCTCCAGAATTTTATTGAGGATTTTTGCATCTAGGTTCATTAGAGATATTGGTCTGTAGTTTTCTTTGTTTGAAGTGTCTCTGTCTGGTTTCGGCATCAGGGTGATGTTGGCCTCATAGAATGTATTTGGAAGTTCTCCCTCTTTTTCTATTTCCTGAAATAGCTTGAAAAGTATTGGTGTTAGTTCCTCTTTAAAGGTTTTGTAAAACTCTGCTGTATACCCATCCAGTCCTGGGCTTTTCTTAGTTGGTAGTCTTTTGATTGTTTCTTCTATTTCCTCTATTGTTATTGGTCTTTTTAAGTCGTCTATATCTTCCTGACTCAATCTGGGCAGATCATATGACTTAAGAAATTTTTCGATGCCTTCACTATCTTCTATTTTATTGGAGTATAAGGATTCAAAATAATTTCTGATTATCTTCTGTATTTCTGAAGTGTCTGTTGTGATATTGCCTTTTTCATCCCGTATGCTAGTAATTTGAGTTCTTTCTCTTCTTCTCTTCATTAGCATGGCTAAGGGTCTGTCAATCTTATTTATTTTTTCAAAGAACCAACTTTTGGTTTTGTCAATTTTTTCAATTGTTTCTTTCATTTCGATTTCATTAATTTCCGCTCTGATTTTAATTATTTCTTGCCTTCTACTTCTTTTGTTATTGTTTTGTTCTTCTTTTTCTAGGATTTTGAGATGAAATATAAGATAATTTATTTGTTGTTTTTTTCTTTTTTTAAGGAATGAGCTCCAAGCAATGAATTTTCCTCTTAGAACTGCTTTCAATGTGTCCCATAGATTCTGATATGTTGTGTCTGTGTTTTCATTTAACTCTAAGAAGTTTTTAATTTCCTCCTTAATGTCTTCTATAACCCATTGATCACTCAGTAACCTATTGTTCATTCTCCAAGTGATGCATGATTTTTCCTTCCTTCTTTTATTGTTGATTTTCAGTTTCATTCCATTATGATCAGATAAGATGCATGGTATTATCTCTACTCCTTTATATTGTCTAAGAGTTGCCCTGTGACATAATATACTATCTATTTTTGAGAAGGATCCATGTGCTGCTGAGAAAAAAGTGTAACTACTTGATGTTGGGTGGTATATTCTATATATGTCAATTAAGTCTAGGTTGTTAATTGTGTTATTGAGTTCTATAGTTTCCTTATTTAACTTTTGTTTGGAAGATCTGTCCAGTGGTGAGAGAGGTGTGTTGATGTCTCCCATGATTATTGTATGGTGGTCTATTAGACTCTTGAACTTGAGAAGAGTTTGCTTGATGAACGTAGGTGCACCATTGTTTGGGGCATATATATTTATGATTGTTATGTCTTGTTGGTGTATGGATCCCTTGAGCAGTATGCAGTGTCCTTCTTTATCCCTTTTGATTAACTTTGGCTTGAAATCTATTTTATTAGATATGAGTATGGACACTCCTGCTTGTTTCCTCAGTCCATATGAGTGATATGATTTTTCCCAACCTTTCACCTTCAGTCTATGTATGTCTTTTCCTATCAAATGCATCTTCTGTAGGCAGCATATTGTTGGGTCTTGTTTTGTGATCCATTCTACTAGCCTGTGTCTCTTAATTGGTGAGTTTAAGCCATTAACATTTAGGGTTATTATTGAGATATGGGTTGTTCTTCCAGCCATATTTGTTTATTTATGTTACTAAACATGGTTTGTTTTCCTCTTTGATTATTTCCCCCCTTTACTGTCCTACCTCCCACTGTTGGTTTTCATTGTTATTTCCCATTTCCTCTTCCTGTAATGTTTTGCAGAGGATTTTTTGAGAGATGGTTTTCTACCTGCAAATTCTTTTAACTTTTGTTTATCGTGGAAGGTTTTAATTTTATCTTCCATCCTGAAGCTTATTTTCGCTGGATACACAATTCTTGGTTGGAACCCATTTTTTTTCAGTGTTTGAAATATGTTATTCCAGGATCTTCTAGCTTTCAGAGTCTGTGTTGAGAGATCAGCTGTTATCCTGATTGGTTTACCCCTAAATGTAATCTGTTTCCTTTATCTTGTAGCTTTTAAAATTCTCTCCTTATTCTGTATGTTGGGCATCTTCATTATAATGTGTCTAGGTGTGGATCTCTTATGATTTTGCACATTCAGCGTCCTGTAGGCTTCTTGGATTTGGGATTGTGTCTCATTCTTCTAGGATTTGGGAAGTTTTCTCGTTTTATTTCATTGAATAGATTGCTCATTCCTTTGGTTTGGAGCTCTGTACATTCCTGTATCCCAATGACTCTTAAGTTTGGTCTCTTTATGTTATCCCATATTTCTTGGATGTTCTGCTCATGGTTTCTTAACAGTCTTGCTGAGCTGTCTATGTTCTTTTCAAGTTGAAATACTTTGTCTTCATTGTCTGATGTTCTATCTTCTAAGTGTTCTACTCTGCTGGTAGTATTCTCAATTGAGTTTTTAAGTTGGTTTATTGCTTCCTGCATTTCTAGGATTTCTGTTTGTTTGTTTTTTATAAACTCTATCTCCCTGTATAGTTGATCTTTTGCTTCTTGGATTTGTTTATGTAATTCTTTGTTGAAGTGATCTTTCATGTCTGATTTTGCTGTCTAATGTCTTCCTTGAGACTCCAGATCATCTGAAGCATGTATATCCTGAATTCTTTATCTGACATTCCATTTGCTGCAGATATTACCTCTTCTAACGTTGAATTGACCTTCATTGCTTGTGGTCCTTTCTTTCCTTGTCTTTTCATACTGTTTGCGTTTCTTTCTGCTTGGTGAAACTGTTGTGTAATTGAATTTCCCCCCTATATATTTATATTGCTCTTGTATATTTGCAAAGTCTCCCTCGCAGGTGTGGGCGGTGGCTCTGCCCCTCCTCCAATTGGGACAATGTGCCTACCACACAGGCAGGCCACTGGGCCTGTTCTCCCAGTGGTTGCAGGTCCACCTACCTTTCAGGCGCGTGGTGGCTCTGCCCCTCCCCCAACCGGTGCGATGTGTCTACCATACTGGCGGGCCGCTGGTCCTGTTCTTCTGGTGGGTCGAAGGTCTGCCTACCTTGCAGGCGCGGGGGGGGGCGACTCTGCCCCTCCGCAGGTTGCTGGGCCTGTTCTGCCGGTCTGTCGCAGGTCTGCCTACCTTGCAGGCATGCTGTGGCTCTGCCCCTCCCCCAACCGGGGCAATGTGTCTACCACACTGGTGGGCTGCTGGTCCTGTTCTGCGGTGGGTCGCAGGTCCACCTATCTTGCAGGCGCATGGGGCGGCTCTGCCCCTCCGCGGGTTGCTGGGCCTGTTCTGCCGGTGGGTCACAGGTCCCCTTACCATGCAGGCATGGGGGGCGGCTCTGCCCCTCCGCAGGCCACTGGGCCTGTTCTGCCGGTGGGTCGCCAGTCCGCCTACCTTGCAGGCGCGGGGGCAGCTGTGCCCCTCGGCAGGTTGTTGGGCCTGTTCTGCTGGTGGGTCGCAGGTCCGCCTACCTTGCAGGCGTGCGGCGGCTCTCCCCCTCCCCCAACCGGGGCGATGTGTCTACCACACTCGCAATAATATTTTTTTAAAATGCCTTTTCATAAAGCATAAAAACATTTAAGAGTAACAAATGCAGTGTAGCACTTTCACTTGATCCTCTTTCATGCCCAGTGGTGCTTTTGTGAAAAGATTTTAAAATGTGAGCTGGAATACATGTAAAAACAAAATAGTTGACCATGTGTAATATTGTGTTCATGTGTGTGTGTTTCTGTGTGTGTGTGTGTGTGTGTGTGTGTGTGTGTGTAAGAGAGAGAGAGAGAGAGAGAGAGAGAGAGAGACCCTAATTTTGATGTATAAAACTTTGAATTCGTTTATGTTCACTGTTTTCTGGGGAAAAAAAATCCACTTATCTATTTCCAGGAATCACACAATGCTGCATATAGTATTTTGCGTTCCATTTTCAGAACTGGTTTGCTTTAGATTTGTGTGCTAATCTACTTCCATTAAATTGAATAAGGTAATGTTGAACATAATAAAAGAGTTTCCTCAGAATATTACTCATCTCCTACTAGTTCCTTTAACTTGTTCCATGGAAGTGTTTCCTGGAATTCTGGCATGCACTGGAATAAACATCATTAAACTAAATACACATTGTTCTTATCCTTATGCGGCTTATTGGTTACACAAATAAGTGATTGCAAACAGTAAAAATAACTATTAAGGATGTGGCATTTGAGTTGAACCAAATTGAGAACCAAAGATTGAGAAGAGTCAACTAAGTCAAGAAAAGGAAAATTGCAAATTTGAGGTACCATATGTGCAGGGTCTCTAAAGATCTAAGGGATATAAAACATTTAGAGAAACTTGAAGAAGGCAAGAGGCCATAGGCCTGCTTGTTTTACACAATACCCTTATTTGGCAGAGCAGTCTATCCTGTTCTCAAATCTGTGTAGGTGTAGACCTAAGAGCCTTTTATCATCAGAGTTTTGGGATGATATTGCCACTTTTCTTTTCATAAAATATAAATTGTTACAAACTGCCTTTTACATGAAATAAAACTTTCTTTTGCCAAAGCTTAGTTACCCTTTGAAGTCCACAAGTTTTGCACTTGTTATTTATTCTCTTTAAAATAGTCTTCTACAAAATATTAAATGGATGGCTCCTTTTCTGCATTCAGTTTTCAGGTAAAAAGTCATCCAATGACAAAATCCTTTTTATAATTATTTTTCTTCTTAGATATACATGACACAAGAATGTATATTGACATGTGGTATAACTTCCATTCTTGTGGTTATACATGATGTGGAGTTTCACTGGCCATTCATATGTCAGTATTGGAAAGTTATGTATGACTCATTATACTTTCTTTCTCATTACATACCCCTTCCCTTCATTCCCCTTTGTCTAATCCAAAAAACTTCCGTTCTTCCCTCCACCCCACCCCCATTGTGTATTAGCATCAGCATATCAGAGACAACATCTAGCCTTTGTTTTTTTGGGACTGGCTTATTTTACTTAGCATAATTGTATTTTAAAAAACATTATTCTCCGCATATACTACTTTCAAATGTCTTCTTTGCTTATGTATTGACTTGTCTAATTGTACCCACTAAAAAATAAGTTCCCCAAAGTCTGGGCACTTAGTGATGCACAGAGTAAATATTTTCACAAAGAAAATGAATTCTATTCATTAGTTTGTCTTTTCTTTACCCAGTTGTCCTATCTTATTTCATCTGCTTGATTTGGCTTTGCACAAATGTTCAGTAAGAACCCAGACCAACTCCTTCTAAGACAGCTCTAAAACCAAAAACAACAAATGAATTAATCCATCATTTTTCCTTCTTTTTTTCTCATTCCAGGTCTTTCGTTCTTTAAATTGTTGAGCCTTCAAGTTTGGTTTTAAGGGTCAGACAGGCTTACAATTCATTCTAAGAAGAGTTGATTTTCAGAACCAGGGTAATGAATAGCCTGTAATCAGTATCAGACCAAACAGAGAGTCAAATAAAAATTATTAGCTTGGGATCATAAAAATGGTGAAGAATAGAAAAGTAAGATTGGATCAGTATAAGGTCATGATAAGCCCACAGAAATCTGTTTCATAGAAAGTAGCTGCTTATTTTTTAAACCTTTGTTCAAAATTCTCTTAGTTAGTTTTACCCCTTGGCATAATGTTTTATTACAGATTCAATGAAGTGTTTATTCTCTTACATTGATTTTTCTCTTATCCCTCCAATGTTGATAGTTTCTAAGCTGGTAGTTGCCCTTCATGGAATGTAATATTCTCAGGAATCTAGTTGAGTCTGAGGTCTGAGGCAAGTGAATCTGCCCATCAGACATTGGTCCACAGATCTTCGCACAATTGTCCTACTATTCAAAGGATAATTTTAAGGCAACCTAAAATCATATAGAATGTTTCATTTTGTGAATGAAATATACTTTCCCTCTAGCAGGGCTATATATTTATTAATTAATAAAAATCATAAATAAACTAAATTTAGTGAATAGATTTACTTAACCTTCAATTTTAGTTTTTACTAGCTAATATTTCTTTTTCTAATATACAAACCTAACTGCTTATCATTCCATTATTAAAACTTGTATTCCCTTAAATCTAAGAGAATTTTGCTGTATATTTGCTCTTCAATAAAATATTTATTTTTATACAGACCAATACAAATAGACTAAAGCATCAATAAACAAAATGGGCCAGATCATACAAAAATAACGAGTGTAACCTAGAGTGACTTTAGCAAGCATCACTATCTCTTACTATAGAATCACTTCAATATTGTGATAAGATTCTCTTTTAATTTGTTATGATTTAATATCATTTAGACAGGACTCTAAAGACTGTTTTTAGGACTTAATCATATTTTCTTTCCATATTATAATTGTATGTCTATTCATTATAGAATACTTTGAAAACAATAATCAAAAGTTAAAATAATTCATATCACTTATATATCAATAATCATTATTGAACTTTTGGACTGCATACAATGCAATTTTAGAATATATAGCCTAAATATTATTGCAGAGGTTGTTTTCAGGATTAAGGCTATACAAACAAGTGTCCATGACATTGTACAATTTTGTCTTGTACCATTTAAAATTGCTGAAATTAATTGCTGTGACATACCATATGCCTATTTGAAGGTAAAAAATGAGTATGCACCACAGTATTCTAGATATTTTGATTGGTCCTCACTGTGTATTACAGGTTTTCCTTTATTTCTAGAACTATTCCATGATTTTACTGTGTTTTATAGCACTTTTTTTCAATGGGATTTTGTAAAGAATTATTGTGTATTCATTAAAACTCTAGAGTCTGGATCAAAAAAGATACAGATTTAGGTCCCACTTCCAATACTTTCTGACTGTGTAAACTTAGGCAGCCACATTACCTTTCATCCTCAGTTTTCTCACCTGCAAAACGGAAATATCAAACATACTGACATCTATTGTCAAAACAAATAGGATAGTATTGTAGAGGTTTAAAAATACATATCCATTAAATTCTTTAACACTCTTCCCATGGATAAGTGGAAGCTACTTTCTTTAAAGTTGAACCTACTGTAATGCCTGATTGACCAAAAAATATTGCAGCCCTGGGGGGCTGGGTTTGTAGCTCAGTGGTGGAGCACTTGCATAACATGTGTGAGGCACTGGGTTTGATCCTCAGCAGCACATAAAATTTCAAAAAATGAAATAAAGGTAGAAGAAGAAGAAGAAGAAGAAGAAGAAGAAGAAGAAGAAGAAGATCAAAAGGGAGGGGGCTGTTTTCTTCTGGAAGCTCCAGGAGAGAATCTGTTCTTTAAAAAAAATGGAGTCTTGACACTGTGCATGTTTTTAAGCTAGGTCATAAGGTTTCTTTCTGGCTTACTTGAACTATGGTGTAAGAAGTTCTCCCACCCTGAAGTCTCTGTGCTGTAAGAAGGCCCAAACTAGCCCATGTGGTAAGACTACTTGGAGAAGTTCAGAGACTCTGAAGACAGAGATGCCAACAGAGCTCACTTTCCAGTGCCTCCCACTTAAACTATGTGAGATACTCCAAAGAAGACCTACCACACTCTGTTCTCCCAAATTCCTGAC
The DNA here is from genome assembly GCF_964194105.1 of Spermophilus citellus. NCBI lineage: Eukaryota > Metazoa > Chordata > Mammalia > Rodentia > Sciuridae > Spermophilus > Spermophilus citellus. Next base: position 250,149,071 of record NC_138182.1, on the reverse strand, counting down.
CCTCAAAAACTATGGAACATAATAAGACAACTTTTTAACTCATTAAGTGTTGGGGTATTCTTTGTTTCTTTTTTATGTGGCAATAGATAACCACACAGATGATACTACTTGGAAGTAGGATGTTGCCATAATCAAAACTTAAAATTTGGGGAATTGATTTAGGGAAAAGACAGGAAGTGGAAGCTAATTAGAAACAGAGAGTGTTGGCAGAAAACTAAAGAAGTGTAAAGAGCCTGTAATTAAGGAATTTAAACACATATTCTCTCTATAGTTTGGATCTTGAATATTCTCAAGTGACCAGTTATTGAAGCCTTCATAAAGCCTGTGGCACACTATTGGGTGGTGATGGAACCTTTAGTAGATGGGTCTTAGTAGAAGGAAATAAGTCATTGAGGGAGTGCCTTGAAGAAGACATTGGTACTCTGGCTCCTTCTTGTTCCTCTTTGCTTATCTGCCACCATGAGATGAATAAGTCTCTTCTGTCATGCATGCTTATGATGATATATGACATCATCACAGGCCCAAAGCAATTGAGCTAAATAACAATGTTTTGGAACTTTTGAAAGGATGATACAAAATAAACCTTTTCTCTATTCATTGATTGTCTCAGTTATCTTGTCACAGAGATGGAAATCTGACTGAACAGAAAATTGGTATTAAGAATTGAGTTTTCTGGGTGTGGTGGTATATACCGGTAATACCAGTGACTTGGGAGGTTGAGGCAGGAGGATTGTGAATTCAAATCCAGCCACAACAACTTAGCAGAGTCCTAAGCAACTTAGCAAGACCCTTTAAAGCGATGGGGATTAAGTGGCTCAGTGGTTAAGTGACCCTGGGTTCAATCCCCGGTACCAAAAAAAAAAAAAAAAAGAAAAAAAGAAAGAAAGAAGAAAGAAAGAAAAAAAGAAAGAAAGAAAGAAAGAAAACTTGGTTTGTTGCTATGACTATATCGATTAATGTATCGGAATCTATGGGACACAATGAAAGCAGTTTTAAGAGGAAAATTCATCGCCTGGTGGTCATTCCTCAAAAAAAGAAAAAACCAACAAATAAATGAGCTCACACTTCATCTCAAAGCCCTAGAAAAGGAAGAGCAAAACAACAGCAAATGTAGCAGAAGGCTAGAAATAATTAAAATCAGAGCGGAAATCAATGAAATTGAAACAAAAGAAACTATTGTAAAAATTAACAAAACTAAAAGTTGGTTCTTCGAAAAAATAAATAAGATCAACACACCCTTAGCCATGCTAAGGAAGAGAAGAAGAGAGAACTCAAGTTACTAACATACGGGATGAAAAAGGCAATATCACAACAGATGCTACAGAAATACAGAAGACAATTAGAAATTATTTTGAAAAACCTATATTCCAATAAAATAGAAGATAGTGAAGACATTGATAAATTTCTTAAGTCATATGATTTGCCCAGACTGAGTCAGGAGGATACACACAATTTAAACAGACCAATATCAATGGATGAAATAGAAGAAGCAATCAAAAGACTACCAACCAAGAAAGCCCAGGACCAGATGGGTATACAGCGGAGTTTTAAAAAACCTTTAAAGAAGAATTAATACCAATACTTTTCAAGTTATTTCAGGAAATAGAAAAAGAGGGAGCTCTTCAAATTCATTCTATGAGGACAATATCACCCTGATTCTGAAACCAGACAAACACACCTCAAAGAAAGAAAACTACAGACCAATATCTCTGATGAACCTAGATGCAAAAATTCTCAATAAAATTCTGGCAAATTGGATACAAAGGCACATCAAAAAATTGTGCACCATGATCAAGTAGGATTCATCCCTGGGATGCAAGGAGGTTCAATATATGGAAATCAATAAATGTTATTCACCACATCAATAGACTTAAATATAAGAACCATATGATCATCTCGATAGATGCAGAAAAAGCATTCGACAAAGTACAGCATCCCTTTATGTTCAAAGCATTAGAAAAACTAGGGATAACAGGAACTTTCCTCGACATTGTAAAAGCTATCTATGCTAAGCCTCAGGCTAGCATCATTCTGAATGGAGAAAAATTGAAGGCATTCCGTCTAAAATCTGGAACATGACAGGGATGCCCTCTATCACCACTTCTATTCAATATAGTTCTCGAAACACTGGCCAGAGCAATTAGACAGATGAAAATAATTAAAGACATAAAAATAGGAAAAGAAGAACTCAAATTATCACTATTTGTAGCCAACATGTTTCTATAACTAGAAGACCCAAAAGGGTCTACAAAAAAACTACTACAAAAAATAAATGAATTCAGCAAAGTGGCAGGATATAAAATCAACACGCATAAATCAAAGGCATTTCTGTATATCAGCGACAAAACTTCTGAAATGGAAATGAGGAAAAACTCTCCATTCACAATATCCTCAAAAAATAAAATAAAATACTTGGGAATAAACCTAACAAAAGAGGTGAAAGATTTATACAATGAAAGCTACAGAACCCTAAAATGAGAAGTAGAAGAAGATCTTAGAAGATGGAAAAATATACCCTGTTCATGGATAGGCAGAACTAACATCATCAAAATGGCTATATTACCAAAAGCTCTCTATAGGTTTAATGCAATGCCAATCAAAATCCCAATGGCATTTCTTGTAGAAATAGATAAAGCAATCATGAAATTCATATGGAAAAATAAAAGACCCAGAATAGCAAAAGCAATTCTAAGCAGGAAGTGTGAATCAGGCGGTATTGCGATACCAGACCTCAAACTATACTATAGAGCAATAGTAAGAAAAACAGCATGGTAGTGGTACCAAAACAGGCAGGTGGACCAATGGTATAGAATAGAGGACACAGAAACCAATCCACAAAACTACAACTATCTTTTATTTGATAAAGGGGCTAAAAGCATGCAATGGAGGAAGACTAGCATCTTCAACAAATGGTGCTTGGAAAACTGGAAATCCATATGCAACAAAATGAAACTGAATCCCCTCCTCTTGCCATGCACAAAACTTAACTCAAAGTGGATCAAGGAGCTAGATATCAAATCAGAGACTCTGTGTCTGATAGAAGAAAAAGTTGGCCCCAATCTACATATTGTATGGTCGGGCTCCAAATTCCTTAATAGGACACCCATAGCACAAGAGTTAATAACTAGAATCAACAAATGGGACTTACTTAAACTGAAAAGTTTTTTCTCAGCAAGAGAAACAATAATAGAGGTAAATAGGGAGCCTACATACTGGGAACAAATTTTTACTCCTCACAATTCAGATAGAGCCCTAATATCCAGAGTATACAAAGTACTCAAAAAACTGGACAATAAGACAACAAATAACCCAATCAACAAATGGGCCAAGGACCTAAACAGATACTACTCAGAGGAGGGTATACAATCAATCAACAAGTACATGAAAAAATGCTCACCATCTCTAGCAGTCAGAGAAATGCAAATCAAAACCACCCTAAGATACCATCTCACTCCAGTAAGATTGGCAGCCATTATGAAGTCAAACAACAAGTGCTGGCGAGGATGTGTGGAAAAGGGTACACTTGTACATTGCTGGTGGGACTGCAAATTGGTGCAGCCAATTTGGAAAGCAGTATGGAGATTCCTGGGAAATCTGGGAATGGAACCACCATTTGACCCAGCTATTGCCCTTCTCGGACTATTCCCTGAAGACCTTAAAAGAGCATGCTACAGGGATACTGCCACATCGATGTTCATAGCAGCACAATTCACAATAGCAAGACTGTGGAACCAACCCAGATGCCCTTCAATAGATGAATGGATAAAAATATGTGGCATTTATACACCATAGAGTATTACACAGCACTAAAAAATGACAAAATCATGGAATTGGCCAGGAAATGGATCACACTAGAGCAGATTATGCTTAGTGGAGCTAGCCAATCCCTAAAAAACAAATACCAAATGTCTTCTTTGATATAATGAGAGCACCTAAGAACAGAGCAGGGAGGAAGAGCAGGAAGAAAAGATTAACATTAAACAGAGACATGAGGTGGGAGAGAAAGGGAGAGAAAAGGGAAATTGCATGGAAATGGAAGGAGCCCCTCATTGTTATACAAAATTACATATAATAGGTTGTGAGGGAATGGGAAAATAAAGAAGAAGAGAAATGAATTACAGTAGATGTGGTAGAGAGAGAAGATGGGAGGGGAAGGGAGGGAGGATAGTAAAGGATAGGAAAGGTAGCAGAATACAACAGTTACTAATATGGCATTATGTAAAAATGTGGATGTGTAACCAACGTGATTCTGCAATCTGTATTTGGGGTAAAAATGGGAGTTCATAACCTACTTCAATCTAATGTATGAAATATGATATGTCAAGAGCTTTCTAATGTTTTGAACAACCAATAAAAAAAGAAAAAGAAAAAAGAAAGAAGGAAAGAAAACTGCTTTTGTTGCTCTGACTATATCAATTAATGTAATTTAGAAGCCTTTGGAATTAGCCTGCAGGAGAAATTTGGAAACATGTAGAGAAGCTGGCTAGAGAACGTCTTGAATGGTTTAAATGGAGCTCAATAAAAGATTCTGGTGAGAGTTCAGAACATCAGAATTTTGATAGAAATGCAAGAGTAAATACAGGCTCATAAATTACCACATCGAAGAAAGGACTCTGTTGAAACCAGACTAGGGATCACCCATGTTAAATTATGATGGTGAGGCCTAGAATTTGGCTTCCTTTTGTCCACAGCCTTGAGTCTTTGTAGGCTACTGAGAATAAAGATGATATACTAACTAGTTTGGCAGAAAAGGTTTCAAGACAGCATAGCACTCAGGCAGTTTCGTCTGCTTTACTGGTTACTTTAAGCCAATTACTATAAGAAACAGAAGTTAAAAAGAAACAGAGAGAAAGAAAATTGAAAAGCTTCCAGTTTGGCCAGAAAACTGATGTGATTAATGGTGGGTGCTGACAAGGATAGTATAGAATACATACCTTGAAGGGCTGGGGTCGTGACTCAGTAGTGGAGCGCTTACCTAGCATGTGTGAGGCATTGAGTTTGATTCTCAGAACTGCATATAAATAAATAAAGTTCCATTTACAACTAAAATTAATAATAATAATCATAATAATAGGGGTTGGGGATGTGGCTCAAGCGGTAGCACGCTGGCCTGGCATGCATGCGGCCCAGATTCGATCCTCAGCACCACATACCAACAAAGATGTTGTGTCCGCCGAGAACTAAAAAAAATAAATAAATAAATATTAAAAATTCTCTCTCTCTCTCTCTCTCTCCTCTCTCACTCTCTCTTAAAAAATAATAATAATAATAGAAAAGATACTTTGAGGGCATCTTAGGAACAAAGACCCTGACTATTGCAACCTCAGAGATGTAATAGTATAGATATCCTTAAGTCTGTCACTTGAAAAGAGCCACTCAGATGCTCTTCTGCCGCAGTCTGGCTGGGCACAATTCAGGAGCCACTTGTCAAAAGAAACGAACTTTATTTTTAGAACCACACAGGCCAAACAAAATAGCTCCTCAGGAAAAACCCTCACAGCCCAACTGCCACCACTGGCTTCCCACAAGCCTCTCCCTCAAAACCACAAGCCTCTCCACCTCCCACAATCCTCCTGCTCTTGAGGCAGATTGGCTGGGTTGCATGGGCAGAGCCAAAAAAGTCCCCCAATGAGCAGCTCCGTAGTCTGAAAGGGCAAGGAAACAGCCCAATGAGCAACACCGCAGAGGAGCCAATCAGCTAGATGTTGCTAGGGCCGCTGTGAGCCAATCATCAGCTGGCAGTCTGAAAGTTTGCTGGGGCCCATTCGGCTGTGGCTCTCAACATCTCCCCCTCTCTGTTTAAAGAACAAGCATTTGGCTTAGGGATCGTGCCTGCCTTAGGTTGTCCAATAGTACATATGGTCCTTACCCGTCATCGGATGAGCTGACCTCAAGGGGTCAGCCTCCTGTCTTAGGTTGGTACCATTGCAATTGGATCTTACCCGTCACTGACTAGTGGTCCAGTATACAGCCACACCTGTGGAGAGGTCTTTGTACCAGTGGTGGGGGGGTGAGGTTCTTTGCCTCACCTCTGTTGGCCCCCAAATTTTAGCTGAACGATCATGACAAGCAGAAGGGAGTAAGATACACCAAGCCAACTGACGGCTCCTTTTGGAAAATTGTACCACCAATGACATCATCAGCAAAAATACCCCAACACTACCACAAGTAGCTGCACCAACAGATAGTTCACAATGCATACAGGTGAGTTCACAATGCATACAAGTGATACATAGTCCAGGCAAGTTCTGAAAGAAGTTCAGTGATGGCTATTGCAGAAGCTGTAGATTGGTTTTATCTTTTTTTAAAGGAAAACAATTTTCTTAACAATTTACATTGTCTTCACCAGCACTGGGATGAAGATAGGAATTCTGGCAATAATGGCTAAAGAAAAAATTATGTAACATTCCAGAAGGCACTAAAAGAAAACAATTTTCTTAACAATTTACATTATCTTGAAGAGAATTATGAAATATAATGAAAAGGAAAGGTGAAAGTAAACAAACAGATCTGTTAACCTCCTTTTTTGTTCACATATTAAAACAATCCTCAACAGTTGTTTAGCCAATTTAAATTAAACCATTTAAATCACCTGAAAAAAAAATTTGGATCCATTTTTTCATGAGCGCTCATCATATATGATATATGGACATACGTACATTCAAACATATAACAGAAAACACAAGTGTGCACACATAATATAATACACACAACACATAACATAATAGTAAAGGCCTTATAACTTTTTACAGGTGAAATCTCCATTGCATTTAAAAACTATATAGTCAAAAAAATAGAACTGATCAGCAAAACATTAACCTAGGTCTGTATGAGCTCCAAAAACAAAATACAACTTCATGATATGGCAAAGGGCAATAATAAAATAGATATTGAAAAAAGCATCCTGGTTCAGCCAGATGTAAGAATAGCCAAACTGGAGTTTTGGATATCAGTTGTTATGGATTTGAGCCAAATCATCTTCTTTTTGGTCTGTAGAAATCCCTTTAGTTAATCTTTCTGGAATCCAAATCGGCTGCTGTTCTCCCTGTGGAAACACACAAAGAGACCCCTGACTCCAGACAATTACTGGGTCAGGACCTTTCCATTGTCCTGTTAGAATATCCTTCCAAAGTACCTTAGGCTTATGTACATTTTTTGGACACATATGCCTTTCCGCAGCACTAAGCCCTGATGAATCCAAATTTAAAAAGTTTAGAGCAAAAAGGGTTATTGTAAGTTTATCTTTGGGGAATATATACCCCTTCCCAATTCCCTCTTTTTGCTTTAATAAGTACATTTTAATAGTTTGATGAGCTCTTTCAACTATGCCTTGTCCCTGTGGATTGTATGGGATTCCTGTTATATGAGTAATGCCAAATGATGAGCAAAATTGTTTAAAAGAGGTAGAAGTATAATCAGGGGCATTATCTGTTTTTAACTGTTTTGGAACGCCCACAGTGGCAAAATTTTGTAAGCAATGAGCTATAACATCTTTAGTTTTTTCTCTGGCATGAAGGGAGCCCATCAAAAATCCAGAAGAAGTATCAACTGCAACATGCAAATATTGTAATTTTCCAAATTCTGGCAAGTGTGTGACATCCATCTGCCAAATATGGTTAGGTATCAATCCTCTAGGATTGACTCCAAGATTAACTTGTGGTAAAAAGGTCACACAATTTTGACATTGTTTTATTATTTGTCTAGCTTGTTCCTTAGTTATTTTAAAATGCTTTTGTAAAGTAGTAGCATTGACATGGAACCTTTTATGAAAATTTATAACTTCTTCTAGTGTAGAGAAAATATGTATGTCATGTGAGTTTTATCTGCTAAATCATTGCCCAAACTAAGGGCTCCAGGAAATCCTGTATGTGCCCTGATTTGTCCTATAAAGAATGGATCTTTTCTGTCCCAGATTAGACTTTGTATAGTGGAAAGCAAAGGAAAACAGTAGAGGAAGGGGAAATCCTACCAGCATCTTCAAGGGATACTATAGCATTAACTATATACTGACTATTGGAAAATAAATTAAATACAGAATCTTTAAACATCAGAAAAGCTTGTAATACTGCATTAAGCTCTACCTTTTGAGCTGATTTTTTGGGTACTAAAAATGTAAAAGATTGATCAGGTGTAACTATTGCTGCTGTACCATTATTTGACCCAACAGTGAATATATTTGGAGCATTCATGATAGGTGTTTTTCTTGTCATTTTTGGAAAAATTACAGGATGTGATGACAAAAAAGACAATAAAGGATTAGATGGAAAGTGGTTGTCAAATGAAACATTAGATTTGCACATGATTATTGCCCAAGAGTTTAACTCATTAGCTAATTCATAAATTTGATTCATAGTATATGGAATAATAATTTTATTGGGAGAAATTCCAAACACTCCCTTTGCTGCTTTTATTCCTTTGAGTATTAATTGTCCTACAGCCTCAGGATACCTAGTAAGAATAGTGTTAGGAAAATAAGATAAATGTATCCATAATAATGGACCTTCTTGCCAAAATACTCCTGTAGGAATATTTTTTTGTTGGTAGTACAATAAATAATAAAGGCAAACTTTATTATCAATTCTATCCAAATGCATATTTTCCATATATGTTTCAATGATTTTTAATGCCTTTCTTGCTTCATGCGTTAACATGCGGGGTGAATTTGGATCTGATGGACCTTTTAGGATATCAAATAAAGGTCCCAACTCTCCTATTGGTATACCTAGATAAGGCCTTATCCAATTTATGTCTCCTAATAACTTTTGAAAGTCGTTAAGTGATTTGAGTTGATCTACTCATATTTGAATTTTTGGTGGATGAACCATGGTTGAGGATAATAGAACTCCTAAATAATTAATTGGAAAATTTAATTGTACTTTATCTATTGCTATCTATAGATTATAATTTTTTAATAAGTTTGTAAGTGTGGCATAACATTCTAGCAATGTGTTTTTATCTTTGTGTGCTAATAATACATCTTCCATATAGGGAAATATTTGTAGTTCAGAATTTTGATTTCTAAGTGGCTGGATTACTTTGTTAACATAAATTTGACACATAGTTGGGCTGTTAGCCATCCCTTGAGGGAGTACTTTCCACTCATATCTCTGATCAGGACCTCCATGATTCAGTGCAGGGATAGAAAATGCAAAACGTGGATTATCCTCAGGATGAATTGGAATTGGAAAAAAAAATCTTTAATATCTATAACTAAAACATACCAAGTTTATGGCAAAGCAGACAATTGAGGAATTCCCGATTGAGCAGGTGCCAAAGTAACCATCTCATTATTAATGGCTCTTAAATCTTGCAATAATCTCCATTTACCAGATTTCTTTTTTATGAAAAAAAACGGGAGTATTATGGGGAGATACAGAGGGTTGTATATGTCCTTCCACTAATTGTTGTTTGACCAGATCATGGGCTGCTTGTATCTTTTCTTTAGTCAGGGGCCACTGAGGAACCCACACTGGTCTTTCTGATTTCCAAGTAATTTTTATTGTCTCAGTGGCCCTTTCTGATAATCCAACCCATGTCTGTCCATTCCTTGATCTATTTGTATTGATGCTGCTATACCTTGTTCTTGTTTTTCTAATCTTTTTTCCTTTCCTAAAACCTTGTCTAGTCATAATAGTGGGTGCATTTTGGTTGATGTTATTTTTTAATGTCAAACCTAATTGATCTAGGACATCTCGTGCCCATAAATTTACGGGTAGATGATCCAATACATATGGCTGTATAGTTCCTTCACATCCTTCAGGATCCTTCCAATCTAATACCATTGCACTTCTATGGGGATTAGTCACCACTCCTAGGCCTCGAAGCGTTTGAATGGCTTGTTGTAATGGCCAATGTATTGTCCATTCTTGATGAGAGATGATGCTAAGGTCTGCACCTGTATCCAGTAGCCCATTAAATTCATGTCCTTGAATATTTAGTTTTAGCATGGGGCGAGAATCTAAATTTAAAGAAAGCATAGCTCAATCTACACCTGTGGAGCCTAATCCCTTGGAACCTCTTTCTACAGTACGACTGGAAAATTTATCATGTAGGCTGGGTATTATTAGTAACTGTGCTATTCTATCTCCTGGTGAAATTACTGATATACCCTTTGGAGAACTGGCTACAATTTTTATTTCACCTTCATAATCGGGATCAATTACCCCAGGACTTATCATAAGTCCTTTTAGAGTAGAAGAGCTGCATCCCAATAATAAGCCTACTGTTCCTTTGGGAAGAGGTCCCTTTACCCCTGTGGGAATGATTTGAACTCCCATCTCTGGAGTTAGTACTGCTCTGGTGGAGGCGCAGATGTCCAACCCTGTGCTCCCTCTGGTTTGTCTGATGAGAGATTTGATGGACAATGTGTCCTGGGCACTACCCTGATGGGGTTGCTGGGTTCCTCCAGTGCTCTGTATATTTGTGGTTTGGGGCCCCAGAGCATTGGGCCCCCCTGTCCATTTTTTGGCAATGGAGCCCGATGTCTTTCTTCACGATATCATGGATAAACACCTGGTCCTTGTTCATTTTTTGATAAGTTAGTACCCTCTATGGTGGTTTGAAAATGGCATTCATTAGCCCAATGTCTCCCTCTATGGCATCGTGGGCAAAAACCTGGTATTCTACTCCTTTGATACCTAGTTTTGTTAAACCCTCCTCCTATGGGGCAATTCCTTTTAAAATGTCCTGTTTGTTCATAATTGTAGCATGTGCTTGGCCTGGCATCTAAAGCCTGTTTTACTGCAGCTGCCACGACTTGCCCTTGTTCATTAATGTCTCTACATAATTTAATATGTGTGTTTAAATCTTTATGTTTCCATGGTCTAATGATATCTCTGCACCAACGATTCGCTTGGTCATAAGCCAGTTGTTTTATTAATGACATTGCTTGTTCTGTATTCCCCAAAACTCTGGTAGCTGTTTGAATAAGCCTATGTACAAATTCAGTGTAAGATTCATTAGCTCCTTGTATTATCTTAGATAATTGACCTTGTAAACCTCCATGTCCTTGTAAAGTCTTCCATGCCCTAACCGCCTCTACAGCAATTTGTGCGTATACGCCAGGATCATATGCAATTTGTTGATGCTGATCCTCATAAGGTCCCTTTCCTAACAACATATCTAGATTTCTCTGAGGATAACCAGCTACTGCATTTCGCCTAGCTTTCTCCTTGCAAAATTCCTCGTTGGCAACCTTCCATAATAGGTATTGTCCTCCATTTAGCACAGCTTTACACATATTAGCCCAATCTGCTGGTGTCACGTTCAAGTTGTTAATGGATTCGAACAAGCTTACAGTTAAGGGTGCTTGAGGACCATAGGTTGTTACAGCCTCTTTTAGCTGCTTCACTGTTTGAAATTTAAAGCATGGTGAATTTGCTGCCCTCCTGCCTCAAATACAGGGCATGTTAATATTTGAGATCCTGTCTCAGGATCCCAACTATCAACTGCGGGGGTTGGGAGCCTCCCAGCATATGGAGGTGGCGCTGTTGGTTGGACACTTATGCCCTCTGGTGATAGAAAGGTGTTAGTAGCAGTCTCCTGTAGAGGTGGCGCTGTTGGTTGGACACTTACACCCTCTGGTGATAGAAAGGTGTTATTAGCAGTCTCCTGTTGTAACTTTTCCCCTGATGGCTTTTTGCGCTCTAAACTTTCTTCCTCTGTCTGACTAGCTCGAGAGACCTTCTCTTTTACTTGAATCTTTTCCTCTGTCTGACTAACTTGAGAGACCTTCTCTTTTACTTGAATCAATATGTCTTCTCCTTCCTCTACCATTGTCTGAACTGAAGGTTTTGGACTAAGCAAACAAGATACAAACGTCCACAATGGCAATGTGCCAATTGGCAGAGACCCTGGGCTTTTCTTTTCTACTCTTTTTAAATCTTCACCATGATGGTTCCATTGTGATATATTTAACAACTCCTCCTTAAAAAGCCATGGGCTATATTTTTGTATTGTATCAATGTACACCCTGACTGTTCTTGATTTTACTGAGATGCCTCCTTCCTCTAACAATTTACTTAACACTCTTTCAGTTTGTTTTCTACTAATTTCTGATCCCATATTTCTGCTATAATACAACCCAACAAGATAACACCTTACAAAACTGAAACAGAGTGGAACAAATTTGGAACAACACAAAATCATTATAATAGCCTCCTGAAATTTCCATCCGTCTTTTCTCCCTATCTGTTTCTCAGATGTGAGCGGTTTTTCTTCCACGTTACACATCTCCAGGGACAGGCAACTTAAAACAAAAGTGAATCAAAACAAAAGAATAATCTTAAAATGGCTACCCATCCTCTTGCCCTGTCTTCAGGGGAGAGCAGTTTACCTTATCACTTACCCTCAGTCGTTTCCTGTGCGGGCCACCAAATGCCGCAGTCTGGCTGGGCACAATTCAGGAGCCACTTGTCAAAAGAAACGAACTTTATTTTTAGAACCACACAGGCCAAACAAAACAGCTCCTCAGGAAAAACTCTCACAGCCCAACTGCCACCACTGGCTTCCCACAAGCCTCTCCCTCAAAACCACAAGCCTCTCCACCTCCCACAATCCTCCTGCTCTTGAGGCAGATTGGCTGGGTCGTGTGGGCGGAGCCAAAAAAGTCCCCCAATGAGCAGCTCTGTGGTCTGAAAGGGCAGGGAAACAGCCCAATGAGCATCACCACAGAGGAGCCAATCAGCTAGATGTTGCTAGGGCCGCTGTGAGCCAATCATCAGCTGGCAGTCTGAAAGTTTGCTGGGGCCCCTTCGGCTGTGGCTCTCAACACTCTTCTCTCACAATTCCTAAGTAATTGTTTCCAAAGATTCTTTTCCTCATGTTCCACAGTTAAGACATTTGAAGGACACTGCTGCTGTGGTTCATGTTGGCCCTCAACAGCTTACTCCAATGGCAGAACTTGTCATCATGTATAGTGGGGCTGGTTTTGCGAGCATAAAGAATATATGAGGAATGAGGTCCTGGAGGCGTCCATCATGATTTTAGAGGAAATTTGGGAAGACAGGCAGTGTTTGGAATGGTTGTAGTTCCTCCAAGCAGCCCCTTCACAGGTCAGTGCATGAAGCTGTGAAAGTGAGGCTAAAGCTGCTATGCTGACCCTGCGATGTCAGAGATGCTAGGAGCACTGAAGGCTTCCCAAGGGAAGCTTTAAGTAGTGAGCAGAGTCAGTCTAAGAGAAAGGCCATGTGAGTTGCAGCCAGAAGGTCATAGGGTTGGGGTTGCACAAATCTTCTGGAGCTCACATCATACCACTGTGTCCCAGATGGCAGACAAAGAGCTACAGGATTTAATGTTGGCCTTGCTGCATTTTGGTCTTGCTTTGGTTTGATTCCTCCTTATTATTTCACTATTCCTACCTTTTGAAATGGAAAGTCATGCTTGGCCATTGCCATTTAGAAGTATGTTACTCATTCCTTTGGTTTATAGGTTTCACAGTTGAATTTGCTAAAGTGTCTGAGTAGATTTCTACTTGGACTTTTAATCAATGCCCCAACTATTAAGACTTTGGAAACTTGAGGATACATGGAATGTGTTTTGCATTATGAGATGAACATGAACAAGGGGGCAAGGGAACAAAGCTGTAGTGTGGATATTAAATGTCCCCCAAAGTCCCATGTGTTGAAGGATTAGTCCTTAGCCTGTGGCACTCCTGGGAAGTGGCAGAAACTGTAAGAAGTGAAGCCTAGTGAAAATGATCTAACTGGGGGGTACACTTGAAAAGGACATTGGGCCCCAGTTCTTCCTATCTCTCTGCTTGTAGGTTACCATGAGGTGAACAGGCTTTTTCTCCATCATGCACACACTTGCCATGATGTATGTGGTCCCACAGCTCCAAAACAATGAGAAAAAAACAAGTGACCATGGACTAAACCCTCTGAAAGTATCATCCAAAATAAAATGTTCCTCCTTTATAAGTTGACTAATTCAGATATTTTGCCATAGTAATGAAAAACTAACATTTTCATATGATCTGCTGACCAAACTTTGAATTAAAAGTAAAACTAATTATGTACCTGAAGAAGAAAACAAAGTCCCTAAAATGTATTCTTAAAAAAACTACACTGATGTCATTCCTTTTTCTGTTTGTTTATTTCAATACCAGGATTAAACTCATAGCACTCTTCCAGCTCCTTTATCTTTTATCTTTTATTTTGAGAGAGTCTCCCTAAGTTCTCCAAGCTATCCTTGAACTTGCAATTCTGTCTCCTGTCTCAATCTCTAGAGTCACTAGGATTATAGTCATATGCCAGCATAGCCAGCCAAGTATCATTCTTAAATAATTTTTCTTTTTTTTAAAGAGAGAGAGAGAGAGAGAGAGAGAGAGAGAGAGAGAGAGAGAGAGAGAATTTTAATATTTATTTTTTAGTTTTCAGCGGACACAACATCTTTGTTTGTATGTGGTGCTGAGGATGAAACCCGGGCCACACGCATGCCAGGCGAACATGCTACCACTTGAGCCACATCCCCAGCCCCAAATATCATTCTTAATGGTGAGAAATTAATACCTTCTCCCCGGGTCAGGAACATGGGCTGATAAAACCATAAATAGACCAAAATAAATATGTTTATTTGATTTTGAAATAAAAAGTCCTGAAGTAATTCAATGGATAAAGGGTTTTTCATTTAAAATTTTTGCTTGGATAATTAGGTATCCACTTTTGAGCAAATGAAATCAGACACAGAACTTATGCCTTTCAAAACTAATACAAAATGAGTCATAGACTTAAATATAAAACACGAGACTATAAAATTCTTTAAGAGAACACAGAAGAAACTTTATATGACTATGGCTTTGTGTTGACTTTCTACATACAATATCAAATCCAATATCTATTTAAATAAATGTTTTTAATTTGATTGTATTAAACTTTAAAATGTTGGTCTGTGATGATGATATTATTAAGAAAATGAAAAGCCATATACTGAGAGAAAATATTTTCAAATGACAGTTTCAATGAAGGTGCTGTATCCAAATTATAGAAAAACAACATCAAAATAGAAATGGTAAAGGCAATTGAAAATGGGACCAAAGATCTTAATAGAAATATACAAATAGGTACTCAGCATAATTATTGCTTAACATTGTATGTCAGTAGAAATGAACTCCAAAACAATGAAAGAGCAGTGTGTACATTTAGCATGGCTGAAATCTACACTAGATCTTAATCAAAAGGCTGAGAAATGACTGACTTAAATCTAAATGTTGTCAAGAAAGCAGAACAACACAAACCTTATTCATTATGCTCAGAAATGCAAATGTTAGAGCCACTTTGGACAACAGTTTGACAGTTAATTACAAAGCTAAATATACTATGATCTAGCAATAACTCTTCCGGAAATTTACACAATCGATTTGAAAATGTATGTCCACACAAAAACCTTAATGCAAACATTTACTACAGCCCTATTCAGTTGTGAATATTCTATTGTATATACTTTATTAGGAAAACATTGGAAATAACTAAAATGTCATTCAATAGTTGAAGTGATAAACAAATTGTGATACTTCTATACGTTGTTATTCTATTTAATGATGAAAATGAATAAAACAAGTCCCTTTAAAACAATAATAAATCTTAAATGCAGTGTTAAGTGAAAGAAACCAATCCAAAAAAATGAATATTCTAAGATTCCATTAATGTGACATACTAGAACAGATAAAATTACAAAGCTATTAACAGCTATGTGGTTGCCAGAGCATTTGAGAGAGAGAAAGAAAAAAAAAATTGAATAAATGAAGCATAGGGGACTTAGGAGTATTTATTTATAATAGAATAATATATTTTACTGTAATAATAGATTTATAACTATCCATTTGTGCAAAGCCCATAGTACTTTATAGCACAGAATAAAATTGAGACTATACAAATTAAGGATAAAATAATTTAGAAGTCTGGGGAAGGCTAGAATGAAATGACAAAAGTCTCTGGCTCTGTTGTAAATGTATGAAATACACTAACTGCAGAGGATTGTGGGAAACATGCTGACCTAATTAAGTTTGAAAATAAATGGAGAACTAAAACTAATGCCACAATATCTGGATTGCAGAAGGTGAAGTTATTTCCTACAGGGATAGGGAATATGAATTCTGAAGTCACTGTATATATGTTCTGGAATTGAACAATCAGGTAAAAAGATAGCAGAGAGCAGCAGTCATAACTTTCATTATTAAGAGTGAAGGATTTTCAACATGGCCTTTATTGTCTTTTTGGTCATTGCATCCTGTAATTTTTCCAAAAATGACAAGAAAAACACCTATCATGAATGCTCCAAATATATTCACTGATGGGTCAAATAATGGTACAGCAGCAATAGTTACACCTGATCAAACTTTTACATTTTTAGTACCCAAACAATCAGCTCAAAAGGTAGAGCTTAATGCAGTATTACAAGCTTTTGTGATGTTTAAAGATTCTGTATTTAATTTATTTTCTGATAGTCAGTATATAGTTAATGCTATAGTATCCCTTGAAGATGCTGGTAGGATTTCCCCTTCTTCTACTGTTTTCTCTTTGTTTTCCACTATACAAAGTTTAATCTGGGACAGAAAAGATCCATTCTTTATAGGACATATCAGGGCACATACAGGATTGCCTGGAGCCCTTAGTTTGGGCAATGATTTAGCAGATAAAACTCACATGACATACATATTTTCTCTACACTAGAATAAGCTACAAATTTTCATAAAAGGTTTCATGTCAATGCTAATTGCCACATCTCTAGTCCCTAATATTCATAATTATTTTTTTCAATCCTATCTGTGAGAATAAAATTTAAATGCAAATTTTATGACCTAATGATTAAAGTATACACAGTTTAAGTTCTTCAGTTATCAAATAAATGCACTCCATCTTTTGGGTAAGTGCTAAATAGATTGTACCAAGTTAACTTTAGATATTTAAAATGGTGGCTCCAGGGATCATTTAATTAATAAAGACTTTGAATCAATTCAAGGAATATTTTTCAATTATAAGCAAATGGAAAATGCTTGTTGTCTTTTATTCCAAGAAAATAAATTGAGATAGAGGTTAATAGGCAATAATTCAGTTTTCATCCTGTTTTCTGCCTGTGTTGAGAGGGTTGGAAAGGCCAAATTACTCTCCACATGACAATTATCCAGTTGGGATTTCATCTAATGAAGGTTAAAGCCCTCTCAAAGGTTGCTGGGCAAACTGCAACATGGCTGAGAAACGATCTTTTTTATTTAATGGTATGTTTTATGACCTCAGAATACAGCATGTCTACTGATGGTGTTTGCTTTGAATCCATTCTGTTCACTATTTTCTAAAAGAAAACTTTAATTGTAATATTCATTGAAATATTTAGAACAGGTGTTTTATAAACTGCAACTACTTTGTGAGTTGGGAAATCAGTTAAAATATGGGTTCCACATTCTTTGCCATCAAATCTAATTACCTAAACAAATATTTACCCATCATCTTCTAATGGAAAATTCCTCAAAGGGCAGGAACTCTGCATTTTCATGAGCAAACAAAGGACCTAACACTATTTTTTGCCCTTGTTATTTTGGGTTAATTTACACATTAACGTGCTGGCAAAATTCCACAAAAGCCTTTCCCTTTCTTTTAGATTGAGGTTTTATTTTTTTAGTCCTATGGACACTTTCAACTCTCTCATGAAGCTATGGACTCATTAACAGAATAAGGTTGTAGAAGTATAAATTAAAATTATATTGATATAGTCATTAAAACATTTTAAATACATTTATTTTAATAATATATTAAAACGTTAAATAATAATACTTATCAATAACCATAGTAGCTACTGAAGTTTTGAAGTAATGCTAAGCATAAATATTATTAAATATATATACAAAAATTATAATTTGAAACAAAAGAAAGATTTTTAGTGGTGACAAAATAGCAGAGACTGCAAATACTGTAATGTTTTACTTTTGCCTATATTCATAAATGAAGGATTGATTTTAGTTACACTGACCTAAGACCAAAAGCCTTTAATTGAAAAAACTTGCACTCATTGGTTGTCTTGCCTAGAATAATCTTTCTCCCAAATCAGTAGAATTGATTCTTGTTTGCCCTTCACATTCTAACTTCAGTTTGTCTTACAAGGAAAGGTTTTTGTGACCTCCAGAACCAAACAATAGATCAATTACTGCCTCCATGAGACCCGCCTTAAACTAAGATTCTCTCACACTGATGAACTTACTCGGGGTTAGAGTACTTATTTCTCAGTACTCCTCTGTCTCTTTCACCTAGACTCTTTCCCAGCTCACAGTACATGCTCCACCACTAATTACTGAGCAAATGAATGAACAATATCTTCCCACCAGTGCCCTGCAGTTCACTGTCAGCTTCTTAGACCTACAATGTGATATCCAAAGAAGGATAATGCAGAGGGAGGAAAGGTGAAAAATCACTATAGTATCATCTCCCTCTTCAGTGGGAAATGCCACTGTAGGCCCACTCTTCTTTGTCCTTTACTTTAGCACAAGTCCAAACAATTATTTACTAAAATTAGAAACATATGAAATGCACATGTATCATTATGGGAATTTTGTTTCTTTCTTTTGGCTTATCTTCAGGGTTTAAAAATACCAAATCAAGAAATCTTAAAACATTCACTTCCACATCATAATCTCTCTTTTATGAATCTAAACATATAATGGTACAGAAAATATTTTTTATATATAGATGATCAAGGAAGTCTGACTGATAACCAGGAATAAAGAAGAAATTCTGTGACAGTAAATATAGGATATGCACACAATGAAATGTTAGGAAATCAATAAAATTATCTCTATAAAATTTTTCTGTGAGTAAAGGTGTTTATGTTTCACTCTTTAGTGAAATAAGTATGCAAAATATCACAAATAGAACATTATTATCTAATATATTGTGTGTTCATCTTCATCTATCTATATCTTTTTGTGTGTTCATTTATGAATTTATCTATTCAAAAACAATAACAATATATAAAATGTTTTAAATACAAAGAAAAACACACCAGGATTTCATTTGTCTTTGGTATAAACATATATACTTTTGTCTTCTACTTGCTTTTGTTTAGAATCTTTTGAATTTTCTTTACTTTATAATGGGAAAATATACTTTAGTCAGAGCAATGTTGGATGTTTATGGGTCACATCCTTTTCCCTGCTCCCTTATTATTGTCATCTTGTTCTAAAATGGTGTCACCTGGGAGAGACAATAGGAGTCTTGATTTTACATACTAATTTACACATGGCTTATTTGGATGGAACCCCTGAGGAAGAATGCCAACAGAAGGGTAGCTCTGGAGAGACCAATGCATGATGTCAAAGCAGCTGCTTTGTCAAGTAGATTCAACTCAGAAGTGTGCCCAGGAAAATTCTCAAACCAATGGGATCCACGGTTTTATATATCAGAGTTGCTCCTTTCTTTACACCAGTTTCTCTTCTTCATTTAGACTCCAGTTCTTAAAATTGAAGACGTCTTTTTTTCTATTCTTCAGTCTGCACTTTTAGATGACAGAGAAAATTAACTCATCAGAAGTGAAGCCTTCTCTGATCATCTCTGCGTCATCTGTCCTCCTGGGCACAATCCCAGTCATGACACCCAGAGCTCATGAGCAGTGAGACTTTTTTTTTAATATCTGACACTTCAGGTGAGCTTGTCCTGATGATTCTTAGCTGAAAAGTGGGAAGATGTGTAACTTAAATAAATTAATTTTATGATTTATTACTAATCTATGCTGAAAAACTATGACACCTACATTCAAAATGACATATTAAAGATTTTATTTTTGTCTCTAGAACTATTCTCAATCACTGACAAATGAAAGTTCTCAAACAGGGTAAAAAGTTTACATACAAAACTTAAAAAGCTACAGTTTAGGTCCTTGGAAGAACACATCATGAAATATTTTTCACTAGAAGCCAACAGAGGAGATCTTCAGCTGATGGAATCAGACCTATAGTTCTTAGTAAGGCTCTGCTACAAAGTAACTGGAGACATTTTATAAAATGCATAATATTGGATTAAGCCAGGTCAACTGAATCACAAACACTCAAAATATAGGACTCTAGAATATTTTATCTTTATAATCTTCAGATGATTATGAAATTGTCCATTGACAAACTGGCATTAAGGATTGCTAGTGAATAGTATTTATCAATCAGTTAATTCCTTAACTAACTATTTATTAAGACACAAGGATGTACATGAAAATATAGACAATTCCCTTGATAGCATGTGCATGATATATCTTATTATACTCAGCCATAAGGTATTTCAGATATATCAGAGCCTGCTAAGCAAAGTCTGTATCTATGGAACAACTCTCAAACAACAGGGAACAGGAACTAAATAGGTAATTGTTCCAGCTTTTGTCATTCAGGAAGAAAAATCTGGAAAGTATTTATCCCCCTCTCAGAAGGTTCTGGCAGAATGGAGTCGCCATCATCCATTACAGTAACCTCTGCAATATTCCTTTTTGGCTTTTCCTCCTTTCCAGTCTTAACCACTCTGTTCTCTCACTCCTGCTTCCTAGGCTCATCCCCAAACTACAGTGAACCTGAAAAGCTATCTCAACTGCTGCTTTAGGAAATATTCACACCAAAACTGAAAGTTAAACCTAATTTTCCATTCAGATCCTTCAAGTAGACACCAAGCTATAATCAGACATGAAAGATTGTCTTGAAGAAAATACATGGAATATAAAGGGGACTGATAACCAAAGGATCATGATGCAAGTCTGATGACTGTGACGAAGGAAAGTTGGACTAGAAAACTCTTAAACTGATATATACTTATAAGAACATTTTAACAAAACCAACAGAAGTCCTTGAGTCATGATTACTGGTCAAGGGACCCTGCAACTCCCAGAAATTGACTTGTCTTTCTCTTTCTACCAGTTATTGACTACCAACAGCCAAGTATAGCACTGATGAATTTCAAAAACTTCTGGGACCCTCAGTCTAAAATACTACGTATAGTTGGAGATCTGAGAACAACATTTTTGTGTGCTACACAGCTCTTCTGAAAGGATTAGAGAGCAGTATGAGATCTATTAATGCATCTCAAATGCCTCTTCCTGAGGAAAAGCTTAGAGGAGGAAGGTTTGTGGATGAAGTACAGCCCCATAACTGCAGTTGATCTAAGGTACACCACTGATCCTCATCCTCTCCCACCCACAGCTCCAGTCTCTATTTCCACCACACTCACCTATTACCTTGGCAAATCATGGTAGTATGACACAAAACTTCATTCCTGAGGGTAATGAGTCTTTGATATTCATAAATTTCTCAGGTCACATTTGCTTCATGAGTTCAATCATAATTAAAATAGAGCAAAGGAGTACCTAACTATAGGTACCCTGTTCTCACTGTGTTTTGAAAAAAAAAGGTTCTCTCTTCTAACTAATTAGGGGCAATTATCCCAGCTTGTATGGTGACTCCTAATCTCACCAACTACTTATCAGACACATAGAACCCAAAGTGCCTGGGCATCATCTTTAGTTTGTTGTTTAACGTGTCTCCTAGCATGACTTTGACCTATGGGAAATAAGGAACTCTATCTCCTGTTGTGAGGACAGGAAGCACAAAACTCCCATTGGGTTGCTGAGTAATCCCACTTGCCATTATCATGGCATTATATCATTGATAATGGCAAGTGGGAATACTTGTGTTTCTATCTCTTAGTTTCTGGACTTATGTACTCTTCCTTTTGGGGATATAGCATCACACAGAGGTCTCTGATTCTTTACCTTAAAGATAGTGTTACATCCTTTCTGTGTTTTGCACAGATGTGGTGTTGTGGCAGCATCTTTAGGAGCTATGAAGGTGACTACCACTGGATGATGAAGAAATGATATTACCAATGGATCTGATGTTTATAGGTACATTTCTGAAAAGTAGATTCCCATTTGTATTATCATATGTAAGTTTACATGCCTGCAAGTAAGACACTCTAAGTCTCCAACTGCAGTGCTAGGAAAGCAAGCCTATACTGGGATAGTAATCCTTTCTTATGGTGATAAACCACTTAGATTTCTAGGGTGAAAGGGCTTCTATTTAGTTGAATTGTCACTAAATGACCAATTGGTATTCTAAAAAATACTGCCATATGAGGGGATCAGCACTGGTATCTGTTCTGGAAGACTGGATTATCAGAGCTATCTGTCTTTTTCTACCAGAACTGCTCCATTGATGCAGCAACTGTACCAGGACTGGAGAGGGTGCTGAAGAGGGACAGGTGCTGCTTGACCTCTCAGGAATGCATGTTCTACAGTTTAACACAGCAACAACAACAAAATGCCACAAAATAGATGTCTTATACAATATAAATTTATTGTTTCATAGTTCTGGAACATGGAGTTCCAAAATCAGGGAGTCAGTTTTCTCTGAGGGCTGTGAAGGAGATTCTGTTCCAATGCCTGTCTCAGTTTCAGAAAGCTCCTGGCATTCCTTGACATGTAGATAGCATTCTCCTATGGCTTCTTATTATATTTCCTCTATATTTGGTTGGTTCTGGGTCCAAACCTAGCTTTTATTACAGATACAAGCCATATTGGATTAGGGTCTTCCCTACTGACTTCATCTTAATTAAGTTTATCATCAAGCACTCTATTTCCGACTAAAGTTGCATTATGAGATACTGGTCGTTCAGAACACAACTTGTGAATTTTGGGGAGAACACACTGAGAATCTGCGAACATTGTACCTGCTGTTTACATGTCCCCTCTTGTCCTCCTTGGAATAAATCTTGATTATATCACTTCTATTTCACTGTGGACATTTGCTGGGCCTATCTAAATTTATTTTCTTAGTGGGATGAACTTAATACAACCTAATGAGCATTTTCTGACACATGGTCATAAGATACCTCATCAAGTACTCTGTCTTGACCCAGTAATGCCAGATGTGATTAAGGCACAAAGACTTGCTTCTCCCTAGGCATATACTTGGATATTGTTGTCATATTTGGCACAGCACTTGCAGCTGGGGCCGGTATTTAATTAAGCCTATAGTAGTCAATAATCTATAGACATTATTCTGTATTCTACAGGAGCAACCTGAAAATTTAAATCAAAATAAGGCCTATTACTCCTGTGTATTTTAGGTCTTTAATGATTACATTGATATCTATTATTTTGCTCCTGTGATATTTGTTCATTTTACTATTTTGGTTACATAGCAATATCAGAGGATTCCTCCTTCTAAATATGATAACTTTCCTCTTATAGGACATGGGATTAATGTGTGTGTGTGTCTGTGTGTGTCTGTGTGTGTGTGTGTGTGTGTGTGTGTGTGTGTGTGTGTGTGTGCATGGCGGTGCAGAAGTGTGTCACTCTAACTGCCAAATATATGAATTCCAATTATGCACTTGAGGATTGGGAATATGAACACAGTGTTGCCTGCAGAATTCACAGGTCCTTTGGGAGCCAGACATTGGTCAGAACTTAATTTTTCACTTGGTTCCCAAAAGCTCCTGCCATGTCATCTGCTTTGGTTCTAGAGGTATAAGTGTCAATGTAGACACTGTGGGTCAACAGTCCTTCAATGTCTGACTAGTATTTTTTCCTCTAGGTATTTGCATCCAAGTAAACAGACATAAATTTATTTAGAAAAGGACTGGAAAAATCATCACAGTATATACTTGCCATGGCATCTTATTGCCATACTTCCTAGGGAAACAAGTTCTTTTAACAAGTGTCCTGAAATTGAAATGAGCTTAGGTCTGGAAACTAAGAAAGGGATTGTGGCTTTTTATTCAGGCTACTACCCTTAATCTTCTCTTTCTGTGTTCTTAAATGCTTTCGATTATCATTGTTAAACTTCTTTTTTAAAATCCCTAATTGGGGGCTGGGGTTGTGGCTCAGTGGTAGAGCACTTGCCTAGCATGTGTGAGGCACTGGGTTCCATCCTCAGCACCACATAAAAACAAATAAATAAAATAAAGGTATTGTGTTCACCTACAACAAAAAAAAAGTATATTTTAAAAAAATACCTGATTGTTTATTCTACTACAGGTTTACAATGTTTTGTTATCCAACTGCCCAGGATCATGTCTGTCAAGCAGAGCCCATGACATGACATTCAAATTTCTGGATCAATAAAGAAACTATTTTATACATTTATAAAATACTATTTTCATATAATTATAACTATTATAATTAAACATTTTTTCTTGGCTTCTATTACTTCGGGGCCTCATCTTTTCCATAGATATTGAGAGCTCAGGTCTGAAACTATTTCCCCCATCATTAGTCCTGATTGTAGATCATAGATATCACCAAACTTAGTGATGTAGGTGACACCCTTAGCAGATCATTTTTGATAAATGTGATGAATAGTCTTTCCTGGGAGCCCTTCCATAGAACAGTTCTGTGAAGAATTTTTTGGTTTATGGAAATAATATATATGTATTTCAGTATACCCACTTTCCTCAGTCTTTTTATTTCTTCACTCTTCATAGCACAAGAACTCAGAATGTATATAAATAGGAGAATTAAACATTAGGACCTTAGTTGCAAGGGAGATAGGTGTAGCAATGTGTACCTCAAGACTATAAATAGGCTTTTCCTTGCTAGAGGCAAGGGCATGAACCAAACTGAACTAAGAGATATCATAAGACACAAGGAAAAGACACTGAAGTTTCTGGGAGGCTCATGAGACAGGATTACAATGGAATACTTAAGAAGTAAATTGTGGTTTCTTTCAGAATTATTTTGAGGACATCTGTTCATGTTGACAACATTTAAGTGCCCCCAACATCTCCATACCAAAAAGACAACGGTTCATTCAGCAAACATTTGAGGACCTACTACACACACCAATTAAGAATGCCTCCTGACATGTGCATGGTTTTTAATCTCAACTCCAAGTATTTACCAGGTTTGTAACTGATCTCTATAATTCTGCTCCTTCACCTGTAAAAAAACTATCCCTTCTGGAATTATTATAAAAACTAAATGGCCTAATGTATGTAAAGTGTCTAAAATTCCTCCTGGCATAAGACAGACTTTCAATAAATGCAATAAAATGTCATTTGCTTGTTCCCTTGGGACTAAGCTCTAAGAAAAACATGGTCCACTTCAGTTGGGCACTTAAAGTGCATCAGAACTAATGATAAACCAATAGTGCAGTAAATTCTATGGCTCAGCAGTACTTCTTTTATATCTGGGGATAAAAGATGTTTTTATGGCTATGCTTAATGAGCAAAAAAAGGACTAGTAATAAAGAAAAGAATCAAAGTTAAATTTCAGAAAAAATAGGAAGCTTAAATTTTATTTTGTTTATTTTATTTTATCATGGAAAGGATAAAAAATATAAATAGGGATTGTCCAGAGAAGGCTCAATAATTGGAATCTCCTTTCTTTAAAGAAGAAGGCATAGGATTATACGTGGAAATAATATATATGTATTTCAGTATACCCACGTCCCTTGGTCTCTTTATTTCTTGATTCTTCATACCACACAGGCATACTATACATGCATAGTACATACTATACACAATTTTTTAAAATAGTATTCTTCAATGCAGTTTTTCTTATGTTTTATGAATTATCAAGTGTGTGGGGAAAAAAATCCCTTTTCCAATCTATACTGGGTAGAGTTAAAGAACTAAAAAATAAACTGTAGGAAAAAAAATGTATGACACTAAAGTTACTCTAAGTGAGCCAAAGAGTTGAGGAACATCTTACAGCCCTGTCTGGACATAGTCTGTGGCTCTTAATGGCACTTTGTAAAAAAAAAGAAAAGAAAAAAGCATAACACTTTTTCCTCCACTGGGCTTCCTGCCAGACTCTAAAAAGCATTTGTACATTACTTTGTGGGTGTAAATCAAGAAGCTTCTCCCTGGAGCTGGGAGTAATGGGATGCCACCAGGTCCTTGGTATACTGGAAGTTGACCCTCTGTCCCTGATTCTTCTTGTGGTCCAGGTTATACCCAGAAAGCCTGAGAAGTGTGCTAGGGACTAACCCTGTCAGTCTTTTAAGGGCAGGAAATTGAGTGTTTATTAATGGACTCAAAAGCTCTGTATCTGCTGGAGTCCACCCAGAGCTCTCCTCACACTGTTTCATATCTTTAGAGAAGGTAGAAAGTTCATTTTAAATTAGACCTTGATATGGAAGACAATCTGACAGGCCTTGCTGTTCCCTTTAGATGTACATTTTTGATGAGAAAATTGTCATCACCTCTGACCAAGAAGTAAAATTGTTTCTCCAGTAAAATGGAGATCAGAGTGAAATCTTTGCTTTCAAACTCTTTGATTTAACTTGAACTTATTTATTAATCAGTGAAACATAGTGGATTTATATTTTATTTTGGCAACCTAAGTTTTTTCTCAAAATCTCATTATTAAAAATAGAAGGAAAATTCATTGTGTTCCTACTAAAACCTCCACAATTCTGTAACAATTTAATAGGATCACTTTATTGACTTATTTATTTTCTTCCCAGTTATTCTGTTGGAACCCTAGTTTTTTTTTTAAATTGATTTTCAAACTAATGCTTTCATTATTAATACATTTGACTATTTCATAAATATTTATTGAGTACATACTAATTATCATAGGAAACAATGATCACACAAGCAACTCTAGATTTTTCTGTGTCTGTGTATATTTGTGGGCTGGGGGGCTAGAAAGAAAGTGTGTCTAATATAAAACAAAGCATCATGTTCTTCAGTTATTTCTCTAGTCAAACACTCCAGCAAGGTCAACCATTCAACAAATATTTTTGAATATCTATAATGTTCCAGGCCCTGTTTTAGGCCATGTGCTTGCAGTGATGGACAAAGATGGTCTCTTGAGCTCATGGTGTTTACATTAGAAGTGGTAAGAGAAAAAAAATGGCCAGGAATAAAATACTGTATAATGTATTGGATGGTGAAAGTGATAAGAAGAAAAGTAAAGCAGGATAGAGAAGATGATTAAGAAGATCCTACTTCAGAAAGGACTGAGAAAGTGACCTAGTTAAGGTGATATAGAATAGAATCTTTATTAAAGGTGCTCTTCTCCCTCTAGAAAGTATTTCTAAAGAAGCATGCCACATTTTGAATGTTTTCTCTAAAACTCATATTGACATGCAAGTGCTATCAAGATGACTTGATATCATGGGAGTGTTATAAAAGTGAGCTCTCATATGTTCTTGTACCTCCACCCATTCTCTCTCATACATATAACCTTCTGCTGTGTAGTGCCCTCTGTGATATTATGATGCAGCAAGAAGGACCTCACCAAAAGGTAGCACCTGACGTTGAACTTCCTAGCCTCCTGATCTTTAAGAAATACATTTCAGTTTTTAGTAACTACCCATTCTGTAGTATCCTTTAATAGCAGAAGAAAAAAATTAAGAAAATGTAATTAGCTAGGTTATGCATAGTCTAGGTCTGTTTTGAGTTTTTAAGGCATTCATTTGAGCAATGTATACAACTGCAAAATAACAATATATGTTGTTCAGTTTTCCATTGCTGTGGAAAAAACCCCAAATAATCAGCTTCTAAGGAGGGGAGGTTTATTTGGCTCATGATTTCAGAGGTTTCAGCTCATAATCTGCTTTCAGGCTTGTGGCAAGGCAGAGAGCATCATGGCAGGGAGCACATCATAGAACAAAGATTTTCATCTCATGGCATCTCATGTCTCATAACAAAGAGAGAACTCACATCTATAATAAAGTCCCTCCCCCCAAATCCTTCCACCTATGAACCCATAAGCTGATTGATCTATTGATGAGATCAAAGCCATCATGACTCAATCATATCCTAGAGTCCCCACCTCTGAATATTGCTGTGTGAGGTACTGAGCATCCAAAAATGAGCACTGGCAGTAATTTCAGATCCAAACCATAACACTGTATTTGGCATGGGGGTCAGTCCTATAACCCAAGAGATGAATATAAAGAAGAGCAGTAATAATGCTAGTCAGAGAAAAACTGGACTTGGCCAGCTTGCAGAGTCGAATGGGGGCAGAGTATGGCTATAAAATCTTTACAGATGACATTAATTCTTGAGAATTTCTTTTCTCCTCTAAATACTGCCTCATCCCTATTATCTCAGTCTCCTGAATCAAAGCTTCAAGAAGAGAACATGTCAAGATAATAATGGAACAAGATAATGGGTGTAAAATGACAGGAAACAGGAAACCTCTTCCTGAAGAATTCCAAACTAGAAGAGTTAGTTAAGCAGAGAAGAGGCAATTAACGTGGAAGTTTAATCATCTGTGAAATGATTTAAGTTTCACTGGGTAAGGATTCTGGTGTGTTACTGGCAGAAATCATAACCAATTAACATAGCAGGGCTGAGGAAGGAATACACCAACCGGAGGCAATGAGAGTTTAAGTGACAAACATTGGTTAATAATTAGTTGGGAGATGCCTCTATTTACATAATCATAATTTTTATGGTAAGCTAAAAAGTAAGCTCTTTAAGAGACTATCAGCATTCTATTCTAAATAACTGAGTATTTTATAAAGGATACATTTTATAAAAATTTACTAAATATTCTTTAGAGTACACAAAATTATTATTTTAATTTTTTTGAGAGATTGAAATTGTGTATTTCATTGCATGCAGGAATAAAATAATTCTCAACCCATCAAAGGAGATCCTATCACAGAAGATCTGCTGATAAGTTTAGTTGCAATTATCCTAGGTAATCTCAAATTCCTCCATCAGGTTTGCTTAATCTTCTAATTACTTGAATATAAGTTTCTTTTGATATAAAATGCAAGGAGAAAATTGAGTATCAGAAAAAACTCTGAAGAGTCCCTAATAGCAAGATAAATGATAATATAGTACTTTTAGCTATTTCCCTCTGTGTGCATTTTTTTTATTTCAAATTCTTTGAATTTTTTCAAAAATTTTTAGTAAATAGTTTTTACTATTTTAAAGCTTTATTATATTTAAAATAATCCATTTATTTCATATAGTGATTTTATGTCTGGTTTCAGTTCATTTCCATCTGTTGGTTCAAGTGCAAACTCTAAAGTCTACAACGAATTCTGCTCAAATTTGAAAATAGGTTATTTAAATCTTTAAAGAACATTCTCTTTTACTTTTTTCAAGTTTCCTCTCTTGTCTTTTCTCAGGGGTTGAAATTCCCATTTTCTTCTATCCTGCCTCCTGCCATGTTTCTCATTTCCTTCCTCACTGTCATTTCACATTCTGGGTGAAAAACAGTTTATCTGTGATATATAATCTGAATGAAGAACTATGGTGTCATTTACTCAGTAAGCATAAATTTATTAAGGTAGACACATTTTATTAAATGATTTGTGTTAAGGTTCCAGGTGACTTAGACCATTACATTTGATTTCCATCTACCAGGTTAAACTATTTCCCTGCCATCTCCTACCCAAGTTTGTGCTTAAGCAATTGATTTTTCAATCATAATTAGTAACATCACTTTTATTAATATTAAATTTCATTTTGTTAGATCATTAACATCACCAGGTTAAAAAAGTTACTATAATGTATTATTGCTTATTCTTTCATCTAACATGGTTACTACCTTACCTAAATCACAACACAACAGTTGTGGGGAACACACACACACACACACACACACACACACACACACACACACATATATATATATATATATATATATTTAACTATGCAAAACAAATATAGATGCAGAAAGAATATCAGCTAGGCTGGAAACCTAGAGAATAGAGGAATAAGGGGTCTTCTAATATTTGACTAGAGAAACATTCCAATAGAATTCAGGCTGGTTTACCTGGTAGTCTGAGGGTAATCAGTAGTCTGTTGATGCCAGCAATGGAAGATGTCCTCAGCTAGTGCTGGGAAGGAATGTTTGCCCAATGCCTTCCTCCATCCTTTCACTTACTTTTAAGTCTTCGAAATCTTCACCTAAATGTCCTTATCCATAATTTATCCACATTGATTTTCCTCTAGTAAAATTCCTTATTATTTTATTATTATTATTATTTTTTACAGAAGTCATGGTACAGAATACTAAACTATAAGATGTATCAAGCCAGGGAATCCTGGGCAGAGGTCACTATAATGCATGACAACAAGCTCACAGATTTATGCCTGATTAGAAAAGGTTCTGAGGGGTATCCTTTGTAGGTGAAGACACAAGCAACTTGTTGGAAATATTCATAGACTAAATCCAGGGGAAGATTCCGATACCAGGTGTATTGAGCAGCTTTTCATCACCGTGACCAAAATACCCAACAAGAACAACTTAGAGGAGGAAAAGTTTATTTTGGCTTATGGTTTCAGAGGTTCAGTCCCTGATCAGCTGCCTCTATCTTTCTGGCCTCAAGGTGAGGCAAAAAATCATGGTGGAAGAGAATGATGGAGGAATACTACTCACCTCATGATATCCAGCAAGCAGAGAGAAACAAAAACAAAGAGAAGGAGAAACCAGGGAGACAAAATCTGATCCTCAAGGGCATGTCCTCAGTCATTTACCTCCTCTAGTCACACCCCACCTGGCTACAATTACCATCCAGAACATTGGTTCTTTCAAATTACTAATCTACCCAATGGATTAATCCATTGCTTACCTTAAATACCTCATAAAATAATCATTTCACATTTGAACATTTCTACATTTCCAATATGAGATTTTGAATAAAATTTCATATCAAAACCATAACACTAGAAAATTTAATGAATTTCATAACAGAAAACAATAATGTGCAGTTCTCAATATTGAACAAAAGAAGGAAGTGGTAAAAGTTCCTTTTAGGAGAGTTTCTTTTTTTTTTTAACAAATTTTTTTATTAAAATTCCAAGCAGATATTTAATTGGTTTTATTGCAGTAAAAACACTTATCCTGGGATCTGCCATCTTAACTCAGTTTTATGTGTGCAACCCAGAAGTGTTAACTGTATTAAACCAAATTTTAATGCCTTTTATTTGTGACTTTTGTTTTTATTTTTTTTAAATTTTTTTTGGCTTTAATTTTTTTTATTGATTATTTAAAACATTACATAGCTCATGATATATCATCTTTCATACATTTGACTCAAATTGGGTTTTGAACTCCCATTTTCACCCCAAATACAGATTGCAGAATCACATCTGTTACATATTCACATTTTTACATAATGCCATATTAGTGACTGTTGTATTCTGCTACCTTTCCTATCCCCTACTATCCCCCCTCCCCTCCCCTCCCCTCCCATCTTCCCTCTCTACCTCCTCTGCTGTTGTTCAATTCTCTCCCTTTTTTTCCCTCCCCCTTGCCCCTCATAACCTCTTATAATTTTATGTATCATTGAAGGTCTCCTACCATTTCCATATGCTTTCCCTTCTCTCTCCCTTTCTCTCCCCACATTCGTCTTTGTTTACTGTAGTCTTTTCCTCATGCTCTTCCTTCCTGTTCTGTTCTTAGTTGCTCTCTTTATATCAAAGCAGACATTTGGCATTTGTTTTTTAGGGCTTGGCTAGCTTCGCTTAGCATAATCTGCTCTAATGCCATCCATTCCCCTACAAATTCTATGATTTTATCATTTCTTAGTGCTGCATAATACTCCATTGTGTATAGATGCCACATTTTTTTTTATCCATTTATCTATTGAGGGGCATCTAGGTTGGTTCCACAGTCTAGCTATTGTGAATTGTGCCGCGATAATCATTGATGCACCCATATCCCTATAGTGCGCTCTTTTAAGGTCCTCAGGGAATAGTCCGAGAAGTGCAATAGCTGGGTCAAATGGTGGATCCATTCCCAGCTTTCCCAGGAATCTCCATACTGCTTTCCAAATTGGCCTCACCATTTTGCAGCCCCACCAGCAGTGTACAAGGGTACTCTTTTCCCCACATCCCCGCCAACACTTATTGTTGTTTGACTTCATAATGGCTGCCAATCTTACTGGAGTGAGATGGTATCTTAGGGTGGTTTTGATTTGCATTTCTCAGATTACTAGAGATGGTGAGCATTTTTTCATGTACTTGTTGATTGATTGTATGTCCTCCTCTGAGAAGTGTCTGTTCAGGTCCTTGGCCCATGTGTTGATTGGGTTATTTGTTATCTTATTGTTTAATTTTTTGAGTTCTTAGTACATTCTGGATATTAGGGCTCTATCTGAGGTGTGGGGGGTAAAAATTTGTTCCCAGGATGTAGGCTCTCTATTTACCTCTTTTATTGTTTTTCTTGCTGAGAAAAAAACTTTTTAGTTTAAGTAAGTCCCATTTGTTTATTCTTGTTATTAACTCTTGGGCTATGGGTGTCCTATTAAGGAATTTGGAGCCCGACCCCACAATATGTAGATCGGAGCCAACTTTTTCTTCTATCAGACGCAGTGTTTCTGATTTGATATCTAGCTCCCTGATCCATTTTGAGTTAATTTTTGTGGATGGCGAGGGAAAGGGATTCAATTTCATTTTGTTGCATGTGGATTTCCAATTTTCCCAGCACCATTTGTTGAAGATGCTATCCTTCCTCCATTGCATGCTTTTAGCCCCTTTATCAAATATAAGATAGTTGTAACTTTGTGGATTAGTCTCTGTGTCCTCTATTCTGTACCATTGGTCCACCTGCCTGTTTTGGTACCAGTACCATGCTGTTTTTGTTACTATTGCTTTGTAGTACAGTTTGACCTCTGGTATCGCTATACCTCCAGATTCACACTTCCTGCTTAGAATTGCTTTTGCTATTCTGGGTCTTTTGTTTTTCCATATGAATTTCATGATTGCTTTGACTATTTCTACAAGAAATGCTGTTGGGATTTTGATTGGCATCGCATTAAACCTGTAGAGAACTTTGGGTAATATCGCCATTTTGATGATGTTAGTTCTGCCTATCCATGAACAGGGTACATTTTTCCATCTTCTGAGATCTTCTTCTATCTCTCTCTTTAGGGTTCTGTAGTTTTCATTTTATAAATCTTTCACCTCTTTTGTTAGGTTGATTCCCAAGTATCTTATTTTCTTTGAGGATATTGTGAATGGAGTGGTTTTCCTTATTTCCATTTCAGAGGTTTTGTTGCTGATATACAGGAATGCCTTTGATTTATGCGTGTTGATTTTATAACCTGACACTTTGCTGAATTCATTTATTAACTCTAGCAGCTTCTTTGTAGACCCTTTTGGTTCTGTTAAGTATATTATCATGTCATCCGCAAATAGCGATAATTTAATTTCTTCTTTTCCTATTTTTATGCCTTTAATTTCTTTTGTCTGTTTAATTGCTCTGGCTAGTACTTCGAGAACTAAATTGAATAGAAGTGGTGATAGAGGGCATCCCTGTATTGTTCCAGATTTTAGAGGGAATGCCTTCAGTTTTTCTCCGTTTAGGATGATGTTAGCCTGAGATTTAGCATATATAGCTTTTACAATGTTGAGGTAAATTCCTGTTATCCCTAGTTTTTCTAGTGTTTTGAACATAAAGGGAAGCTGTACTTTGTCAAATGCTTTTTCTGCATCCATCGAGGTGATCATATGGTTCTTGTCTTTAAGTCTATTGATGTGGTGAATAGCATTTATTGATTTCCATATATTGAACCAGCCTTGCATCCCAGGAATGAATCCTACTTGATCATGGTGCACAAGTTTTCTGATATGTTTTTGTATTCGATTCGCCAGAATTTTATTGAGAATTTTTGCATCCAAGTTCATTAGAGATATTGGTCTGTAGTTTTCTTTCTTTGAAGTATCTTTGTCTGGTTTTGGGATCAAAGTGATGTTGGCCTCATAGAATGAATTTGGAAGAGCTCCTTCTTTTTCTATTTCTTGAAATAGCTTGAAAAGTATTGGTATTAATTCTTCTTTGAAGGTTTTGTAGAACTCCGCTGTATACCCATCCGGTCCAGGGCTTCTCTTGGTTGGTAGTCTTTTGATGGCTTCTTCTATTTCTTCCTTTGTTATTGGTCTGTTTAAATTGTGTGTGTCTTCCTGTCTCAATCTGGGCAAATCATATGCCTTAAGAAATTTATCGATATCTTCACTATCTTCTATTTTATTGGAATATAGGGTTTCAAAATACTTTCTAATTATCTTCTGTATTTCTGTGGTGTCTGTTGTGATATTGCCTTTTTCATCCCGTATGTTAGTAATTTGAGTTCTCTCTCTTCTTCTTTTCGTTAGCATGGCTAAGGGCTTGACTATCTTATTTATTTTTTCAAAGAACCAACTTTTAGTTTTATCAATTTTTTCAATGGTTTCTTTTGTTTCAATTTCGTTGATTTCTGCTCTAATTTTAATTATTTCTTGTCTTCTACTACATTTGCTGTTGTTTTGCTCTTCCTTTTCTAGGTTTTTGAGGTGTTGTGTGAGTTCATTTATTTGTTGGTTTTTTTCTTTTTTTGAGGTAAGAACTCCAAGAAATGAATTTCCCTCTTAAAACTGCTTTCATTGTGTCCCATAGATTCCGGTATGTTGTGTCTGTATTATCATTTGACTCTAAGAATTTTTTCATCTCCTCCTTTATGTCTTCTATTAACCCATTGATCATTCAATAACATATTGTTCATTTTCCATGTGATGTAGGATTTTTCCTTCCTTCTTTTATCATTGATTTCCAATTTTATTCCATTATGATCAGATATGGTGCATGGTATTATCTCCATGCCTTTATATTTACTAAGAGTTGCCTTATGGCATAATATATGGTCTATCTTTGAGTAGGATCCATGTACTGCTGAGAAGAACGTGTATCCACTTGATGATGATTGATATATTTTATATATGTCGGTTAAGTCTAGGTTATTGATTGTGCTGTTGAGTTCTATAGTTTCTTTATTCAGTTTTTGTCTAGAGGATCTGTCTAATGGTGAGAGCGGTGTGTTGAAGTCACCCATAATTATTGTGTTGTGGTCTATTTGACTCTTGAACTTGAGGAGAGTTTGTTTTATGAACATTGCAGCTCCATTGTTTGGTGCATACAAATTGATGATTGTTATGTCTTGTTGGTGGATGGTTCCTTTTAACAGTATATAGTGTCCTTCTTTATCCTTCTTGATTAACTTAGGTTTGAAGTTGATTTTATTCGATATGAGTGTGGCCACTCCTGCTTGCTTCCGATGGCCATGTGAGTGGTATGATTTTTCCCAACCTTTTACCTTCAGCCTGTGTATGTCTTTTCCTATCATATGAGTCTCCTGAAGGCAGCATACTGTTGGATTTGTTTTTTTGATCCAGGTTACTAGCCTATGTCTCTTGATTGGTGAGTTTAGGCCATTAACATTCAAGGTTACAATTGAGATATGATTTGTACTTCCAGTCATGCTTCTTTATTTATTTATTTTAGTTTGGCTAGTTTTACTTTTTGGTTATTTTCCTCCCCCTTTACTGAGATACCTCCTGCTGTTAGTTTTGGGCACTATTTTTCAATTCCTCTTCTTGTAGTGTTTTGCTCAAAATGCTTTGCAGAGCTGGTTTTCTTGCTGCGAATTCTTTTAGCTTTTGTTTATCGTGAAAGATTTTAATTTCATTGTCAAATTTGAAGCTCAATTTTGCTGGATACAGTATTCTTGGTTGAAATCCATTATTTTTCAGCGTTTGAAATACATTGTTCCAGGATCTTCTCGCTTTCAAAGTCTGTGATGAGAAATCGGTCATTAACCGAATTGGTTTACCCTTGAATGTAATCTGCCTCTTTTCTCTTGTAGCTTTTAATATTCTCTCCTTGTTCTGTACGTTGGCTGTCTTCATAATTATATGTCTTGGAGTTGGTCTATTATGGTTTTGAATGTTTGGGGTCCTGTAGACTTCCAGGATTTGGCAATCCATTCCATCTTTCATCTCTGGGAAGTTTTCTAGAATTATTTCATTTAATATGCTGTCCATTCCTTTGGTTTGAATCTCTGTGCCTTCTTCTATCCCTATGACTCTCAAATTTGGTTTTTTTATGACATCCCATATCTCTTGAATAGATTGCTCGTGGGATTTAAGCATCTTTTCTGTGTTGACTATATTCTTTTCAAGTTGATAAACCTTGTCTTCATCATCTGATGTTCTGACTTCTACTTGATCAAGTCTATTTGTAATATTCTCGTTTGAGTTTTTAATTTGGTTTATAGTTTCCTGCAACTCTAGGATTATTGTTTGATTTTTTTTAAGATCTCTATCTCCTGGTAGAGCTCGTTCTTTGCCATTTGAATTTGTTTGTTTAATTCATTTTCAAAATATACTTTTATTTCTTGGACTTGCTGTCTCATGTCTTCTCTAATATTCCTTTCCATTCGAGTTAGGTATGCCTTGAGTTCTTTCCCTATCCCTGCTTCTGATGTTTCTATGTCCTCCTGTAGAATTGCATTGTTTGTAATCCTTTTTTCCCTTGTTTTCTCATGTTGTCCATGTTACTTTCTAGCTCTATTTGATTGTTGTGTTTCTGCTCTCTTCTATAGATTTGTTTTGTTTCTGTATTACTCTGATGTCTCTCCTTTGTGTTGTTAAACTATGCCTGCTAACGTGGATTCCACTGGGAAGGAATTCCGACGTCTGAGCTCCAGTGACGACACTACTCTGCTATGACGGGCCCCAGTCTCCTTGCCGCTGTGTCCTAATGGGGGGGTATGACTGGACTGTCTCTGGTTTCAGCTCCCGGTCGCGGCAGGCGGGCGGTCTCCAGCCGCCCAGTATCACAGGCCACGGGCAGGTGATCAGTCGCCAGTGGGCGGGCGTTCTCCTACCGCCCAGTTACGCGGGCAGTGGGTGAACTGTTGCCGGCGGGCCTGCAGTTTCCAGCCGCCCAGTCGCGAGGGCCTTGCCTCTAGTCCCCTGGTTTCTCCTGCTAGTCTTGGTTTCTCCTGCTAGACCAGATTTCCCCTGAGTGATGGTTCTCGGCAGTTCAAACTGTACTCTGGGCCTGCCGTTTGTTGGGTGTGGAGGGTGGCTATTGGGAACCCTGGCGGCACTCTATTGTTTTGTTTCCCTTGTGGGGGATAGAACTGTACCGCTTCCTTCCCCGTCTGAAATCCCGTACTCAGCCCGGGGGTCAGTGCGGGCTTGGCTGGTGGGATTCCACCGTGTTGCAGCCACTTATCTCCCTGCTTGCTAGTTAATCCCTTCTCTGCGGCACCACACCTTCTGTAGCCGCGGGGCAGGCCGCGCGAATCAGACAGCCTGGATCTCTGGGGTCACACAGTTGGCTTTTGGGATCCCAGGCACTCTATGGTTTTGATTTTTTCTGCTTGCCCCTCCCCCAGTGCTGGCTAGACAGGTTTTGTTTTGGCTGCTGATGGGAGGGGGGGTTGAAGGTCAGGTGTCTCTAGTTTTCCCTTAGTCTTTATGCAGGCTCACTCTGATACTCCCTCCCCCGGAAAGCCTAGGAGAGATTTTATGCGAAATCCCCCTTTGTATGGGGGCTGAGCTGAGTGACACACACCTGTTTTGTTGTTGCAATCTGTCGGAGAGTGGCGGTGGATACTTCAGCTCTCCAAGATGGTGGCCGCTGATTGCTTTAGTGGAGGAGAGTTTCTTAAAAAAAGGATAAATAACCACAGCTATACAAAGAGGAGATGAAGAAAATAGTAGGAAAACTTGAGGTTTAGCAAAGGAATTCTTGTTACTTTCAAAAGTTTCAATTCTTCATGTTGTTTATATTTTATATTTATTAGCATTTTTAATTTTATTATTTATTTTTCATGTTTTAATTTCTAAATAATTTTATTGAGGTATAGTTGAAATAAAAAATACTTCACACATTTATGTGTAAATTTGATCAATTTGGATATATGCATACACCTAAGAAAATCATCACGATCAAAATAATAGATACATTCATAACATCCAAATTTTTCTTATGTCTTCTTTGTGTGTGATGAAAACTTATGAGATCCACTCACAAAAGCATTTTATTGAATAATTCAGAATTATTGACTATAAGCACTATGCTGTACAGCAAAATCTCTAAAACTAATTCATCTTACATAAGTGAAACTTTATACTAATTATAGACCAATGGAACAGAACAGACAGCTCAGAAATAAATGTGCACATTTACAGCCAATTGATGTTCGACAAGCTTGCCAAGAACAGACAATGGAGAAACCTCTTCAACAAATGATGCTGGGAAATTGGCTAGTCACTGCAAAGGCATGAAATTGGACCCTTATTTTATACTATACACACACACACAGAAAAAGCCCCAAATAGATTGAAGACTTAAACACGACACCTGAAAACTGTAAAATGATTAGAAGAAAATATAACAGAAAAAAATTATCATATCAGTCTTAGCAATGATTTCTTGGATTTTTTTGCTTGACTCCAAAAAAACAAGCAACAAGAGAAAAATTTAGAAATGGGACTATAATAAAGTTAATAGACTTCTACACACCAAGAGAAACAAACAAAAGAATGAAAAAGCGACCTACAGAATGGTAGAAAACATTTGCAAATCATACATTTGGCAAGGAGTTCATATCCAAAACGTATAAGGAACTCATCCAGGAATAACAAGAAAACAAATAATTTAACTTAAAAATTGGAAAGGACCCCAATAGCCATTTGTCCTAAGAAGATATAAATCAGCCAAAAGGTATGTGAAAAACTGTTAAATACCACTAGTCATCCCCAAAAATACAAGACAAAACCTCAATGAGTTATCACTTCACACTTGTTGGAATGGCTGCTAGCAATAAATAAATAAATTTTTAAAAATTAAAATAACAAGTGTTTAAAGGACATAGAGAAATTAAAACCCTTGTACAGTTTTGGTAGAAATACTAAGTAGTATAATCATTATGGAAAACAGAATGTAGGTTCCTAAAGAATTTAAAAATAGAACTACCACATGATTCAGGAATCCCACTTCTTTGTATACACCCCAAACCTCAGAATCTCAAAGAGATATCTGTACTGCCATGTTCAATGTAGTGTTATTCACAAAGGCCATGTTATGAAAACAACACAATTACCATAAAAATGCATGGATAAAGAAAACATGTTATACTCAGAATAGTATTTACCCTTAAAAGATAAGGAAATCCTATGATATGAAAGAAAGCACAGATGAACCTGAAGGACATATGCTAAATGAATTAAGTCACAGAAGAACAAATATGATGATTCCACTTACAGGATGTCCTAAAATAGTCAAATTCATAGAAGCAGAAAACAATGACGGTAACCAGGGGGAGGGGAAATGGGTAGCTGCTCTGTCCTCATTTCACTTTAGAACAAACGTTTCCCCTTTTCCTTAATCCAGATCTACTTTGCACTATTTTTAGATATAGCTGCCAAAATCAGTACCCACATCATATTCACAAAAGAAATGAAGAGAGAAAGAAGGAGAAAAAATAAGCAACTCTTGAAAAATACTAAAGTGAATTTAACTGAATTCTGAATGATAAACTAGGAAATGATAGAGCTAGAGTATTGGATAAATTTTGAAGA
Organism: Spermophilus citellus; assembly: GCF_964194105.1. NCBI lineage: Eukaryota > Metazoa > Chordata > Mammalia > Rodentia > Sciuridae > Spermophilus > Spermophilus citellus. The sequence continues at coordinate 250,109,793 of NC_138182.1, read as the reverse complement.
GACATACAGGATTATCAGTAGATTTTGTGTCTTCATCCTCAAATTAAGGAATATCTGGGTATACTGACAAATTATGGAGAGAGCAGCTTACGATTATCATTAAGAAGGCTATAAAATAATAAATTTCTATACTTAAAATGTGTTTCATTTGAGATCAGTCTTCTTTCATGATATTTTTTGGTGTTCATTGAAAATAAATGAATTGGGATATCTTTGTCATTCTTTTAACAATTATAACAATGCAGGTTGAAAGCCAGCTTCAGCAAAAGCAAGGTGCTAAGCAACTCAGTGAGACCCTCTCTCTAAATAAAATAGAAAATAGGGCTGGTATGTGGCTCAATGGTTGAGTGCCCCTGAGTTCAATCCCCAATACCCCCCTCAATATTATAACAATGTTTTCAGTTTTTAAAAATTCAGATAGTAAATATTTCTGTTTATTTGGGAGAAAAATATTAATGTTTATTAGTTGAGTCGTCATATTAATACTTGAATATTTGACAATGTATTGGTGATATACTAATGGTCACAGCTTCATATTCTAGATATATCAAAAGATTCCTCCCTTTTTAAAAGAAAAATAATGTAAATAATGTTCATCTGTACTTTCTTTCATATCATAGGAGTTCCTTCACTTTTAAGGGTAAATACTATCCTATTATAAATATATGACATATAAAAATATAAAAATATAAAAATTCATGCATTTTATGATAATTGTGTTGTTTTCATAACATGGCTTTTTTGAATAGCACTACATTGAACATGGGAGTACAGATAGCTCTTTGAGATTCTGAGGTTTGGGGTATATACACAGAAGTGGAATTGCTGGATCATATGGTAGTTCTATTTTAAAAATTTTCAGGAATCTACATTCTATTTTTCATCATAATTTTACTAATTAATATTTCTACCAAAACTGTACAGGGGTTTTAATTTCTCTACATCCTTTTTAATTTTTAAAAATGTATTTATTTATTGCTAACAGCCATTCCATTTGTATTTGTTACATATGCTTTAGGCCTATCAGTCTTGGCTACATTATGTTCATATCCACACAAAAATATCCCCATCATAAAATAATGTTTCTTTGGGTCATTCTGAACATTTTAAAATTCCAAGTAGTCTAACTCTGTCCAAATTCTCACTTCTGCTATGTAGAGATGAGGAGGGGTGGAAGATCCTATAGTAAGCTACCAGGTACCTTTTTTTAGCTTTACATAAGATGCTAAGCTTCTAACATTTAAAGGTCATGTATAAACATTGCACATACTACCATCTATCTAGAAGTTCACACTGTTTTCTGAGCAATGTCCACCTGTCACCATAGGACACAATAATGTGGAGCCATCAGACAAGGTCACTGCATCCTTTCTCCTTCCATAGGTTTCTGGATGTTTACCTTACTCCACCTGACACCAGAGGGCCTATGGTCTTTAGTAGGGTGGGGCATTCCATACTGATCTCATTTATCATGGATTTGGCTACTGTCTATCAATTAGAAAGTGGGGTCCTTTATTTATTTATTTATTTATTTATTTGAGAGAGAGAGAGAGAGAATTTTTTAATATTTATTTATTTATTTATTTATTTATTTATTTATTTATTTATTTTAGTGTTTGGCGGACACATCTTTGTTTGTATGTGGTGCTGAGGATCCAACCTGGGCCTCACATGCCAGGTGAGCGCACTACCACTTGAGCCATATCCCCAGCCTCAAAAGTGGAGTCCTTTGTCTCCTTCTTCTTATCATTGTGCAATGAGTTGAGCCCCATGAAGGCTATTCTCATTATTTCAGAATGGAATTATCATTTCTGACCTTCATATGTTCTTCTAAGGTGTTTGATTAGTGAATACATCTCCATAATTTTTTTCTCTTTGGGAAACTTTTACTACATACAGAACACTGCACAAATAGTAAGTAGTATAATCCAATAACAAAGATAATTTCATTAAGATGGTTTTGAAGATTATTATTCTGAATAACAAATAGTTAATGCTAATTTGAGGCTTTGAAATTCATGAAAGATGTTCTTAGTTCTGATTTTACTTGATTGTATATTCCGTGGAGACATTAATTCAAACAATGCAGTGTAAACAAATACACTATGGTCATTATGTTTAGATTTTGCATACATCAATATGTGTGACAAAAAGAATATCCTATTTCCTTATACAGTTTTTTTCTTTTAGCATTCCTGTTTAATGATTCCCCTTAAGAATTAAAATAATTAATTTTTATTTTTTTAAACTACACGAGTGCGAGTGTCTTTTTTCTTAAGAATTAAACTTTTCTTGGCAGACAGTACTTCTCCTAGCTTCTGTTGTTGATTTTTAGAGATACAAGAAGTCATATTTAACAAGATGAAATCAAAAACAAAAAGCATCAAATTAAACACTTTTATTTCTGCAAACAATTTCCCACATGACAGAGTCAAATAGCATGTCTTAGAAAATGGAAAAGTTAAAACTACTGAGTCACAGAACAAATAAACTTGGAAATGTTTTATTATTAAACAATTGATGTTACTTACTCTTTGTTGCTGTAGGAGAAAGGAAGGATACTGTTTGGTTCTAGTCTAAAATATATTAAACACATGTCTTACTTTTTTAACCAGTTATTCTTGTGTAAATGTTTCTTTGAATTTATGAAATAAAAGAGAAGCATAAGGAATATTTCTGTAGTGTGTTTTCTTCATTCTTCCTTCTTTTTATCCTGTGAAAAATAGCAAAATCATATAAATAGGAAGATGATCTAAATCATTGTTTTAATTTTGGATCAAAAGATGAGAGTTGCTACAACTCTGAATCTCAAGGAATACAAATTCCTCGTGGAATTCTAAAATGAAAGTATGGAAGTTGTCTATGGAACTACATCAATTCAGTAACTCCACCTGCAAATCATTTTCAAATAGATTCAGTGGGACATAAGTGATTACCAAATCCTCTGCATAATGTTAGAGGTCATTTCCCTACTTTATAGCAGCTGGGAAAACTGTATTACTCATCTCATGTTTTAGTGACAGGTATTTCAACTAGGACTAAGACAGCAAGTGCATAATATTGCCTGGCTATATTATTTCACTGTGAAAGTGTAATCAAAATTGACCAAGAGTGTCACATAAGACTATTATTTGACACTTAGTGTAGGGGTCATATTCCCCTCCTGGTGGAGAACAAGAAAGAACAGTAAGGTAAAGAGAGGCTCATGTTTGTTATTAGAACAATCTCACAAACATCTTGATTAAAAAAAATGCTACTTACAGTAAAGGAAGGAGTCAGAAAAAAACTCTAATTTATTAGGTTGGCTTAAGTTTTTCTCCCAAGAAACTTCTGACTCATTTTGAGCAATAAATTTTCTTAGTGGGTTCATATGTTTTGTATTGCCTGTTCTCTTTTTTTGCAGATGTAGTCATCCCACATGGAGGATGCTTTTCGACAGTGAAAGTTTCATAATTTCTTCACTTGTATTTGAGGTCACTCATGCTACAACTTCTAATTGAAGCTCCCTGCACTGATGGAGCATATATATATCACCTTATTCTGCTTATGAAGTTTAATTAATGGCTTTAGCTACCATAACTTTCTGACATTATTTTAACATTTTAAAGAGGATATGTATAAAATATGTATATATAAGATACATATAAAATTGCTACATATACTGTTTTATATATAAAATGAAAAATATATAATATCTATCTATTTTCTCTTTTTCCACACATGTGATGCACAATTATAACTTTTCTTGGATATAAACTGACTTTTTTCTCAAATAACAGTAATTCTATTCTTTCTATTGCCCAATTGTATGCCTATCTTCTTTTAGATCTTATAAACTATTTAATTTTTCCTTAGGAATATAATACATATAATACACATATTATTTTATATATTACTTTTTGTATTTGTATATTGTTTTATATAATACATATACAAATGCATTTCAATTATTTTGTTATAAAATACATTAATGAAGCAGTTGATTGAATTTTTTAAATAAAACATACAGATGACATATTACTATGATAATGTAATATACTGATTTTGATAATTTTATTATCATGTAAAAGAATGGCCTTGGATTTAAAAAATACATTCTGGTGTATTTAGGAATTTCAAGTTTTGCCTTACATCTAGGAAACAGGGAAGGGTTAAATTCTTTACTTTCTCTCCCAGTTCTTTTCTTCTCTATTTAAGGAATGGCCTCTTGCTCTTACTCTTAAAGAGATGAAGCAGGGGAAGAAAAAGTGCTAATGTTTTGTTTTTTTTTTTAAACTTGTACCACTGTATACTACAAATGGTGTCACACACCTTTAATCACAGCCAGTGGGGAGGCTGAGACAAGAGGATCATAAGTTAGAGACTAAACCTGGAAACTTAGTGAGACCATGTATCAAAATGAACATCAAAAAGGGGTTGGGGAAGTAGCTCAATGTTAGAGCACCCCTAGATTCAATCCCCACTATAAAAACACACACCACACACACAGACACACACACACACACACACACACACACTTACACATACATACTCATACATAGACTGTTACCAGTGTGACTTACATCAGTGCCTTCTGGGCTTGGTAGTTTCAAAAGAGTAGGGGCTTTTATTACCTCACTCTAAACCTTCTTCCAGCATCACTTGATTGTGCTTCCCAAGATATGGGCTGTGCTGTTGCCTCTAGCTGGCTAATTACATTTCTTTACTCAGTTCTTGAGAATTCAATATTTTGACTTGTATACTGATGTTATGTCCTCTCCCAACTAGGACCAAAGGGTAATGTCTAAAGTGCTTCCACGTTCTTCTGTGAAACTCAGATTTGGTCTTGAAAAGTATGAATGCATCCTTGGAAATGACCAAAAGCTCAGAACTTCTCTACTATAGCCATCTGCCCTCATTCAGAGCATCTAGCAAGTCTGTATTTCAGTTTGGACCTTTCAAGGTATGGGTCAGAGGTTTGGGTCCATAGTGTAAGCTCCCTCTTGGTTGGACCTATCTCCCCTTCCCTATGGTGGGCAGGTAAAACTCTATGGAACCCCAGTACATTTTCTTCCCTAGTAAATTGTATCTCTCAAACTTTTCAGCACCTTTTAAAGAGGTGAAGCTTGCTCTATGGTCTCAGAAAGAGCCTTTTATCTTTTATATGTACTGTATAAGATGTCTACTGCCTCTTTTTGAAATCTGAGAATATTCACATTTTTTCTTTCTTTTTTTTTTTTTTTTTTGTTATCATTGACTTTTTGGAATCTTAACTAAATCCAAGACAGGAATTTTAACTGAATCCAGACATTTTCCATTCCATACAACATCCTATCAGATCTGTTACAGTAACCCTTTTCTAGAAACAAAGTGGAAAATCTTGCAAATTGATGTTGTATATGTATGGAGAGAAGATCTAGAAAAATTATCCCCAATTAACATATTTATTTTCAAAATTAAAGTGAATTAAATATTATTCACAGTAAGTCTTTTGGGATTTGACATTTGTTCTGTGTTCTGTTATTATTATTGTCAATGTTGAGAAATACCCCCTTACAGGCTAAATCACTCTCTTATTGGCCAAGAGTCAATGCAAATCCATGGATTGATCAGATTTATATGAATAAACATATATACATGGCAGATTAAAATTATTGTACATTTTTACTTATAATTTAAACTATAGCTAATTTTTTCTTCTATGTACAACAAAAAGATAATTATGATTATTAAGTTTCCACCAGTTTTATTAAGGCATAATGACAAGTGAAAGTATCTATATTCCCAGTATACAACATGATCTTTTGATACACATAGATGTAATGAAATGATTAATTCAAGCCCATTAACATATCCATCACTTTTGGCATACATTTTTTTTGTGTGTGGTAAGAACATTTATGACCTACTCTTTCAGCAATTTTCAAAAACACTAACACACTAAATATAGTTATTAACATATAGCATATTTGTACAATAGATCTCCTGAACCTACTCTTCCTAATTGAAATTTTGTTTTCTTTGAACAACATCTCTTCCATGCTGTCCCTCTCCTTGTCACTGGTAAACACTGTTCTATTCTCTGCTTCTTAATTCAACCTTTTTAGATTCTTTTTGTCTTTTTATTCCTTACATAATTAATTTAGTATAATGTCTTCAAACTTCATCTGTGTTGTTGCAAATGGTACGGTTTCCTTCTCTTATTAAGGTAGGATAGTATGCCACTGCATAAATATATCAAATTTCCTTTAGTTATTCATCTGTTGATGGACATTTATGTTGTTTTTATATATTGACTATTGAGAATAGTGCTACAATGAACATAGGGTGTTCAGATCTATCTCCCACATACAGATTTCATTTCTTTCAGATTTATAACTAGAGATAGTGTTGCTGGATATTATGGGAGTTCTAATTTTAATTTTTTGGAGCAATCTCCAGTCACCAAAACATACCATCTTCTTTCTCTTGATAATTTTCATTATTACAGATTGAGATGATAAGTCACTGTGGTTGTTATTTGGCTTCCTGTGATGATTAATAATGCTAAGCATCTTATCATATACCTGTTGGCCATTTGTATGTTTTCTTTTGAGAAATATCTGTTCATTTTTTAAATGGGTTATTTGTTTGCTTGCTATTGAAAATATGAGTTCCTTCTATAATTTGGATCTGAATTCCTTATCACATGTATGATTTTCAAATATTTTCTCACATTTTATAGGTTGTCTCTTCTCTGTGTTGTTTACATGTGAAACACAAATGAAGATACAGTCATTTTGATTGGCATCCACAACAAAAAATAGGGACTCAAAGGCATAGATACAGAAAAACTGTGAAAGAACTATGGGTTTCTTTGTAATTTCAATTTTAATTTTATTTTTTAATAATTAAAAATTCACAAGAAATTGCTATACCCTACTCAAAATTTTCTCCATTGATTTAATCTTATGTAACTAACTATAGGCCAATTTCAAAATGGGAAACTGACATTGGAATACAATGTGTTTTAATCACATGTGTGGATTCATGGAACCAATGAAACAATCAAGATGCAGAACTATTCTTTCAACACGAAGTCTGTCTTCTGCTTCTCCTTTATAGTCATACCCATCTTTCTTCACCCTACCTAAAGTATGGCAACCATTAATCTGTTCTTTATCTCTGATGCATACAGAATGATGTATGGGAATCATACTCAATGTGATCTTTGGAGATTTTTTCCCATATATCCTCATCAGGATTTACTATCATCATTTTTTTAAAAAAATGCAATAATATGTAGTGGTATCAAATTAGTGGTTCCTAATTTGCATTTTTCTGATGGCTAGTGATGTTGAAGATCTTTTCATGTGTTTGTTTATCATGAGAATATCTTCTTGGGTTGAATGACTCTTATTTCTTTTTGCCTATTCTATAATTCAATTATTGTTTTTTATTATTGAGAATGGAGAGTTTACTATGTGTTCTAGACAAGTCTTTATCATATATGTATTTGCAAAATCCTATTAGAGTTTTTTATTGATTTTTTAAAAAAATAAATTACATAAGAATGCATTACAATTCTAATTAAATGTATACAGCACAATTTTTCATATCTCTGGTTGTATATAATGTCTGTTGACACCAATTCATGTCTTCATGCATGTACTTTGGATGATGGTGTCTATCACCTTCTACTATCCTTGCCACCTCCCTTTCCCTCCCACCTCTCTGCCCTATCTAGAATTAATCTATTCCTCCCATGCTCCCCCTACCTACCCACTATGAGTCAGCCTCCCTATATATGAGAAAACATTTGGTATTTAGTTTTTTTTGGGGGGATTGGCTAACTTCACTTAGCATTATCTTCTCCAACTCCATCCATTTACCTGCGAAAGCCATAATTTTATTCTCTTTTACTGCTGAGTAAAATTTCATTGTCTATATATGCCACATTTTTTAATCCATTTATCCACTGAAGGGCATCTAGGTTGGCCCCACAGTTTAGCTATTGTGAATCATGCTGCTATAAACATTGATGTGGCTGTGTCTCTGTAGTATGCTGTTTTTAAGTCCTTTGGTTATAGACTGAGGAGAGGGATAGCTGAGTCAAATGATGGTTCCATTCCCAGTTTTCCAAGGAATCTCCATACTGCTTTCCATATTGGTTGCACCAATTTGCAGTCCCACCAGCAATGTATGAGTGTGCCTTTTCCCCCACATCCTTGCCAACACTTCTTGTTGTTTGTCTTCATAATAGCTGCCATTCTGACTGGAATGAGATGATATCTTAGAGTAGTTTTGATTTCCATTTCTTTATTTGCTAGAGATGATGCACATTTTTTCATATATTTGTTGATTGATTGTATATTCTCTTCTGAGAGATGTCTGTTCAAGACCTTGGCTCATTTGTAGATTGGTTTTTTTTGTGTGTGTGTGTGTGCTTAGCTTTTTGAGTTTTTTATATACCCTAGAGATTAGTGCTCTATCTGATGTGTGAGGGGTAAAAATTTACTCCCAGGATATAAGCTCTCTGTTCACCTCACAGATTGTTTCTTTTGCTGAGAAGAAACTTTTTAGTTTGATTCTATCTCATTTATTTAATTTTTTATTTTTAATTGGTTTTAGTTTTTAAATACATGACAGTGGAATGCATCACAATTCTTATTACACATATAGAACAATTTTTCATATCTCTGTTTGCATATGAAATATGCTCACACCAACTCATATCTTCATACATATATTTTGGATAATGGTGTCCATCACATTTCTCCATCATTGCTAATCCCCTGTCCCCTCATTTCCCCTCATACCCCTCTTCCCTATCTAGAGTTCATCAGTTCCTCACATGCTCCCTCTCCCTACCCAACTATGAATCAGTCACCTTATACCAGAGAAAACGTTCGGCATTTGTTTTTTGGGGGATTGGCTATCTTCACTTAGCATTATCTTCTCCAATGCCATTCATTTACCTACAAATGACATGATTTTATTCCCTTTTATTGCTGTATATATGCCACATTTTTAATACATTCATCTACTGAAGGGCATCTAGGTTGGTTCCACAGTTTAGCTATTGTGAATTGTGCTGCTATAAACATTGATGTGGCTATGTCCCTGTAGTATGCTGTTTTTAATTCCTTTGGGAATAGATTAAGGAGAGGGATAGCTGGGTCAAATGGTGGTTCCATTCCAAGTTTTCCAAGGAATCTCCATACTGCTTTTCATATTGGCTGCACCAATTTGCAGTCCAACCAGCAATGTATGAGTGTGCCTTTTCCCCCCACATCCTCTCCAATACTTATTGTTGTTTGTCTTCATAATAGCTGCCATTCTGACTGGTGTGAGATGGTATTTTAGAGTAGTTTCAATTTGTATTTCTTTAATTGATAGAGATGATGAGCATTTTTCATATATTTGTTGATTGATTAAATATCCTCTTCTGAGAAGTGTCTGCTCATATCCTTGGCCCATTTATAGATTGGGTTATTTATTAGTTTGGTGTTTAGCTTTTTGAGTTCTTTATATACGCTAAAGAATAGTGCTCTATCTGATGTGTGTGGGGTACAAATTTGTTCCCAAGGTGTAGGCTCTCTATTTACCTCACAGATTGTTTCTTTTGCTGAGAAGAAAGTGTTTAGTTTTGAGTCCATCCCATTTCTTGATTTGTGGTTTTAATTCTTGTGCTATAGGATTTTATTAAGGAAGTTGGGGCCTAATCCACATGATAGAAATTAGGGCCTACTTTTTCTTCTATTAGATGTAGGATCTCTGGTTGTATTCCTAATTCCTTGATCCATTTTGGGTTGATTTTTGTGCATGGTGAGAGATAGGGATTTAATTTCATTTTGTTGCATATGGATTTCCATTTTTCCAGCACCATTTATTGAAGATGCTATCTTTTCTCCAATGCATGTTTTTTGAACCTTTGTCTAATACAAGACAATTGTAATTCTGTGGTTTAGTCTCTGTTTCCTCTATTTTGTACCATTGGTCTACCAGTTTTGGTGCCAATACCATGCTGGTTTTGTTACTATTACCAACATATGTGATGAAAAAGATAATATCACAACAGACACTCCAGAAGTACAGATGATAATTAGAAACTATTTTGAAAACTTATACTCAAATAGAAGAAATTGAAGGCATCAACAAATTTCTTAAGTCATGTGATTTGTCCAGAGTTATTCAGGAAGATATAGACAATTTAAACAGACCTATATCAAGTGATGAAATACAAGATGCCATAAGAAGCTTACCAACCAAGGAAAGCCCAGGACCAGATGGATACACAGCAGAGTTCTACAAGACCTTTAAAGAAGAACTAATACCAATACTCTTCAATTTATTTCAGGAAATAGAAAGAGAGGCAGCACTTCCAAACTCATTCTATGAGGCCAATATTACCCTGATCCCCAAACTAAGCAAAGACACATCAAAGAAAGAAAACTTCAGACCAATATCTCTAATGAACATAAATGCAAAAATTTCAATAAAATTCTGGCAAATCAAGTACAAAAACATGTCAAAAAGATTGTGAACCTTGATCAAGTGGGATTCATTCCAGGGATGCAAGGTTGGTTCAACATATGGAAATAAAAATGTAATTTATCATATCAATAGACTTAGAGATAAAAATCATATGATCATTTCAATAGATGCAGAAAAAGCATTTGACAAAATACAGCAACCTTTCATGTTCAAAATACTAGAAAAACTAGTATAACAGAACATACCTCAAGATCATAAAGGCTATCTATGCTAAGCCTCAGGCTATCATCATTCTCAATGGAGAAAAATTAAAGGCATTCCATCTAAAAACTGGAACATGACAGGGATGCCCTCTTTCACCACTTCTATTCAACACAGTTCTTCAAACACTGGCCAGAGCAATTAGACAGATGAAAGAAATTAAAGGGATATGTATAGGAAAATAAGAATTTAAATTGGCACTATTTGCTGAGGAAAAGATTCTATACCTAGGAGACCCAAAAAACTCCACCAGAAAACTTCTATAACTAGTAAATGAATTCAGCAAAGTAGCAGGATATAAAGTCAACACTCACAAATCAAAGGCATTTCTGTATATCTGTGACAAATCCTCTGAGAAGGAAATGAGGAAAACTACCCCATTTACAATAACCTCAAAAAAGAAAAAAAAAAGATTCTTCGGAATCAACTTAATGAAAGAGATGAAAGATCTATACAATAAAAACTACAGAACCCTAAAGAAAGAAATCAAAGAAGACCTTAGAAGATGGAAAGATCTACCTTGCTCTTGGATAGGTAGAATTAATATTAACAAAATGACCATACTACCAAAAGCACTATATAGAGTTAATGCAATTCCAATCAAAATCCCAATGGCATTCCTCATAGAAATAGAAAAAGCAATCATGAAATTCATCTGGAAAAACAAGAGGCTCAGAATAGCTAAAGCAATCCTTAGTAGGAAGAGTGAAGCAGGTGGCATTACTATACCAGACCTTAAACTATATTAGGAGAGTTTTTAATAGAGAATAAAAATTTTGATGAAGTTCAATATATCATCACATCGGTTGCATGTACCCTTGACATGATGTGCTGAAAATGACACTTTATTCCTGTGGTCTTCCTCACAAAATCAAGTTTTCCTATTATGATCATGAGAAAAACATTAGACAAATTAAAATTGGGAAGCATTCTAAAAGGTTCTTGGGGTTTTTTTTTTGTTGTTTATTTGTTTGTTTTTGTACCAGGGATTGAATTCAGGGGCACTCGACCACTGAGCCACATCCCCAGTCCTATTTTGTATTTTATTTAGAGACAGGGTCTCACTGAGTTGCTTAGCACTTTGCTTTTGCCGAGGCTGGCTTTGAACTCGCCATCCTCCTGCCTGAGCCTCCTGCTGCTGGGATTACAGGCATGTGCCACTGTGCCCAGTTTACAAGATGCTTTTTGTACTCCTTGAGACTGCCATGTTCATCAGAACCTAGGGAAGTCTGTGAAGCCATCCGAGTGAGGAGCCTGAGGAAACATGAGTAGTAAACATAGTGTGACATCCTGTGTGGAATTCTACAAAAGAGAAGGGATATTAAGTAAGAAACCCAGATGAAATATAGACCTCAGTTAGCAACAGTGCATTCATAAGGATTCACTGTTCATTTTGACATAAGAGCTAACTGGGTGTGAGAGATGAAGGAACTCTGTGCTTTTTTTCATAAGAATTCTATAAATCTAAAATTGTTATAAAATACAAAGTTTATATAAAAAATAAAAGACTTAGTGAGGCTAAGGACTAAGTAAATTGCTTAGTGTCACACAGTGGAGAAAAAAATGGAACTGGGATTTGAAGGCAAGACTTAGAACCAGACCCCCTATGATTTAATCAAGGCTACATGATAGACCTAATATGACTCTTACCTTTTCTGATTCTTACATAAAATTAAACTAACTGACTCATAAAATAAAGAAAGTATAGCATGACATAGGTGTGCTTACAAGAGTGACTTTTAAAATCATCTATAATATAAATCTCTCATTTTGTCTTCAAAAAAGTTACTTAAAAATCACACACATATACACCAACTATTAAACATATAAAAATGTGAATAAAAACATGAGAAATGTTTTGCAGAATTATTTTTATCAGAACATTAATTCTATTTCTACCACTGGAAGTAGCTGAGAAGTGAATTTATCTCTTTCCAGTTTGGATAGATAACCTTGCATTCTCCCTTAATAAATGTTGAACAAATATTTAAAGAATATTGACTCCAAATTATTAACAACTCTCAGTGTCAAGTCTTTCTTCTGCCTGAGGTTTTCATTGTCTTCTCCAATTCTGGTTCTAGGCAAACCTCTCCTGTGCTCTATTTTATAAATTATCTTCTTCTCTGGGCATTCAATAATTTTAGGATCCTTCTTTCTTTACTTTCTCTTCAGTCTTGTTTCTATTCAGCTCTTCTACACTCCCTATCCATATTCCTCTTTTTATAAGCTGCTCTTAGACACTTCTAGCAATGAAAATTCTTTGATAATCCAATTAACAGGGTGTAAATAGCTGGTAAAATTTGAAATGTGTTAAGTAGTTAGAAACATTTGCATGTTAATAAAGGACAGACCATTTCTCCAAAGAGTGAAACTTTAATTTAAAAAAATAAAAGGATTTTTAGCAATAGGGACATAAAGGCAATTTGGGAGTAAGTGGCTGTACAGGTTTTGTTCAATTCACTGATGTGTACTGAGCAACATATATATGATAGGCTTTGGAAATGCAGAGATGCATAAGACAGAGCTCCAGGTATCCAGAAAGTCATAATCTACAGCAAAAGTAAATATAAAAGAACACAATACTTCCTATGAAGAACAGAGATATGCAGGAGGTTTTGGAAAAAAAAAAAGAGAAGGGTCAGTCAGCTGTGGAAATAACAGTACACTTCCCAGAGAAGACAATATTTGCAGACAGGATATCAATTAGCAAATAGCACAAGAGTTAGAGGGGGAAAACCAAACTTGTATTCCTGGGATGAACCCCACTTGGACATGATTTATGAGATTTTTATTTCTTGTTGGAATGCTTTTGTTAAACTTTAATAAAATATTTCATATAGCTATTAGCACGCAGGTCTTGATTCTCTTATTATTTCTATCAAGTTTGTTATGGGCCTCACTGTGATGGTCTTAGGGGTATAGATACATTTTTAAACTGCCACAGTCCCACTTCACCTACCAACTTCAGGGCTGCAGCAAGGACCAAACACATTAATATTTTCAAATAATTTAGAACAGTGCTGACATATTACACTGTATGAATTTTTTGTTTTTAATAAATATATTTTTTAATTATTCACTATTTCTCAATAGAGGGTAAACTATGGGAAAAAGAGATATGTATTGTTTGATGTCATATTCTAAGAGCCTAAAACATTTTGTTGAAAAATTCTACTCTGCATTTTGGTTTTAAAGACAATAGCACCCAAATGTTCAGGAAACAATTTATTCTGTAGGCTTTTGTTGGGGGGTAGGGTGTTCTTGAGTATGTCAGGCAAGTGCTCTTCCACTGAGCCACATCCATCACCAGCCTTGTAATTTCTTTATGGGATTTTCGCCACCATTTATTATATGTTGATATGATGAAAATGAATTTAGTCCTTCTTCCAATCTAAGAAACTGTTTGCTTAGCGTAGTGTGGTGGTGCACACCTGTAAACCCAGGGATCTGGGAGGCTGAGACAGGAGGATTGCAAGTTCAAAGCCAGCATCAGCAAATTGGCAAGGCCCTAAGCAACTCATTGAGACCCTGTCTCTAAATAAAACACACACACACACACACACACACACACACACACAAAATAGACCTGTAGATAAATGTCCCTGGATTTAATTCCTGATATAAGAGAAACAAACCAACAAAAAAAAGAAGAAAGAAAAAGAGAGAGAGAGAGAGAGCGAGAGAGAGAGAGAGAGAGAGAGAGAGAGAGAGAGAGAGAGAGAGAAAGAGAAACTGGTTGCTTAGGGAAAACAAAAGCTTTGAAAAACTTACTTTAAAAAAAGATAATAGATTGGGAGAATAGATAGTTTTTCTTGAGATTACTTACTTTGGACATATCTCTCCTTGGATTTAGTTTTCTTTGCCTTTGATATAAAGAACTTGGTATAGGGGAGGGAACATGGCCGCCGACGAGGAAGCAGTGACTCTAATGTCTCCACATTAACGAGATCAAAAAGACCCTTTGGAACAGCGGCAGTCTTCACACTGAGGAACTCCTAGCAAAATTCCATGAAGAGGGGTCCTGCCGGGATCTGGTAGGTCTATTAGAAGTGTCAGTTTGTGGCTGTTGGGACTCGGGGCCCGGGGACTGTAGTGCTTGCCGGCCGTCGCCTCCCCGGCCCCGGGCGCCGCTGGAGCGCGAGCCAGAAAAACACAGACCGGGACGCGGCGCGGCTGGCTAGAAGCCGGGAACGCCGGGGGTGGAGAGAGCGACCAGGGCAGCGCTGGCTGTGGAGGCCGTGGAGGAGAGAGGCGTGGGAGCTCGAGGCAGAGACACACCGGAGAGAGCGAGCCAGCACCCCGCCATCATCCCGAAATAGCGAGAAGAGGAAGATGGCGGCGGGAAGTGAGTAAGCCTCTCCCTGTTCCACGCCCCGCACCGCCGCGTCAGAAAAGCTGAGACTGACAGCTGCGACTCAGCATTAAGCCATCCAGCCTAGGAGGCTGGTCAGCCCTTCTCATCCTGCGGAGGTGGATGCCTGCCGGGCCTTCGTGGGTAGTGGCCGCAGGGTCCAGGCGGGGCTTGGGAGACAGTGGGGACCCGCTTGTGGCGTTGGTCGCCCGGCAGGGGGAGGCGAACTGTCGACGTTTGCGGAGAACACCACTGTGGCAGAGGGCTGGAGTCGCAGGGCTGCAGCACAGGAGATAACTTCATTGAAGCCTGCTGCTACAGGTGTGTGGACACCTGGCTTTCCCTCTCCATGCATCGGGGAAAACTTAAGAGCCCCTCCCAGCATTCCCGTGAGTGCTACAGCCAGCCCGAGGGAGTCAGAGGTGGTGTGGGACTGCCGCTCCCGCCAGGGCTGACTGCTGAGGTCTCTTGCACCAGCTACGGGGGTGTGGCTACCGGAGGGCAAGTAAAATTCGCTGAGGATTCTCAGCACCAAGCTCTACAAAATTAGGGTCTGAGGGAATGGCAATCTGGAGGAGTGAGCCCAGTTGTTCATGAAAACAGGGCTCCCGGGAGCAGCAGACCTGGCCTGTAGCCAGTACTGTGGTGAGAGGAGCCTGGCTAGAGGAAAAGTGGAAGGGATTGGACACAAGAGGAGGCCCTAGGCACTCAGGTTTGGAGACTCGCCCAGTCTGGGAGGAGCTGCTGCACAGTGATTGGTTCCTGCGTACTGACAGGAAAGACTTGCCCTGGTGGGCACAGCGCCACCTAGTGGAAGAGAAGTTAATCAAACTCTAAGATGGCATTTATTAGGTTTTTTTTTTTCTTTTTTTCTTTTTTCTTTTTTCTTGATTGGGGTTTTTCTTTCATCTTCATTTTTCTATCTTGTTTTTTTTCTTTTCTCATTTTTTTATTCTTTCTCTTCTAATCTTAATTTTAATTTTTTTAATAATTATTAATATTTTTTTTAAATTTTTGTTCTTTTTTAGTTCCTATCTCTTTCTTCTTTTGTCTGTTCATTTTTCTTATCCCCCTTCCTTGAATTCTACCTGCCTACTCTCATTCTCCTTAGTGACTTCTTACCTTCCCTTCTAATACCTTTCCTCCCTAGCATCAAATAAATTTATAGGAATAAACAGTAACTCAGCAGTCAATCAGAACAAGAAGCAACATGAGCAGCTTCAAGAAACAAGGAAGAAAAGGAGTACAAACAATGCAGGATAGCCTAAATATTCAGGAGGACCTAGAGTCATCAGAAAAATGGTCATATAAAGACCTCAAGGAACACCTTAGACAGATGGAATGGAACCTTAAAGAGGATACAAGACAGCAAATTCAAGCAGCAAAAGAACACATTGAGAATGAATTACATAAACAGATAAAAGAAGAAGTTAAGCATCTTTATCAGGAGATAGAGATTATAAAAAATAATCAAACAATAATTCTAGAAATGAAGGAAACGATAAACCAAATTAAAAACTCAATTGAGAGTATCACTAACAGAGTGGAGCAAGTAGAAGCCAGAACGTCAGATAATGAAGACAAAATATACCATCTTGAAAAGAGTCTAGCCAACTTAGAAAGGCTGGAAAAAATCACGAGAAAAACATCCAAGAGATTTGGGATAACATGAAGAAACCAAACTTACGAGTCATCGGGATAGAAGAAGGTACAGAGATTCACACCAAGGGAATGAGAAACCTGCTGAATGAAATAATTACAGAAAACTTTCCAGAAATAAAAAAGGAAACAGATATACAAATTGAAGATGCATACAGGACACCGAGCACACAAAATCACAGTAGACCAACGCCAAGACACATTGTTATGAAGATATCCAATATACAGAACAAAGAGAAAATATTAAAAGCTACAAGAGAAAGGAGGTAGATTTCATTTAGGGGTAAACCAATAAGGTTAACAATTGATTTTTCATCACAGATGCTGAAAGCAAGAAGGTCATGGAACAATGTATTTCAAACACTGAAAGACAATGGATGCCAACCAAGAATTCTGTATCCAGCAAAATTAAGCTTCAGGTATGACAATGAAACAAAAATCTTTCATAATAAACAAAAGTTAAAAGAATTTGAAGCCAGAAAACCAGCATTGCAAAGCATTTTGAGCAAAACACTACACGAGGAAGAAATGAAAAACAATAACCAAAACCATCAGTGGGAAGTGCCTCAGTAAAGACAGAGGGTGAGGGGAAAGATAATCATGGAGAAACAAACTAATTTTTTTTTAAAAAAGGATAAATAATCAAACATGGCTGGAAGTACAAACCATATATCAATAGTAACACTGAATGTTAATGGCTTAAACTCTCCAATAAAGCGACATAGGCTGGCATCATGGATTAAAAAAAACACATCCAACAATATGCTGCCTCCAGGAGACACATCTGATAGGAAAAGACATACACAGGCTGAAGGTGAAAGGATGGGAAAAAATATACCACGCACACGGTCCTCGTAAGCAAGCAGGGGTGGCCATCCTCATATCTAATAAAATCGACTTCAAGACTAAGTTAATCAAAAGGGATAAGGAAGGACATTATATACTGTTAAAAGGAACCATTCACAAACAAGACATAACAATTATCAATATTTATGCACCAAATAATGGTGCTGCGACATTCATAAAACAAATTCTCCTCAAGTTCAAGAATCAAATAGACCACAACACAATAATTATGGGTGACTTCAACACACCTGTCTCACCATTGGACAGATCCTCCAAACAAAAGTTGAATAAAGAAACTATAGAACTCAATACCACAATCAATAACCTAGACTTAACTGATATATATAGAATATATCAACCATCATCAAATGGATATACTTTTTTCTCAGCAGCACATAGATCCTTCTCAAAAATAGACCATATATTATGCCATAGGGCAACCCTCAGTAAATATAAAGGGTTGGAGATAATACCATGCATTTTATCAGATCATAATGGAATGAAACTGGAAATCAATGATAAAAGAAGGAAGGAAAAATCCTACATCACATGGAAAATGAACAATATGTTACTGAATGATCAATGGGTTACAGAAGACATAAAGGAGGAAATCAAAAAATTCTTAGAGATAAATGAAAATACAGACACAACATATGGGAATCTATGGGACACAATGAAAGCAGTTTTAAGAGGGAAATTCATCGCCTGGAGGTCATTCCTCAAAAAAAGGAAAAACCAACAAATAAATGAGCTCACACTTCATCTCAAAGCCCTAGAAAAGGAAGAGCAAAACAACAGCAAATGTAGCAGAAGGCAAGAAATAATTAAAATCAGAGCGGAAATCAATGAAATTGCAACAAAAGAAACTATTGAAATAATTAACAAAACTAAAAGTTTGTTCTTCGAAAAAATAAATAAGATCGACAGACCTTTAGCCATGCTAATGAAGAGAAGAAGAGAGAGAACTCAAATTACTAACATACGGGATGAAAAAGGTAATATCACAATAGAAGCTACAGAAATACAGAAGACAATTAGAAATTACCTTGAAAACCTATATTCCAATAAAATAGAAGATAGTGAAGACATCGATAAATTTCTTAGGTCATATGACTTGCCCAGACTGAGTCAGGAGGATCCACACAATTTGAACAGACCAATATCAATGGATGAAATAGAAGAAGCAATCAAAAGACTACCAACCAAGAAAAGCCCAGGACCGGATGGGTATACAGCGGAGTTTTACAAAACCTTTAAAGAAGAATTAATACCAATACTTTTCAAGTTATTTCAGGAAATAGAAAAAGAGGGAGCTCTTCCAAATTCATTCTATGAGGCCAACATCACCCTGATTCCGAAACCAGACAAACACACCTCAAAGAAAGAAAACTACAGACCAATATCTCTAATGAACCTAGATGCAAAAATCCTCAATAAAATTTTGGCAAATCAAATACAAAAACACATCAAAAAAATTGTGCACCGTGATCAAGTAGGATTCATCCCTGTGATGCAAGGATGGTTCAATATACGGAAATCAATAAATGTTACTCACCACATCAATAGACTTAAAGATAAGAACCATATGATCATCTCGATAGATGCAGAGAAACATTCGACAAAGTACAGCATCCCTTTATGTTCAAAACATTAGAAACACTAGGGATAACAGGAACCTACCTTGACATTGTAAAAGCTATCTATGCTAAGCCTCAGGCTAGCATCATTCTGAATAGAGAAAAGTTGAAGGCATTCCCTCTAAAATCTGGAACAAGACAGGGATGCCCTCTATCTCCACTTCTATTCAATATAGTTCTCGAAACACTGGCCAGAGCAATTAGACAGACGAAAGAAATTAAAGGCATAAAAATTGGAAAAGAAGAACTTAAATTATCACTATTTGCAGATGACATGATTCTATACCTAGAAGACCCAAAAGGGTCTACAAAGAAACTACTAGAACTAATAAATGAATTCAGCAAAGTGGCAGGATATAAAATCAACACGCATAAATCAAAGGCATTTCTGTATATCAGCGACAAAACTTCTGAAACGGAAATGAGGAAAAACACTCCATTCACGATATCCTCAAAAAAAAAAAAAACTTGGGAATTAACCTAACAAAAGAGGTGAAAGATTTATATAATGAAAACTACAGAACCCTAAAGAGAGAAGTTGATGAAGATCTTAGAAGATGGAAAAACATACCCTGTTCATGGATAGGCAGAACTAACATCATCAAAATGGCGATATTACCAAAAGTTCTCTATAGGTTTAATGCAATGCCAATCAAAATCCCAACGGCATATCTTGTAGAAATTGACAAAGCAATCATGAAATTCATATGGAAAAATAAAAGACCCAGAATAGCAAAAGCAATTCTAAACAGGAAGTGTGAATCAGGTGGTATAGTGATACCAGATTTCAAACTATATTACAGAGCAATACTGACAAAAACAGCATGGTACTGGTACCAAAACAGGCGGGTGGACCAATGGTATAGAATAGAGGACACAGAGACTAATCCACAAAGTTACAACTATCTTATATTTGATAAAGGGGCTAAAAGCATGCAATGGAGGAAGGATAGCATCTTCAACAAATGGTGTTGGGAAAACTGGAAATCCATATGCAACAAAATGAAACTGAATCCCTTTCTCTCTGCATCTGATAGAAGAAAAAGTTGGATCCGATCTACAGATTGTGGGGTCGGGCTCCAAATTCCTTAATAGGACACCCATAGCACAAGAGTTAACAACAAGAATCCACAAATGGGACTTAATTAAACTTAAAAGTTTTTTCTCAGCAAGAGAAACAATAAGAGAGGTAAATAGGGAGCCTACATCCTGGGAACAAATCTTTACTCCTCACACTTCAGATAGAGCCCTAATATCCAGAGTATACAAAGAACTCAAAAAATTAGACAATAAGATAACAAATAACCCAATCAACAAATGGGCAAAGGACCAGAACAGACACCTCTCAGAGGAGGATATACAATCAATCAATAAGTACATGAAAAAATGCTCACCATCTCTAGCCGTCAGAGAAATGCAAATCAAAACCACCCTAAGATACCATTTCACTCCAGTAAGATTGGCAGCCACTATGAAGTCAAACAACAACAAGTGCTGGAGAGGTTGTGGAGAAAAGGGTAAACTTGTACATTGCTGGTGGGACTGCAAATTGGTGCGGCCAATTTGGAAAGCAGTTTGGAGATTCCTGGGAAAGCTGGGAATGGAACCACCATTTGACCCTGCTATTGCCCTTCTTGGACTATTCCCTGAAGACCTTAAAAGAGCATGCTACAGGGATACTGCCACAGCGATGTTCATAGCAGCACAATTCACAATTGCTAGACTGTGGAACCAACCCAGATGCCCCTCAGTAGATGAATGGATAAAAAAAATGTGGCATCTATACACAATGGAGTACTATGCAGCAATAAAAAATGACAAAATCATAGAATTTGCAGGGAAATGGACAGCACTAGAGCAGATTATGCTTAGTGAAGCTAGCCAATCCCTAAAAAACAAGTGCCAAATGTCTTCTTTGATATAATGAGAGCAAATATGAACAGAGCAGGGAGGAAGAGTAGGAAGAAAAGAGTAACATTAATCAGTGACATGAGATGGGAGGGAAAGGGAGAGATGAGGAAAATTGCATGGAAATGAAGGGAGACCCTCATTGCTATACAAAATTACATATAAGAGGCTGGGTGGGGAATGGGAAAATAAATAAGGAGGGAGATGGATTACAGTAGATGGGGTAGAGAGAGTAAAAGGGAGGGGAGGGGAGGGGGGATAGTGGGGGATAGGAAAGGGAGCAGAGTACAACAATTACCAATAGGGCATTATGTAAAACTGTGGATGTGTAACCGATGTGACTCTGCAATCTGCATTTGGGGTAAAATTGGGAATTCATAACCCACTTCAGTCTAATGTATGTAGTATGATATGTCAAGAGCTTTGTAACGTTGTGAACAACCAATAAAAAAAAAAGAACTTGGTATAAAGAATCCCTAAGATAGAGAAACCTATAGTACCATAGGCATGACCTAAGAGGTCCCTGTTTTAGTTAACTTTAAAAAATTAACTTTCCTTTTGCTATTCTTTCTCCCTTCACCTACTACCTTCCTACCAGGACTTTAGCCACCTTATAAATTACATTATTGTTACCTGAAATAAAACTTGAAGGAGTGGAATAGATTTGCTTCTGAAAACCATAGAGTTCATGCCTTAGGCTTCCCAGAACTAAACAGTCTTGTGGGTAAGCCAGTTTCAGGATAATCTCAATGACCAAAACTCATTCAAGCAATGCATGGTAGTAGTGATCTATTTATTCCCTGCTGGTAGACATAAAGGTAAGAGAATAATATGACAGATTCTTCTCAATTCCAGTTCTCAAAGAAAAATAGAAGGAAAAATAATTGGAAGAAGAAAGGAAGAAAGGAAGGGGGGAATGAAGGAGGTAAAGACAGAGGGAACAAAAAGCAAATAAAAAATCTCAGTAGCTTTAATTTATAACTAAAAAAAATTAAATGGTGAATTATAAACCCAGGCACTTTGGCACTTCAATCATTAAGCATTTTAAAATGCTTTTGAATCCAAATATAGTTAACTGATGGGAAACTGTTAGCACATACAATTTTACTTTTAATCATGCAAATTGGACTTCTTACCAGAGTTCTTATATTTTAAAATTATTTTATATAGATAACTAAGAAAGTGTGTTTGACTAAACATAGTAACACCTTCAAGGGGATCGACCTGGTAACTGTAGAGCTTGCTGAAAACTTAATTTCATTTACTTTTATCATAAGATGTAGTGAATGTGTTAAGGGAGATATCTGTGTGTGTCCGTGTGTGTGTGCATATGTGTGTGTGCACATGTATGTGCATGCATGTATATGCATGTGCACATACACACTTCAGCATTTGGTTTGGAATCAATTCTCATAAGCAAATATTATTTAAGTAATGGTTATTTTTCATCACTCTTCTCTCAGCATTCATAAATTAAATGAGATTATGGCCCATGACCTTATGGTAACTTATGATTTGTTCTGCCAACATCCTTCCTTTAGAACATTAGTCTCCTTCAAATGCCACCTTCTTAAGCCAAGTCTTCCATTAGGTCAAGATTAATGCAACTAATGCACATTCTGTGCCTGTGTTTGAAAACCTCCCCCCACCCCATCATTTGTACTCCCCCTTTATGATCTGTCATTATGACACAATCACCTTTGAGATAATGGATGTTGAGCCAAATTTAGAAACCTGTCACAGGACTCATTCTCCTCTCTCTCCTCTACATCCCTCCAGTGTTTCTGAAGCCCCAAGAAAGCATTTATGCTTGTGCTTTCTGATTAAGTTAATAAATGCTCCTTTAAGAAGTTCTCAGGGAAATATATAACACTTATTTAAAAGTTGCAAGCATTGACCTTAACTTACCCAGTCTCCTGGTTATTCTCAAATCCTTCTTGTCATAGAGTTGGATGCACTAATGAGAAGAACAGTTTGGTAACTTCCTCCCAAAGTAAGTCTGACTAATTGAGAAGTTTACAAGATTAATTGCAAGGAGTTCTCCAAAGTGCTTGTCCCAGAAATGATAAAAAATTTAGTAACATAAATGCATTATTTTGAATTATATTCCATTGAGATGTTAAAGTTACTTTGCCTACTTTTCTACTTACTTTTTTCTACTTTACTATGTGTATGAATTTCATCACCCTTTAAATTTAGTTTTAACTGATAAATAAAACAAAAATTCTATAAATTTATGAGATATTATTGATATACATACATATGGAATTATAAAAAAAGGAATTTATTTATTTTTTAAATATTTATTTTTTAGTTGTAGCTGGACACAATACCTTTATTTTATTTATTTATTTTTATGAGATGCTGAGGATTGAACCCAGGGCCTCACATATGCTAGGCCAGCGCTCTACTGCTGAGCCACAACTCCAGCCCCCCCCCAAAAAGGGAATTTATTATTTTGGCTTACACAATCAGAAGCTTTATAGCCCCACAATGACTGTCCGCAACCTGGAGAGCTGAGGAACCTGTGGCTGCTGAGTCCAAGCAGCGGAGTCTCAGAGCACAAGGGATCAGTGGTGCAACCTCAGTGGGGCACCAAAGGCCTAGAAACTCCCCCATAGAGTCACTGGGAAGAGTCCACTTTGAAAGAGTGAAGGTGCTAGAGTCTAATATCCTTAGGCCACCACAGCAGCAATCAAGAACCCATTCAAGAATTGAATTTGCATCTGCTGTTGCTTCCTTGTTCTTCCAACTTTTGTTCCATCCAAGCCTCCAATCTGTTGGATGGTGCTGCTCACAATTAGGGTGAATCTCCACGTACAGTTCTCTGTCCCACATGCCAATCATTCCTAGAAACACTCTCATTGAGACACCCAGAATTCTCTTAATCTTAGGCATCTCTTAATCCAAGTAAATTGAAAATTCAGATTAGGTCTAAAAATATATATATGTTTGTTTGTTTGTTTGTTTGAGACAGAGTCTTACTAAGCTTCCCAACTTGGCCTCAAACTTCTGATTCTTCTGCTTCAGCCTCCCAAGTAGCTGGGATTAGAGGTTTGCACTATTATGCCACCCTGTTTGATATTTTGATGCAAACTTTAATTCAAAAAGCAGTAAATTAGACAGCAATCATACTTTGTTGAACTAATTAATTGATCCAATTTGATAGAACACTTTTTGAAAATGGTTTGCAAATGTAAGGAAATCCATTATCAGAGTTGCATAAACCAATTTTAAAATATATATATAAAAAATCATTCCTGGAAATAAATGAACAAATATATATATATATATATATATATATATATATATATATATATATATATATTTCTCTTTTTACAGTTTCTACAATATATCTCATCCCTTGTCTATTTAAGCATCAGAGTTTAATGTAGATGTTGTGTTAAAATTGACGAATCCAGACAAGGCAATGTTGGGGCAAGAGAATTCTCTCTCTCCTGTTGAGATTTGATATTTAAGTGTAAGGAATGAACTGAAAATAGACCAATTAAAAAGAGAAAAAAATATACAAAGTTATTACATGCATTGGGCATCATAGGAAGGTGGGTATCCAATATAACTATTTGAGATCAAGACACTTAAATACCCTCCAAAGGACAGATAGAAATGGTAGGGGGAGGGGTATAGGTGATTTAGAGGGGTGGTAAATGATTTTAGGGAAGCTGAATGGGCCCAAAGAACAGACAATGGTCTAAGATGAAGTTTTTTAGACCCTGAGCATGGAGTTTGAGTTTTAATCTCTTCTGTGATATGGGTTATGACAGCCCATGGTTGACAAAATAACAGGGATAAAATAGACGCCTACAGTGTTTTCATTTTTCAGGTTTTGAGGTAAATAACGAAAGTTCAGAGAAGAGCTTCTTCCCTCCACTACTGTTTCCCAAGTACCTTCAGATTAAGTAAACACACTAAAGTACAATATTTGGGATGACATCCCCCAGTGCTCCTTCAGCAACCAAGTCTCCTGGAATCCTTGCAGGAACTCCCGATTCCTGGGTCTGGTAATTTATTTTGCAATCTTACGACAGTGGGATGATTGGACTAGAAGTGAGAAGAGAAAAGCAAAGTAAAGTGGTTTTTGTCAATCAATAAAACTACCTTATCATTTATCAATTGCTTTCTCCTTCACTATTAAAATTCCTGGAACTGGGGTTTATATAAAAGCTTAAACAGTCCAGGGTAAAATTTAATAATTATCTAAAGCAGGATATTCTTTTAGGTATCTATTTCTTCAGGTTTTACTCATTTTCTAATACCCTAATATCTTTCACTTTTCTTTCACTTACCTAGCATCTTGATGTGAATTGATAGTAAAATACAGTTCGACATTTAAACTCATACTGTCTAGTGCAGTTAACTAATTATTCATGGTTAAGTGGCTCCTTGCTTCAATTAGTTCATAGCTCATTGGGAGGAGGGTATATTGTCTACAGTTCTGGAGTGATGTAGGTAGTTAACAAATTTGTACATTTAATCTATTGATTAAGAAATAGAGGAGATTGACAGAATTTAGCCATGTAAAACATGTAATATTTTCTTTTTCCATCTTATGTCCTCATAATTATGTGGTCTTTTTGAAGTAAGAAGGAACATAGAGCAGCCAGAAGAAAACAGAATACAGTGGGTTTCCTTGCAGGCATTAGATCTTCCTACCCCTCTGCTACAAAGAGCAGAAATGTAGGAAGTTAAAAAATACGTGGAGGTGCAAATCAAGTCAGGCTGGTATGCCTATCTGATGTGAAATATTTCCCATCATTTTATTTATATTATACTTATCATAGTATGCTGCTTAGTTTCAAGATTGCTTTGATTTTTTTTAGAGTGTAAAGCATTGAAATAAACAATAATTGATATCAAATTTTCCTTTAACACACTAAAGGTAAATGCTCAGTAATGAGTTTAGAATGTCAGCACTGTAATTATATTATTGGCAACCTGAAGATGCACAACCAAATCTTACCAAGCCATTGGGCTTCTGGCCAGATTTTCCTCATGCCATCTATTTTCAGATTAATTCAAGTAAGTACTGTTCAGAATAGAACACTTGAAGCCTTTTAGAGAACACTCAAGTATATATGTTTATTAAAAACACTATTTTCAGATATTAAAATATCAAGATTTCTGTAACATTAGATGGCCTTCTTTTTAGGTCAAAAATATCAGGAATTAAGACCCACAACTGATGTACATTTTCATAGACAAACAAGAGGTTGTAATTGTCAAAAATATTCCCATCTGCTTTTTATTATTCAAGAGTTACATATATTTCAGTGCAGGCTTCTATCACTTCTATATGCATAATTCCATACTGGTTTGATCTTCTCTGGGAATTTCTTTCTGTCCCAAGATACCTGCATAGATGTGAAATTATCTATTACACCCAATAAAAGATTGATGATTCCTATCTAAACTGTTTTACCTGGTGAGAACAGGTTTTTCCTAGCTTTATACTTTCCCAGTTCACTACAGTCATCGTGTTGTCTAATGAGATCAGACAAATACGATTCCTAATATTTAAATGGCAAATTTTTCTTTAATTCAAGAACAGATTTGTCTATGACCCTATGAAATATTAAACCACACATGGAACTACATTTTATAACTCAACCTGTCATACAAATTTCTAAATAAGAGATAATTTCTGTCATTCTATCATTGCATTATGTAGTCTGAAATTCTACCAACTTCCTTATGAAATTCCCTTACTCAATTTATACAAATATTGGAATAGATATATAGTTTCCATTCAGATCATATTCATTATTAGCAGTTTCTCAGTTTTATGTATGTCACAAGAAACCACTCTACAGATTAAAATATTTCATATGTGTATATATACTATACACTGTCATAACTAATTATTCATGGTTAAGTGGCTATTAATGGTTAAGTGCTATTAATACCAAAAAAAAAGAAAGAAAGAAAAAGGAAAAAAATCAAGGTGGATACTAAATAGAAATATGGCCAGTTTTTTTGGCCTTAAGGAGCTACCCACATTAAATGATTCAACAACAACTTAAGGCAGTATTTGATGAGTTATGAAACTCTAAGTGAAAGTGCTATATTTGTTCAGAGAATAAGAATATTAGGAGAGATGGGAAAACTACACTCATTCATTGGCATATCATTATCAAGAATCTACTATTTGTGATGTTAATTCTGGGAAATCAGAAATGAGGCAAATCTTTAATCTTTATAACTTCTTAGACTACTGTAAGATAAATATTTGAAGTAATCAATAATGCCATGATATCAAGGAGTTTTTATGGGAACACAGAGGAAGGAATAATTATTTATACTTTTGGTAATGGAGGTGTTTTTCAAGGAAGAATTCATGGGAGAGGTAATGCTGGGGTTGAGTCAAATATTGACCTTGTGCATCTAAAAATACTTTAATATTCAGTATTTCAATAGTCAGAATTTCAATATTGACAGAATTCAGATTCTTGATAACCTTGTACACAAACCAAAATCTTTTTCTACTGTGAAGTTGGAGAAATCCCAAAAGGACTTAGAAGATGATTTAAGATATCATTCCACTTAAAAAAGAATTTCTGATGCTAAGATTGTATCTCTACATAATCCCTTGCTAATTGAGAAAGGTCTCAGATATAAATGGTTGGTGAATTATGTGCCAATTAATAATCATGAGGTAAGAAAATGCATTCCAAGATCAGATTGAGGTCATATAACTAAATAGAACTTAAGCAAGTTAGGAGAGAACAAAATATGTGTATATAGGAAAGAAGTAATCCAGCTGTTTTAGTTGTTGTTATGATATATACTTTCAGAATGTTATTTATTTTTCTTTTTTTCTTTTCCCTTGGGTACCAGGATTGAACTTAGGTGCACTTGACCACTGAGTCATATCCCCAGCCCTGTTTTGTATTTTACTTAGAGACAGGTCTCACTGAGTTGCTTAGTGTCTGGCCAAGTTGCTGAGGCTGGTTTTTGATCCTCCGGCCTCAACCTCCCAAGCCAATAGGGTTACTGACATGCAACACTGTGCCTGGCCCAGAATGTTATTCTTAAAGCACTCAATTTTCATTTGAAAATTCATCCACTACAAAATTCCAAGGCAGCCTCACAAACACACGAATAATATAAGTGGATCTTGACAAGTGGTATGCTGGCTGGGAGCTAAGATGAAGAGAGAATGGATGTAAGGCTACCTCAAAAGAAGGAGTATTTTTAAAGTGGCATCTCTTATAATGCCACTTATGTATGTGTGGGGGATGCTGTATGGAAGAGTAAGAATGTGTTGCTTAAGTTGAAATTTTAGCATATTAATTATATTGATGTAATCTATTTTCTACAAGACAGATTGCTCTGTCTTGAATGAAAGCAGAATATTTTAGCCATCTGGATAGATAACAGAAAAAAAATTAGAGTAAGATAATAAGGCTTTACATGGGGCACAGTTTACCAAGAGAGCTTCTTGAATTTTTATTCCTGAATAGTTTTAATAACAAGTCTGGCTAGTGCATACAGAGTGTCAGAGGGATAAGGCAGGCAGCATAGGCCAAAGGTGAGATCACATTATTTTGGACTTAAAGGAATCTGAGAGAGTTCACATCTTATTCTATATATACATGATCTGCTTTGGATCAAGGAAAGGATATGACTGAAACTACACTTTAGATAACAATAAATATCTCCTTTTCCATATCTCATCTGATTAATTATTCCAATAAATTTTAATAACACTTAAGAAGCTATCACCATTAAATATTTAAAAGGCTCTGTAACTATCTTTCAAATATAGCCTTCCTGACAGGACTAAAGAGTTGAAGTTTTCAAAATAATTTTCAAAAGGATCTATTGGAAAATATACTATGAAGACAATTAAATCCTGAACATCATTTTTACATTGTTTTTTCCAATTGATGTTTTTGTATAGCTTTAGATTTAGTTTTAGTTTTAAATTGTTTTATTATAAGGATATTGAAAGTTTTAGAACAAAGAATAGTTATCTTACACTAAAAGGAGAAGAAGGAGCTAAATGAACCACTTGGAGGCTAAAAGAAAATAACCGTCATATTATCCAGTAATGATTCTTTGATGTGCCTTCCAACATTTGTAATGAGCATGCACTAAAAATCTCTTTTCTAACATGGGCCTTTTTTCCCCGTTATATTTAACCTTGTAGGAACAGGAATTGCAGAGGCCATAACAGGGAAATGACATCCACATGTGGCAGTCAATCAGATGCTTCCTACAAGAGTGCAAACCCAGAATGCACATGACGAATCTGCTGTTCCTGGGTTTGTGTCTGTACATCCAAATTGCATAGGTGTGTTATGAATAATTACTTTCACCAGCACAGGCCCTTTTTAAAAAAAATTCAATATTTGCCTGCATTTTAAAAGGAAAGCTTGAGATGAAAATATGAGGCAGAAAATTATTATCATTTTATTTTTCAGTTGAAACTGGAGTTGGGAGAAGCCTGTCATCAATTGTGGCATTTAAAGGCCAGATTTGAAACAATGTGGTTAAGACAGAAGACGTTTTTAGACTCCTTCTAAAATAACAATATTAAAAGTCTTTTGTCCTAATCAGGTGGAGACTGCAGAAGAGTGAACATGGTCTGTGACACTGTTGTACCTTCATCCAATGTCTTGAGTTCCCTTAAGTGTGATTTCTTGGGATGGAAAGTTGCCATTACAGCCATTACTCACAAGGCAAAGTGAGGGCCTGGTCCAACTGTCTGTACTAAGTAGGTCAGGGATCCATTTCTACATCTGAAGTCACAAAAAGAAAAGCAAAAATCTAGATAATCACAGCTTGTTCAAACTGTGTAGCCTTTCTTCTAAATAAGGAAAGGAAAATTGGCAGGCTAAGTACGGAGCTCTTTGAATGAGGTAGCTTTTAAACATGGATGCATTTTATCTCTTTGCAAGAAAAGAGGGAGAGAAAGAGAATCTTAGTAACTCCTAACTGTTTTAAGTGGATCGTCTGTACAAGAAAGGGCACCCTAGTATTTGGCAATAGTACTTTGATCTTGGAAGTTTCTAACATGGATAGATAACTTAACATATATCAAATTTATTAATAAATCACATCAGTTTTTCTGTAAAGAAATCAATTAGATACCTGTAAATTAAGATGTCTGAAAACCAAATATTTTAATGAAATGTAATTTTTTGAAAGTTAATTTTGTTACATAATCAGTTGACTATTTCTTTGTATAACAAGAATACCTTCAATGTCTCAGCATTCAGTAATAGGTACAGGTAATAAAAATAAATAAATAAATAGGAAAATTTTATCAACTGAAATACTAAACATGGGTCATAAATTATAGAGAAATACAACAAATACACTTTTTTTCTACAAAAATTTTAAAAAATAAATAAGACAAAAGCAACAGGTAAAAAAAATCCACTAAAATGAAAAATCAGAAAGACAAAAAGAAATATCCTGCAGTTCATCTGGAAAGGATCTATGACACTAGACCTTAAGAACATATTTGCAAAAAAATATAGTTAACTTGCTGAAAACAGTTGCTTTTAGCTTACTTAGTAACACTAATTTAAGAGTTCAGTTGAGTTCAAAAGACATTACTGTGAATGAAAATATTAGGAACATTCTGATTTTTTTTTTTTTTGGATTGAACTCAGGGGCACTCAACCACTGAGCTAGCCGTACCTTGTTTATTTAGAGACAGGGTTTCTAGGACCTCCCTATTGCTGAGGCTGGCTTTGAACTAATAATCCTCCTGCCTCAGCCTGTGGAGCCTCTGAGATTACAGGTGTACTCCAATAAACCTAGCTCACATTTTGAAATTTTGACTGATGGTATTGTTCTGCACTTTGCATTCAAATATAAAACATAAACTTGGTTGTGTTTTTCCAGAAAACTGCCATGGGCAGGAACATAAATTGGAGAAGATTTCCTGGATTCATTCCTTCATTGCCTCTTAGAAGCTGATACATTTGGTCAAGACTAACCTTTTCTGTGCTTTAGCTCCATCATCAGTATGAGAGGGGAGTAGAGAGGAAAGATACCATCAAGGAATGACACATGCATGTATGGAAATGTCACAGTGAAACCCATTGATTTGCACAACTAATATGATTTAATGACTGTAATAAAAATTTATGCTCTGCACTGACTTCATAGCTTCACTACATCAATTTTTCCACAAGCATTTATGGCAGAAAACAATAAAACTTATTTTCTTTGGTCTATTGAGATGAAATATTTATCCTCATTTGAAAATAAACACATTTAAAGAAATTCAGGGTTTTGGCTGTCATCAGATACAGTAAAATTCTGTTGATTTTTATTCCCCTCAGAGTCTTTTCAGCCAACATGCTTCCTTTCATCTCCACTTCCATAAAAGAGATTTTCGTTCTTTTTTGTCTAGGATTTTTCAGTAGCTCTGTCTTTACCCTAAGCTCCTCAAATTCAAGCTTGACGTCATTGTCAAACCCTTATTCTAAAGCTTCTCTGTTGTCAAGTCACTACTTCCTTTCTCATAGCTCAATAATTCTTCAGTGGCTACTCTCCCCTCCATAGCTCATGATAACTATTAATACATTATCACTGTTTCCAAATTCCTTCTCTTCTTTCTCTGCTTTGCCAAATTTACTGACATTTCAGATTCAGCTCCATATGATAATTATGCTGGCAAGCTTTTTCTGATGCCTCCTGTACATATTGGTTCCATTTTTCTTTGCTGCTACAAAATATTATGGAGAATTCCATCATATGGTTTATGAATTGATTGTATTGTGTGTTTTTTTCCTTATATAGTTTTATCTCACTCACTATGTTGTGTGGTAGGTACTTTGTATAGATTTATTTCATTTGCCAGAACAATGTCAAAAGGTTATGGGCTGTGTGTTGCATTTTAACAAGAGGTGAACTTGGCCTGGATTTGTAGTCCTGGTCTTATCAATACCCAGCATACTTTGCTCTCTAACCATCTCAGTTTCTTTGTCTGAAAAATGAAGCTGCTATCTAAAATTGCATTAAAAGAGTTGGACAACCCTTTAGAACAGAATTAGTTAACAGATATGAAGTGTTTGGTATAGCACTTAAATAAGATTTTGTGCTCGTCTTTGCTAATGATAAGTGACATAAGGAATGCATTAAGCAAAATTGTCATTCTCTTTTTCTATGATTTGGTTGAGTACTAGTTGTATAAAATTTCTGAAGTTGGGATATTTGTGTTGCAAAGCGGGGTATTGACAAGGACAACTAAAAATTAATTCAAATGTATCTTTTAAGACTTTCATCACTAGCTTTTTGAATAAATTGAGGCAATTATTCAGTACAGTAGAGATAGCAAAGAAAGTGATAAAACATTTTTTAAAATTATTTCTTGGATTTAGTCTCAACTTAAAGAGAAACATTTTTTATTATTCAGAGGAATCACAGTCACATATTATCCTAAAAAGTAAATTGAGTTTTATTTTGTGAATATTTCTAAAGGTGTATGTAGGCTATTTTCAAATCTAATGATGCACAGTTTGTTTTATCAGTTTTATAATTTTCATGGTTTAGGTGAAAGAATATGTACATTATCTGAAGTTGTCTAATGTATAGAAGATTTGTTTTGTTGCACATTCATTTTATTTATAAATTCAAATATTGGATTTTCTTAGGTAATGTGTGAAATCAGAAGTGGAAGCTTTACTTGATTTTTAAAAATCCATTTATTCTGATATTCATCAAAAATAAAATAAGCTTGAGAATAAAAACTGATATCATTTATCTGAGAGTTGTATATTTACTCTGACTTTCAAATAAAAAAGTCCTTTATCTCTAGATTAGTTACCCTGATTCGATAACCATGCCTATCCTACAGATTAAACTGAAATAACACTCTTTAACACATTTTGTATTATAATTTTTCAATATTTCAATTCAAACAAAGTAATGGTAAAGAGTAATGTTCCCCTGACCACACACAATGTTCTCAAAAGCCCATTTACAAATCCTAAATGTTAGATCAACTCTTACTGGAGAACTCTTATGAAGACATAAGCAAAGATGCTGATATCACCTCTCTGGCCTGGTGTTATCAAGAGACCTCTTAAATCAGAGTTTACTCTTTATATAGAAAATGGCAGGGATCCTTGTTATGTTTAGATAGTCCACTGGCAATACTTGTCTCTTCAAGGAAAAAAAAATATCCCTTTTCTTGTAAATTAATGGCTAGAGTGAAGACATGGGTTAATTTCTAAATATCACCAACATTAGAGCAAATGGGACCCTAGAAAGGACTGGGAGTTTATGATTTGTATCACATGCTAAAGAGAAGAAAGATGTCATGGTGAGCATGAGGTGGTCAGGCCTCTGAAACCATTCAGAACTACAAGCTGCCTCTGCTAGGGGTCAGCTGCACCATCTGGATCTGTAGTGTATGCAGGCCAGTTACAAAGTATTTCAAAATAAGATCTTCTAATTTTAGAACCTTGTTCTAAAATAGCAATTTGTGAAGATATCCAGCTGGAGAGATCCCCTGATTTCAATTTAAATGAACATTTTGGCTAAGACACTGTAAAGTAAATTTCAGATGTGTTTTACAAATCTTTGATGTATCAAATGGCCTTGACAGTGATAAGAGTGATGCATAGTGTATAGTGTAGGTGGGCATGTTATAACACTTTTGAAGACGGACTCTCTTGATCATGCCTGCCTTCTCTTTGCTCAAATGCATATGGATGATCCTCTAGAAGCACGGCGAATTTGAAAAATAGCCTGGCAGCAAACTTACCAGCACTTCATTTCTCCTTGTGTCTTTTATTGGAAAATGTTGCTCAGAGTGTTCTTCTTTGCCATGGATGAGCCAGGAAATTAGCTCATGCCTTTTTTCTGATAATAAGTACACTAGCTAAAAACTAATCTGACATATGGAAATGAAAACCTCATTACTTCCTTAAAGTTCCCCGGGGTGTATCTTTATAATTTACTCAGTGAGAAATCCTGAGATTGAAATTCTTACAAGATCACTCTTTTAATTACCCCCAAGACTAGCCAAGTCTGGTTTCCAGAGCCATTATCATCTTAGACAATTGCACTTAATTTCATAGTAAGTCAATGATTGTTATTCACACTTGATGAAGGTTTTGGAAAAATAATGTAAATAATACAATAATATATGTGATACGTTACATGTAATACTAATATGTAAATATTTCTAAACACATAATACAAAATAATACTACTTTGTGTAAAAGGAAAATTTCAATTTTAAACTCTTCATTTGTAGAAACCACTTTAAAATATAGATGAGAAAGCAAATGGTTCTTTCATTATGTAACTTGATAATTTTCACATTGGTTAATAACATATAATGATGGTGGTAATCAGGGCCACAGATGCATACTTATCCACATCAGGAAGCATGACTGAATTTAATTTAACTCTATAGGGAATAAATACCAGGGGAACCTATTCCCACAGAAGAATTGGGAAGTAGACAAATAACTTCTATTTTTTATCACATTTATTATTATTAATATGTCTGGACTCATTGATTTTTACAAAAGATATTTAATCATAATATGTGATAGAAAAATGTATTTATTTACTTTATATTTTCACTCAGAAACCCAGATTTCATCTCAGAATGAGTTATAGAACATAAGTTATATTGTGGAAATGAGATACAATGAAAGATTTGAATGAAATTAATCTTTAATCTTCATCTTTACATTGAAATTTACATTGCTTCTAAGAAATACTTGAGATAAGCACTTCTTTTCTTATTCCATTCAGAAGATAGCCAGGAGGAAAGATGTAGAGATCATATATTATATAATGGACCTGCTTGGAAGTCTGAAACTCTTCTTCTAAAAAGTTTTCAACATTGAGAAGTATTTATCATAAAAGACACATAGATTATATATACAGGTTTATTTTCCACAGCTGCATATTAGTAATATATATTAATGTCCCATTTAGCATATCATCAAAAATAATACTGAAGAAGTCAGAAAAACTGTTATTTTTATGAACGAGCACCTTTTAGGAAAAAAAAAGCCTCTCTAGGGCTTCATAAACTTAGGAGCCAGTTCTAGATATGGTGGCCCTATTCCTTATTTTTGTTGGTTGTTTGAGTTTACTTTCTATTTGTACACAAAGGCTTTTGTTGCTTATACTGTGATACTTGGTATGTTTAACCATAATGGAGACAGGGAAGAAGTAATTTTTTGCTTACTCAATTTCCCATGATTTTATTATTTTGTTAACCATTTGGGAATTAGTCATTTTGCCTGGAATTGTCATTTATGGTTTGATGGAGTCTTATCCTGACTACACATCTTGAAATGGCAGTATTGTACTTAATGAGTTATCAAAGATTTGTTTACCAGAGTCTGTGGTCTGGAAAGACTGATGTGTGCTAATGGAATGCCCGGTGATGGGAGACTCTGCTCATAGCTGGGCATAGAGAACAGGAAGCACTGACAGAACACATTAGTGCACTAGCAGTACAGAGAATGAATCACAGAGTACATGTCTGTGCTTAAGAGGCGATTATGTTCTGAAGATCTGATCAAAGCTTTCAGAAGTGGCTTTGTATGCCTTTTTTTCCCATACTGTGGATTGAACTTAGGGGTGCTCTCCCACTGAGCTAACCCTCCAGCACTTCTTATTTGTTATTTTGAGACAAGTTCTAAGTTACCAAGGGTGACCTCAAACCTGTGATTCTCCTGCCCTAGCCTCCTGAGAAACTGAGATGACAGGCATGCCCCGCTGCTTGCAGTTTATGATTAGCTTTCCACCATGTGTCTCTCGTACCCTGGTCATAACTGATGTGTTTTGGCACTATTCCCTGCTACAAAATTAAGCAGGCCAGAGGCTTCTTTTAATAATTTTGTCAAACAGTAAAAGTTCTCAGTACTGCAACAAGGGATCAGATAAGACATTTATCTTTTGATTTCCTGTGTGTGTGTGTGTGTGTGTGTGTGTGTGTGTGTGTGTATAACTCAACACCAGTAAGGCCAAGGCAGAAAAGTTCCCGAAAATAAAAAAATCATGAAACTTCAGAAAACACAAAAGAGTAGAAATATGAAGCTGAAAGAAAATGCAACAAATTATTTAGATGTAACTATGGGTATAAATGATAAAGATAAGAGACCGAGGCATACTGTACCCAGATATATGG
Source organism: Spermophilus citellus (assembly GCF_964194105.1). Lineage (NCBI taxonomy): Eukaryota > Metazoa > Chordata > Mammalia > Rodentia > Sciuridae > Spermophilus > Spermophilus citellus. Next base: position 250,073,534 of record NC_138182.1, on the reverse strand, counting down.
CCTCTCATACCTAGGAAGTGTGGTTAGGCCCATGACACCTGTATTTTCCCAAGTATCCTTATCCATTAACTTAACATGCTCCCTTCCTCTCTTCCTGTCATATAGAAAAAAAACTATGATAAGACCAAAATTCCATTTAATCTAATAAAGTTAAACCTCTGCTCTGAATCCAATATAAAGTGTCATTGTGCCAGTCTGCCTATTTAAAAAATAGCTATTCCCTCGCTCATTCAATTAGAACCTGCTGAGTCACTCAAATAATGAAGAACCTGCAGAATGCCAAGAAGAAAATGAATTTTAAAGTTTTACATTTTGTACTTAAACTATGAAAATTAGACCATAAAATAGGTAAATAGAATGGGACAAGGTAGTATGTTCAGAGTTGACATGGATGGTTATGGGAATATACAATGGGGCATTAGCCTAAGTAGAGATGAATACATTTCTGGAAGAGTTGCAATATGAACTGATCTTAAAATGATGTATACTGGTCACTCAGTAAAGAATATGAGTGATTTCAAACAGAGGGATCCTTGTAGAGAATTACTGAACATAAGAAAATATGGCATGGCTTAGGAATGACAAAGAATTTTTTTAGTGATAGAGGGAAAAAACTTGCAAGAAAATTTGAATGAGAAGCTATAAGGCTTCACTGGCAATGAAAACTCATGTGTGTCAATAATGCGTGTCATTCTGATAAGCAAGAAGTACAGGAAATATTTTAAATTTATATATGTAAGTATTTCTATAATATACATTAAGGGGAAGACATTCCTAGCTTTAACCAGAAATAAGTTTAAATCACAGCTTTGAAAGCTCTCATGTAAGATTATACCATTTTGCAAAATTAGTAGATATGTGGCAGTCTAATGGGAGTGTCTTTTAGTTGTTAGATTAAAAATAGATGTTTTAATGGATGTAGAATTCACAAGTACTTAAGATCAGACCATTTTCCAAAGCATTCCAAATGTCTTGATTTGTGGTGTCACCCATCACCACAAAAGAACTTAGGGGAAAATCAATCCCTCAATGTGTACACACTTTGCAGTTATGTATCTTATGATGGGGGCTCATTATAACATAATAGATATTCATTTTCTCCAACAAGTCTAAGAACCACTCTGCATTCTGGAATCCTTTCCTCATTATTCACACTTAGCCCTTCAAGCAAGAGCCAGAGTATTCCATTGTGAGCAACACCAATGGTTAGAAAAACTTTGTTTTATATTTTGCATTTAACTTCAGTGAGAAAATAAAAATTGAAATAACTCATGATCCTCCAAGGGTTCTTGAATCCTACCATACATGTGCTTAAAAATGTATGTAGTTTCTTGAAAATAATATTCTTTTAAAAATTCTAATTTATATAGATAGCATTTTCCTACATATTGCATTGTCATTCTTAAATCTTTTATTGCACTACTTTTTCTAGTCACATAAATAAGTATGCAAGATCATAATGGAGAGATAGTATTACGTTAAGTCACCAGTTACTTAATTTTCATCCTAATGATAAATGCCAAGATTGGCACCAATTCTTGATACAATGAGGTTCCCTATAAAACTGTGAGTTTTATTCCTAGAAGTGAGATTGTTGAGACAGTAAAAAGTATAAGCAAACTAATTGCTGGTGTTTTTCTCTCTAGCATGGGTGTCAATTCATATTATTGTCTGTTGTCCATTTTCAGTAGGTTTGAGTGAACATTCTTTTATTAAATAATGGCAAAGTCATTAATTCCTCAAAAAGGTATAGGCATGACTTCTTACCTCAAGATCTCACCTGGTTTGTGAACCCTGCATATATAAATACAAATTATCCTCCACTCATCTTCTGCTAGAGCCCTGCACCCAGAAACTGCACCCGGAAGCAGTTGGCAATGATTTTCTTTATTAATAAAACAACAATAATATACATTTAGTTATCACTGTGTAGTTTGCCAAGTTATTCTATATACCACACTTTATATAGGTAAATAATTTGTCATTTTTAATCTCACTTGTTTTCATGTGCTATGAACCAAGTGTATTGCTTGGCACTATAGAAATCTTAGTCCAGTGTGAACAATGTAGCCTCCCCAGCCCCGAATCCTATTAATCTCCATTTCTCTACATATCTCTATTTCCACTGGTTTTCTCCTCAGTACCAATGGCAAATTCATTGGTCTTGAAGAGATTATACTTGGTAAGTATGCCTCATTTTTCTAAGCATCAGAGCTTTAAGATACCTGGAAGTATATGTAAACCAACAATCTCTCATTTAGAATTCTGAAATTCAAAAAAGTGCTGGAGTGAATTTTTCAATTACACATTTAAGAGAAAAACTTGAACTAATCTGAATTGGTGTAAGGATATTCCTAGTCTTTTTTTACTCCAGGTGTTATAAATTATATATTTGTGTTAAGATATGTCAATATGCCTGATTATGGAAGGCCACCCATACCAATCGGGGGGTTCAATTGTATATAAACTCTAAAGTTTCCTAGCTTCAATTTTTTTTTTCAGATTTCCTAACATGTATTTGGAAGTAAATTAATTAATTAATTAATTTATTTATATAAGTTAAAATAATTATATGCTAAACCATGATATAATTTCCACCCAGATTCTTTAATATAATTTATTGACTATATTTGTTTCATCACATACATATGTATCTGTCCATTCTTTTTTACATTCATCATTCCTTCATATTTCTTTATATCATTTAATGTAATTTGGTGGGATAATTTGATGTCTACATAGATTATACCTAAAGATGACAAAAATGCTCTAAGTTTCTTCAAATTCTTCTTTAAGTTAAACAATTACCTACTGATCAAAAATCAGAAAAGTATCATGGGAGCTATTGTTCCTTCTGAGAAAATAAAAACTAGGGAGATTGGAAATGGCAGAGAACATGGGGCATTTTGTCAGAAGAACCCATTAGGCAGAAACTATCAGAGAAAAAAATATATATGTATATTATATATATACATATAATATATACACCCTTACATACATACACACCTATAAACATATACATACCCACAAATATCACATATAAACACACGTACATGTAATTTTTAACTGAGAAAGGGAGCTTGAATAATGTTATAACAGTGTACTATTACCTTGCTTTGCCGTGACCTTTAGATTTGAAATGAATTAAACTATAGTGCTAAAGAGAGCAGTCTCTTGGATATAAGCCCTAATTTTACACTTATAATTCATACACTTTCCTGTCCTCAATTTGTCTTACATCCATATTTAGCTTATGGGGTTCTCTAAATAGCTTTGTACTATCACATTAACTGATCAATATCCATTTGTGGTAGACTCATTGTCATTTCTGCACTTGAGGAAACAAATGTAAAAAGGCTAAGGAGAGACATAGTCAAGGTCACCTCACTTGAAATTAAAAGAGAACATTCTATATTATATTTGTTCCACTAGTCTGCTTCTATAGTCTCTCTTCTAATGATATAAAAATCATGAGGAAATGATGACGATGTAACAGGAACCTGAAGAAACTTGGAATGTTTTAGGCAAGGGGACTGAATAATAATAATTGGTGTGAATTGAGCATTTTTCTCCCAAGTCTTTGAAAATTTGTCTACCTTTTTTTCCTATTTGTGGAGCATTTACCTATGGTTGCTGACAGAGTTCATCTCTTTGAAATAGCAGAAGATTTTCAAGCTGCAAGGGCAGTTCTGATAGGAATATCTAAACTTGTTCTAGCCAATTAAATACATTTTTTCCAGATGTTGAATTCCAGCTGTTGAAGAAATACTGACGTGAAAGAGTGACTATGGGAGCTAATTGCTAGTAAGGGTGGTATTGTTTCAAGCATAGGGCATGATGGTTGAGACTGTACTTGTCCAGTATTTAGAGCAGGCATGATTGCTAGAGCAAAACAGATTGCTCTAGGAGTAATGTCTTCATTGCCTTGTTCGCAGGCATGAGCCAAGAAACATATTTCACTAAACCACTTTTGTTCCTTCTCAGATTCTGAGCTTGAGTCTTTCTATTGTGTAGTAGTTAATATGTCTTTAATAATCCTCTTTCATGTCTACTTAAATGAGCCCAAGTTTCCATTTATATATCAACAATGCTGTTTAGAATATGAATTTGAATACATACTTGTTTCAGACACAAATCTTCAGGAAAACAGCCATTGTATTATTATTATTATTATTTTTGTGGCTGTAATTAAAACAACACCATCTACTATGATGCAGTTCTGCAGGTCAGAAGTCCTGCCTGGGACAGCATGGCTCATTTGGGGACACTCCTTAGAGTTTCATGAAGCTGAAGTAAAGATACCACATTCTCTTTTGGACGATCTAAGAATGAATATTCTTCTGAGAGTTTTCTTGTTATTGCCCAATTTCAGCTACTTGAGGTTGTAAGACCAACATCCCATCTTCTTGCTGACTCTTCTCTGGGGATTGGTCTTTGCACCCTTTAGCCACAGAGTGTGAAGTCCCTCTCTAGCTTCTCCTCCTAATCCTCTGTTACTATGGAGTAAGTTCTCTGCCTTTAAGGACTCATGTAGACTAAAACCACCCAGAAAATCTACATCTATTTTCTCCATTTATGGCTAAATTACATCTGCAAAGTCCCATGTGATAACATCCACAGGATCCAGGGATTAGGGTGGTGAACAAAGGTGTCCACCAAGGGGTGGAAAGTTTTGCCTAACACGAGGATATTTAAAGATCTGTTTTGTGCCTCGGGACTGGAATTAGTAAAAAGGGAGGGTCTCTGGAGGCCCATGATCTTTGGGGTCAAAGTTAATTACATTATCATTCATCATTATCTGGAATGAAATGCCAATTGAATGCAAGACAATAGTATATGCCCAATAGAATCAATGACAAAAATTCAAGATCTCTGGAAGAGACTAGCTTCTTCTAATTGTTCTGTAAATCTTAATAAAATATAATAACAATGAGAGAGTTTCATTAATTTTGGCTCAAAACAGAGAAAAGAACTGAATAAGTTTCTTTAATAGTGTTAAACATTTTATGACTTTGAAGCTGGGGGATGGAGGTAGCTAAAACCCAAGGCTTGATTTTGGGGTTTGCTGAATTGTAATAATGTTAGTTGTGCTTATGGGTTCCCTGGGATGATTCTTTTTAACTATGAGGCACTAATCAAGAATGAATGTGTCTCTGAAAATTACAATGGTTATCTATCAGAAGAATAAGAACAAATCCTACTACCCAAATCTGCAATACCTTTTCAGCTGAAACGTTTCCTCACTTTAACAACACAACTGGAATAGATCCCTTGCAGGGAGGTCACTTTCCTTTATGCCTCCACTCCATCATCCATCACTATCTCTAGAGCTTTAATTACTGTCAGATCCTACTGTGTTGTGTTTGTGCATTCTCACATCAGATGAAGAATCATCTACACTAAAATAATGGCAAGATATTGACAATTGCAATAAAAATCAAAAAACCTGTGAAATTGTTTTAGAAAGTGTTATATAAAGAATAACACCATTTTAGAGTGGGATTTGTTTATTTAAACATTATCTGATATTCTAGATTCTAGGTTAAGCAGATTAAGTTGTTTTTAATTGTCAGCTTGATTGATTGACTGAAACCTAAATTCAAGCAATCCACTCTAAGTGAATTTGAAATGTCAGGAGTTCTCTGATATATTATGGAAATAAGTATTCAAAAATGTAGATGCTGAAGTAGAGTTATCTTGCATTACAGGTACTCTTCACCTCCATATCATGTCCTCTGGGAAGTATTGTGATTACATTAGTAAGCCCCGCATTTTGAGATTCATTTCAGTGACCATTCTTCATATAGAACTCCTTGGGAGTTAAATTGATATTCATTGTTCATTGATGTGATCTTAAATGAGCACCAAATCCTTTATGTGCCTACGAAAATAAGAGCAAATTAAGTTCAAAATAAGTAATAAAACTGAGAGGACATATCAATGAAATTGAAAACAAGAATTCAATAGAGAAAAAGCAATGAAGCCAAAGAGAATTCTTTGAAAAGATTGATAAAATTGATAAGCCTCTAGTTAAGCAAATTAACTTAAAAAGATGATACAATTTACCACTATTAGAAACGAGAGACAGAACATGGCGGCGGGTGCGGAGAGATCAAGTCTCTGACCTCTTAAGCTGCGTGGGCATAGGGAGTCTTAAACCGTCTAAATGCTGTTTGCTCAGGATCACTAGGCAATTCGGAGCTGACGTGGATCTGGGTCGAACAGTCTGGGCCTCTCAGAACACACACCGAGCCCGGATCGGCTGAATTCAAGCTCCCGTTCGCCTGCTTCTCACAGACAAACTGCTGTGACTCAGCACTAAACGACCCCGTTGAAACAACTGATCGGCCCTTCTGAACCTACGGAGGTAAATGCCAACTGAGCCATCATAGGCAGTGGCCACAGGATTGAAACGGGGCTTGGGAGAGGCAGTCAGGACCCACCCGTTGCATTGGTCACCCGGCAAAGGGAAACGAACTGTTGCCATTTGCATGGGACACTACCATGGCAGAGAACTAACGTCATCAGAATTCGGCAGAGGAGATGACTTCATTGAAACCAGTGGCGACAGGTGTGTAACCCCCTAGCCTTCCCTCTCCACACAGTGGGGAAACCTTAAGGGCCCCTCCCAGCTCTCCCGTGAGTGAGATAGCCAGACCCAGGGAATGAGGAGTGGTGCTGGACCCACGGCGTGAAACTCCCAGCTACCGCTCCCACCAGTGCTGACAACTGAGGTCTCTTGCACCAGCTACCGGGGGCGTGGCTACCGGAGGGCAAGCAAAATTCACTGAGTGTTCTCAGCCCCAAGCTCTACAAACTTAGGGTCTGAGGGAATGGCAAACAGGGAGACTGTGCCCAGTTGTTCATGAAAACAGGGTTCCCAGGAGCAGCAGACCTGGCATGTAGCCAATATTGTGGTGAGCGTCACCTGTGAGTGGGGCCTGGCTTGAGGAAAAGTGGGGAGGTGAATAGACACAAGAGAAGGCCCTAGGCACTCAGGATTGGAGGCCCACCCAGTCTGGGAGGAGGAGCTGCTGCACAATGATTGGTTCCCGTGTATTGAGAGGAGAAGCTTGGCCCGGTGGGCACAGCTCCACCTACTAGAAGAGAAGTTAATCAAACTCTAAGACTGCATTTATTAATTTTTTTTTAAATTTGGGTTTTTTTTCTTTTTTTGTGGTTTTCTAAATTTTTTTAATTTTAATTTTAATTTTTTATTATTTTTTAAATTTTTTTCTTTTTAAATTTTCTATATTTTTTCTTTTGTCTTTTCATTTCTTTTCAATTTTCTTATTCCCCCTTCCTTGAATTCTACCTGCTTACTCTCATTCTCTTTAGTGACTTCTTACCTTCCTTCTAATACCTTTCCTCCCAAGCATCAAATAAATTTATAGGAGTAAACAGTCACTCAGCAGTCAAACAGAACAAGAAGTAACATGAGCAGCATGAAAAAGCAAGGAAGAAAAGGAGTACATACAATGCAGGACAGCCTAAATATTCAGGAGGACCTAGAGTCATCAGAAAAATGGTCAAATAAAGAACACAAGGAATACATTAGACAGATGGAATGGAACCTTAAAGAGGATATGAGACAGCAAATTCAAACAGTGAAAGAACACATTGAAAATGAATTACATAAACAGATAAAAGAAGAAGTTAAGCATCTTTATCAGGAGATAGAGATTATAAAAAAAAATCAAACAATAATTCTAGAAATGAAGGAAACTATAAACCAAATTAAAAACTAAAATGAGAGTATCACTAACAGAGTGGAGCAAGTAGAGCCAGAACATCAGATAATGAAGACAAAATATATCATCTTGAAAAGAGTCTAGCCAACTCAGATAGGCTGGTAAAAAAAAAAAAAAAAAAAAAAAAACACGAAAAAAACATGCAAGAGATATGGGATAACATAAAAAAACCAAACTTAAGAGTCACCGGGATAGAGGAAGGTATAGAGATTCAAACCAAGGGAATGAGTAACCTGCTGAATGAAATAATTAAGAAAACTTTCCAGAAATAAAAAAGGAAATGGATATACAAATTGTAGATACATACAGGACACCGAGCATACAAAATTACAGTAGACCAATGCCAAGACACATTGTTATGAAGATATCCAATATACAGAACAAAGAGAAAATATTAAAAGCTACAAGAGAAATGAGGCAGATTACATTGAGGGGTTAAACCAATAAGGTTAACAACGGATTTTTCATCACAGACGCTGAAAGCGAGTAGATCCTGGAACAACGTATTTCAAACACTGAAAGACAATGGATGCCAATCAAGAATTCTGTATCCAGCAAAATTAAGCTTCAGGTATGACAACGAAATAAAAATCTTTCATGATAAACAAAAGTTAAAAGAATTTGCAGCCAGAAAACCAGCACTGCAAAGCATCTTGAGCAAAACACTACACGAGAAAGAAATGAAAAACAATAACCAAAACCATCAGTGGGAAGTGCCTCAGTAAAGACAGAGGGTGGGGGGAAAACTAATCATGGAGAAACAAACTAAATTTAAAAAAAAGATAAATAATCAAACATGGCTGGAAGTACAAACCATATATAAATATTAACTCTAAACATTAATGGCTTAAACTCTCCAATAAAGTGACATAGGCTGGTAACATGGATTAAAAAAACAAATCCAACAATATGTTGCCTCCAGGAGACACATCTGATTGGAAAAGACATACATAGGCTGAGGGTGAAAGGTTGGGAAAAATATACCACGCACACGGTCCTCGTAAGCAAGCAGGGGTGGCCATCCTCATATTGAATAAGATCGACTTCAAGACTAAGTTAATCAAAAGGGATAAGGAAGGACATTATATACTGTTAAAAGGAACCATTCACCAACAAGACATAACAATTATCAATATTTATGCACCAAATAATGGTGCTGCGATGTTAATAAAATAAATTCTCCTCAAGTTCAAGAATCAAATAGACCACAACACAATAATTATGGGTGACTTCAACATACCTCTCTCACCATTGGACAGATCCTCCAAACAAAAGTTGAATAAAGAAACTATAGAACTCAATACCACAATCAATAACCTAGACTTAACTGACAGATATAGAATATATCAACCATCATCAAGTGGATATACTTTTTTCTCAGCAGCACATGGATCCTTCTCAAAAATAAACCATATATTATGCCATAGGGTAACCTTCAGTAAATATAAAGGGGTGGAGATAATACCATGCATTTTATCTGATCATAATGGAATGAAACTGGAAATCAATGATAAAAGAAGGAAGGAAAAATCCTACATCACATGGAAAATGAACAATATGTTACTGAATGATCAATGGGTTACAGAAGACATAAAGGAGGAAATCAAAAAATTCTTAGAGATAAATGAAAATACAGACACAACATATGGGAATCTATGGGACACAATGAAAGCAGTTTTAAGAGGGAAATTCATCACCTGGAGGTCATTCCTCAAAAAAAGAAAAAACCAACAAATAAATGAGCTCACACTTCATCTCAAAGCCCTAGAAAAGGAAGAGCAAAACAACAGCAAATGTAGCAGAAGGCAAGAAATCAGAGTGGAAATCAACGATATTGAAACAAAAGAAACTATTGAAAAAATTAACAAAACTAAAAGTTGGTTCTTTGAAAAAATAAATAAGATCAACAGACCCTTAGCCATGCTAAGGAAGAGAAGAAGAGAGAGAACTCAAATTACTAATATACGGGATGAAAAAGGCAATATCACAACAGATGCTACAGAAATACAGAAGACAATTAGAAATTACTTTGAAAACCTATATTCCAATAAAATAGAAGATAGTGAAGACATCGATAAATTTCTTAAGTCATATGATTTGCCCAGACTGAGTCAGGAGGATACACACAATTTGAACAGACCAATATCAATGGATGAAATTGAAGAAGCAATCAAAAGACTACCAACCAAGCAAAGCCCAGGACCGGATGGATATACAGCGGAGTTTTACAAAACCTTTAAAGAAGAATTATTAGAGGGAGCTCTTCCAAATTCATTCTATGAGGCCAACATCACCCTGATTCCAAAACAAGACAAAGACACCTCAAAGAAAGAAAACTATAGACCAATATCTCTAATGAACCTAGATGCAAAAATCCTCAATAAAATTCTGGTGAATTGAATACAAAAACACATCAAAAAAATTGTGCAACATGATCAAGTAGGATTCATCCCTGGGATGCAAGGATGGTTCAATATACGGAAATCAATAAATGTTATTCACCACATCAAAAGACTTAAAGATAAGAACCATATGATCATCTCGATAGATGCAGAAAAAGGATTCCACAAAGTACAGCATTCCTGTATGTTCTAAACATTAGAAAAATTAGGGATAACAGGAACTTACCTCAACATTGTAAAAGCTATCTATGCTAAGCCTCAGGCCAGCGTCATTCTGAATGGAGAAAAATTGAAGGCATTCCCTCTAAAATCTGGAACAAGACACAGATGCCCTCTATCACCACTTCTATTCAATATAGTTCTCGAAACACTGGCCAGAGCAATTAGACAGACGAAAGAAATTAAAGACATAAAAATAGGAAAAGAAGAACTCAAATTATCACTATTTGTGGCCAACATGTTTCTATACCTAGAAGACCCAAAAGGGTCTACAAAAAAACTACTAGAACTAATAAATGAATTCAGCAAAGTGGCAGGATATAAAATCAACACGCATAAATCAAAGGCATTTCTGTATATCAGCGACAAAACTTCTGAAATGGAAATGAGGAAAAACCCTCCATTAACAATATCCTCTAAAAATAAAATAAAATACTTGGGAATAAACCTAACAAAAGAGGTGAAAGATTTATACAATGAAAGCTACAGAACCCTAAAAAGAGAAGTAGAAGAAGATCTTAGAAGATGGAAAAATATACCCTGTTCATGGATAGGCAGAACTAACATCATCAAAATGGCTATATTACCAAAAGCTCTCTATAGGTTTAATGCAATGCCAATCAAAATCCCAATGGCATTTCTTGTAGAAATAGATAAAGCAATTATGAAATTCATATGGAAAAATAAAAGACCCAGAATAGCAAAAGCAATTCTAAGCAGGAAGTGTGAATCAGGCGGTATTGCGATACCAGACCTCAAACTATACTATAGAGCAATAGTAAGAAAAACAGCATGGTCCTGGTACCAAAACAGGCGGGTGGACCAATGGTATAGAATAGAGGACACAGAATCCAATCCACAAAACTACAACTATCTTATATTTGATAAAGGGGCTAAAAGCATGCAATGGAGGAAGACTAGCATCTTCAACAAATGGTGCTCGGAAAACTGGAAATCCATATGCAACAAAATGAAACTGAATCCCCTCCTCTTGCCATGCACAAAACTTAACTCAAAGTGGATCAAGTAGCTAGATATCAAATCAGAGACTCTGTGTCTGATAGAAGAAAAAGTTGGCCCCAATCTACATATTGTATGGTCGGGCTCCAAATTCCTTAATAGGACACCCATAGCACAAGCATTAATAACTAGAATCAACAAATGGGACTTACTTAAACTGAAAAGTTTTTTCTCAGCAAGAGAAACAATACTAGAGGTAAATTTTGAGGGGCTAAAAGCATGCAATGGAGGAAGGATAGCATCTTCAACAAATGGTGCTGGGAAAACTGGAAATCCATATGCAACAAAATGAAACTGAATCCCTTTCTCTCGCCAAAGGTTAACTCAAAATGGGTCAAGGAGCTTGATATCAAATCAGAGACACGGCATCTGATACAATAAAAGTTGGCTCCGATCTACATATTGTGGGGTCGGCTCCAAATTCCTTAATAGGACACTCATAGCACAAGAGTTAGTAACTAGAATCAACAAATGGGACTTACTCAAACTAAAAAGTTTTTTTCTCAGCAAAAGAAACAATAAGAGAGGTAAATAGGGAGCCTACATCCTGGGAACAAATCTTTACTCCTCACACTTCAGATAGAGCCCTAATATCCAGAGTATACAAAGAACTCAAAAAATTAGACAGTAAGATAACAAATAACCCAATAAACAAATGGGCCAAGGACCTGAACAGACACTTCTCAGAGGAGGATATACAATCAATCAACAAGTACATGAAAAAATGCTCACCATCTCTAGCAGTCAGAGAAATGCAAATCAAAACCACCCTAAAATACCATCTCACTCCAGTAAGATTGGCAGCCACTATGAAGTCAAACAACAACAAGTGCTGTCGAGGATGTGGAGAAAAGGGTACACTTGTACATTGCTGGTGGGACTGCAAATTGGTGCGGCCAATTTGGAAAGCAGTTTGGAGATTCCTGGGAAAGATCGGAATGGAACCACCATTTGACCCTGCTATTGCCCTTCTTGGACTATTCCCTGAAGACCTTAAAAGAGCATGCTACAGGGATACTGCCACATCGATGTTCATAGCAGCACAATTCACAATAGCTAGACTGTGGAACCAACCCCGATGCCCTTCAATAGATGAATGGATAAAAAAATGTGGCATCTATACACAATGGAGTACTATGCAGCAATAAAAATAACAAAATCATAGAATTTGCAGAGAAATGGATGGCACTAGAGCAGATTATGCTTAGTGAAGCTAGCCAATCCCTAAAAAACAAATACCAAATGTCTTCTTTGATATAATGAGAGCAACTATGAACAGAGCAGGGAGGAAGAGTAGGAAGAAAAGATTAACATTAAACAGAGACATGAGATGGGAGGGAAAGGGAGAGAAAAGGGAAATTGCATGGAAATGAAGGGAGACCCTCATTGCTATACAATATTACATATAAGAGGTTGTGAGGGGAATGGGAAAATAAACAAGGAGAGAAATGAATTACAGTAGATGGGGTAGAGAGAGAAGATGGGAGGGAAGGGGAGGGTGGATAGTAGGGGATAGGAAAGGTAGCAGAATACAACAATTACTAATAGGGCATTATGTAAAATTGTGGATGTGTAACCGACGTGATTCTGCAATCTGCATTTGGGGTAAAATTGGGGGTTCATAACCCACTTCAACCTAATGTATGAAATATGATATGTCAAGAGCTTTGTAATGTTGTGAACAACCAATAAAAAAAATAAAAAATAAAAAATAAAAAAAAAATTATGTGGAGAAGCAAAACACCCAAAATGTTCAACAAAATATTAAAGGTGGAAAATGTTAGAGGATTGGCACCATGAAACTTTAAGGTGTACTTCAAATCTATAGTAATCAAGACAGTACGTTCATGCTAAAACAGTAGATAAATAGATCAATGAAATGGAATAGAGAGCCCAGAAATAGACACAGACAAATATAGTCAACTGATATTTACAAAGGAACAAAATCAATACAGTGGAACAAAGATAGTCTTTTGAATAAATTATCAGATATCTACATGCAAAAAGTAAATAAATCAATACATAGACCTAGCCCCTTCACAAGTAGTAACTGAAGGTGGATCAGAAACCTAAATATAAAACTCAAAACTATAAAACTCTCAGAAATAACAGAGGAGAAATTGTGGAAGAACTTGGAATTTCTGTTGACTTTAGGATACAACCCCTAAAGCATGACTCATGACATAATTGATAAACTGAGCCATTAAAATTTAAAGTTCCTGCTCTGAAGACATTGTCTCATTTAGGTCATTCTTTAATTCACAGATCATTTTAATTTTGAACCTTTTGAACTCCTTCTCTGAAATTTCATCAACTTCGCTGTCCATAGCTTCTGTTATTATAGTGTCTTGGTTTGTTTGAGGCATTTTCCTCCCTTGTTTTTTCATGTTGTCTGTGTGATTTCCTTTCCTGCAGTGTGGATCTGAGTTACACAGTTTCTTCCCTATATTCTTGTAGTACCCATACAGATTCTCTGTACCTCACCTTGATGTTGGGCTTCCAGACCCTGCTGGTGTCCCTCAATGGATGCTACTGCATCCTGGATCTGGGACCTGCATAAGTTGGAGTGGGTAGATTGAGCCATTGCGGTTGACCTCCCGGGCAGTCTGCTGGTCAGAAAGGGCGGTCCTGCACCAGAGGCTAGCCTCTGGCAAGCATCTGCCCTGCCAGAAAAGGATGGACCATGCGTGCTATGCACCTGGGCCCTGCAGAGGCAGGTGTGGGTGGATCTGGGCCATTGGGCTTGACATCCTGTGGTAATCTGCTGGTAGGAAGGGGCAGTCTTGTGTCAAAGGCTAGGCTTTGGCAGTCGCGGGGCGGGGTGGGGGAGGTGGTGGTGGTGGTGAAGCATGCCTACTGAGATCCTGGATCCCACGTGAGATGATGGGGCAGTCTAGGCTGGATCTCGGTGCCCCTGGTAGTCTGTTGATCAGAGGGGGCAGCCCTGCATCAGAGGCTAGGCTCTGTGAGTGTCTGCCCCCACTGGGAAAGGGGTGAACCTGGCCAGCTGCGCACCTGGGCCCCACAGAGGGTGGTGTGGGTGGATCTGGGCCTCTGGGCTTGACCTCCTATGGCAGTCTGCTGGTGGGAAGGGGCCGTCTTCTGAAGACATTGTCAAGAGGAGGAAAAGACATGCTTACACACTGAGAGAAGATATTTTTAAAAAACACATCTGATAAAGGACTATTTATAAACATATACAAACAGTTAAACTCTAACAATAAGATAAAAAAAACTAGTTTTAAAAATGGAATGTAGATCTGAATATTTTGTAAACACCTTCCCAAAGGAGATATGCAGATCACCAATAAGGAGATGGAAAGATATACCACATTATATGTCATCAGAGAACTGTGAATTAAATAGTAATGCCATAGCACTCCAGACCTATTAGAATGGTCTGATACTAAAATACTGACACCACCAGATGCTGACGAGGATGTAGTAAATAGGAACTTGTGTTTGCCTGGGAATGCAATATGGAACAGATACTTTAAAAGACACTTTGACAGTTTCTTACAAAACTAGAAATGCTTATCATATAACCATCAATTTTGTTCCTTGGTATTTGCCTAATGCAGTTGAAAACTTAAATCTACACTAAAACATGCAAAGGTTGTTCATAACATCTTTATTCATACTTACTAAGACTCAGACATCCATTTCCCATGGAATAAACTTTAGTAAGAATAAACTGTAGTAATCCAGACAATGAAATGTGACCTTTGGGACCATGAAAAGACATGGAGGTAATTTACATGTTTATAACTAAGTGAACGAACAATCTGAAAAGGCTACATATTGTAAGACTCCAACTAGAGAACATTCTGGAATAGGCAAACCCATCAAGAAAGCAAAAACATCAGTGGTTGCCAGAGGCTTGGGGTGTAGCAGAGTGGGAGGGAAAGAAAAAAACAGGAAGGATTTTTGGGCAGTGAAAACATTCCACATAACACTATAATGATGGCTTCTTGTTGTTATACATTTTCTCTAACCCATAGATTGTACAATTAACATTCAAGTGTAAGAAAATATACCACAGTGGAGGGTGGGGGGTGTTGATAATTATGGAGGCTATGAATGTGTGAAAACAAGATGTATATGGGAAATCTCTGCACCTTATGCTCAATTTTGTTTTTAACCTCACTGCTCTGATTAAAATTTAATTTAAAAAAAGACAGCTTTTCTGAATCTTAGCGTAATGGAGTAAAAATCCAAATACTCTTCCTTGAGGACATCTCAAGTTCCTTTATTCCACCAGATATTTTTACTGCTACCAACACATGCAGTAAATTTGACTTTGGATTATAATTTCAAGTCTTATTATTTTCATTTCTGTTTTCTCCTATTATCTTCTTCAAGTATGTGTATTTCACTCAAGGTAATTTAATGGAATATAAGCAAATAAAGACATCATGAGGTTCAGCTAAGTGAATCAGAGGCACACCATATGTTTATTAACAGTTCTTTGTCTCCACTGCTATTTCCTCAGATTCTGTGGTACCAAATCTAGTGGTTCACTCTTCTTAAGTGATACTGAAATGATGAATGGATCTGAGATAACCCAGTTTACATATTCCTCATGGTACAGTTTATTTTTTTAGGTCCTACGAATTCCAAAATTTTCCTCAAGTTATTGTTGTTGTTGTTGTGTTTTTTTTTTTTTTTTGTTGTTGTTGTTGTTCTTCTTCTTCTTCTTCTTCTTCTTCTTCTTTTTGTAGAAAGAAACATATGAATTTGCGACTTAATTGAAATTTTATGCAGTGGCAATGTGATCCTAGATGATTTGTTTAGATTTCCCTGACTCTCAGTTTCATCATTTGTAAATAGAATCCCAAAAAAACTGCCTGGAGAAGTGGCTGGAAGGATTAAAAAGACAGGAAAGACAGTAAAATGAATCAGACATAACTTTCCTTTGCTCATATATGAACACACAACCAGTGTAACTCCACATCATGGGACCTTAATTGGCATGGGTTGTACTGCATGTATGTATAACATGCCAAAATACACTCTACTGTCATGCATATCTAAAAACAACAACTAAAAAATTTTTATAAATAAAGTATGCCTCCTGTAGAAAGCAAAACCAAAAAAAGAGTTTCTTTACATGTCATTAGAAACTATGGATAAAATTATAAGCACGTTGTCTTTACAAGTATTTTCTTTTCATTCTCAATCCCCTGGTGCATGAAAAGTTGAGAAAAAAAAAAACATTTATTAATATTCTCCTGTGTCATTAAGACAAGATCATATCAGTGTCTAAGTCTCTCCATCATAGAAGCACTGCACTCTTCAGCCTTCTTTCAACATTATAGTTCTCTATATATTTTCTAGCCACTCCAGTAGCACACAGCTTTCTACCTTCTGACTCTTCCTGATCTTAATAAACTCAGTTCTGAGGGTTTCCTTTTTAGTGACTCATGTCTTTCAATCTCCCCTAGTCCTTTTGCTTTGCACCTGAATTCAACTTACTCCTTTATATGTCTATTTCACATCGCTGTAGACTCATAACTCTTTTTAGTTCTTCAGAATGAAACATATATTAGCCATAACTTCCACAGTGTAATGTGATCCCAGGTTGATGAGGGGAATAAATATTTTTTGAATTATTTTATTTTTTGGGAAAGAAAAATAATTTATTTTAAATATTTAACATTAATACTATTTTACTTGGAATGTTATAGCAGATAGGAAAATTTCATTTTTAAAATTAATTTATTTTCTTTAACTAGGTATATATGACAGCAGAATGCATGTACATAATTGCAGCACAACTTTACATTTTTTTACATACATTTTTTAGTTGTAGATGGACACAATACCTTTATTTATTTGTTTATTTTTATGTGGTGCTGAGGATTGAACCCAGTGCCTCATGCATGCTAGGCTACCACTGAGCCACAACCTCAGCCCCACAACTTTACATTTCTATGGTTGTACATGATATAGCATCACATCATATGTTCAATCATACATGTTCCTAGGGTAATAATGTCCATCTCATTCCACCATTTCTCCTGCCCCCATGTACCTTCCCTCCCTTCTTCCCCTTTGCCCAAAGTTCTTCTGTTTTTTCCCATACCTCCCCACTCCCTGTTATGGATCAGCATCTACTTATCAGAGAGAACATTCAGCCTTTGCGTTTTTTGAGATTGGCTTACTTCACTTATCACCATATTCTCCAATTCCATTCATTGGCCTGAAAATGCCATCATTTTATTCTTTTAAGACTAGGTCGTCGGCACAGTGGTACCTGCCTGTAAACCTGGGGACTTGGGAGGCTGAGGCAGGAGGATCTCCAAGTTCAAACCCAAACTCAGCAACTTAGTGAGGCCCTAAGTAACTTAGTGTCTCTAAATTAAAAAACAAAAACAAAACACAAAAAACAGATTGGGGATGTGAATCAATGGTGGAGTGCCCTACCAGTACAAAAAAAAAAAACAACTTTTTGCTTTGATATCTTATCAGTTGTGCTATTTGAAGAAATGGAAATGGAAGTTAATGAAATGAAGAAAAATAAAGAGGGGGAACAAAACACAGAGGAAAGAAAATGGCATAGTTACTTCAAGGGTACTCATATCAGAAAGAAGGAGATTGGAAACCATTGGAAGTACAACACAATTAATATTTCTGCTGGGGACCATCTATAATCTCTGTGTGAACTGAGCAATGTTTGAGCCGTTTGTCAAGGAAGTCGCTGTCTTAGGAATTCCCAAGTGGAATTTCCCTGGTGTGAGAATGCCCACTTCAAGCAGGCACCCTGATCTAACTCACAGCTCAAATCCAAACATAGCCCCAGAGATGGGAGTAATTTGCCAAATGCCATTCAACCTGTTTACTGCAAGACCCTGCTACAGGGAGAAACAAGATCTCCTCCCACACTGAAATCTTGTACCTTCCAGTCTTCTTTGATCTGTACCTATAAATAAAGCAAGCATGAGATTCTTCTTTGTTAGAGCCAAGCCCTTCTGGTTGGCTCAACTGGTCATGCCCCTGCTTTAAAAATATTCTTGCTTTTGTCTGTATTTCTGAAATATTATTTTCATACCTTTTATTTCACAGCCAGTTGATCTCTCTGATGGGTACCCATTCCCTCATCCATGTGGGACATAAGCAACATATTTCTACATGTCCTCTGATTTCTTGCTTGAATGTCTGAATGAAAAAATCTTAACTTTTAAGTTTGAGGTTTATGTTAAACAGGGAATGATCTGCCAGGCATAGATGGATGGAGGACACCTGGTTGATTGCAGAGACATAGTAACTGTATCTGTGTACACAACTGGAGGGTAGGCAAACTTAAAATAATTCACGTACAAATTATTTTGTATGTAAATTATGCAGACACAAAGTAGGTTTTAAATAATATAGAATTTCTGCCTATTACAACATTAAAAGGATAACCTATAAATGCTAATTCAACTTCTTACTCGTTTTCTGCTTAGCATAATTAACTTTATAAACTTTTAACCCAATCGAGAATTCTCCTTCCTATCAAATCAGTTTCCAGAAAGCAGGTCGATTTTGTTCTCTCCTCAAAGCATTGATTCTTAAAGTATTGTCTACTGCCTACCTTCTACACCCCGAGTATTTGTTAAAAATTTTTTAACAGATGTATGCAGGTACCACAGGGCCATTGATCTAATGTATAAATCAAGTCTTTAAGAAGTTTAAATTTTAAAATAAAAGGGTTGGATTTAATAAGAGTATGATTTACAGAGTATCTGAAAGACCTCTGACTGCCTATTAAAACATTGATGCTCAACTTACTTGAATCTATTTTTAGTTTAGTGAATGAGAAAAGCATCATATTCTAGCCCTAATTTTGATAGGAGGTGTGTACCATATCATCACCTCAACTGGGGAAGTGAAAAGGCTTAGGGTTAAGACTTCCATCCTCTGCCATCGTGGAAGGAGTGCTGTAGAAAACACTGATCAACTCGAACAGAATTTGTGTTAAGAGCATATGCTAATTTTTTCTCAATAGTTTTATTTTAAGATGACAAATCATGAGCATAGGGTGAAGCCTGTGTTGTGATTTCCTCACACAAGTTTAGTGTAAAGACTGAGATTCCTAAAGAGATAAAGAACACCATCAGATGCTTTGTGAGTGAAAGGATTATGGAAAGTTGAAGACAAAGTGTTTGATTGTATAATTCTGCCCTGGAGTTAATGGGAATAAGCCTACTCTTTGGATACTTAAGGACAGAACTCCTCTTCACCATTTTTGTCCAAATTTCCAAGTGAGACAGTCCTAATTACCACAAGCCTTTTTCAGAAAACATGGCTTTCAGTTGTTCAATGAATAATTATTGAGCACTGAGAAAATCTTTTGTGTGTGTGTGTGTGCCAGGGATTGAACCCAGGGGCACTCAACCATTGAGCCACATTCCCATCCCTTTATATGTTTCATTTTGAGACAGTATCTCACTAAGTTGCTTAGAACCTCTCTAAATTACTGAGGCTGGCTTTGAACTTTCTTGTCATCCTCCTGCCACAGCTTCCCAAGCTGGTGGGATTATAGGTGTGTGCCACCATGCCTGGCTGCAAGAGAAAATCTTGCTAGTAGATCAGAGCTTACATTTAGTAGAGACACACCATTTCTGGTTGCTTTCCTTGCATTCTGATCAGAAAATAATGTACTAACATTAACACTTCCCTTATTCTGGTTATATACTTCCATTCATTATAAGATCATTAGCTTTATTGGCAACCATACCAAACTTCTGGTTCTTCGTGATTTTTCCATCAAGTGAAACTTATGGGTGTGAAAGTTCAAAAATCAGAGGTCATTGATAGAAACCCATGCCAGGACAAGTCTGGAAACTAATTGACTAAGTGCAACACAAGTACCAGGGTATTCACTAAGACAATGACAATACACCCTCAATTCAATGGTTTCCAAAGTGTCTTATTCAGGTATCATTTGATCCCAAGTCACAGAGCTCACTTAGTGAGTCTTAATAGTTCACTTTATGAGAAGAATGACGTTAATGTCTTACAGAACAAAGGGGCAATGACAAAGGTTTCATAAGGCATTAAATTTGAAGACTAGAAAGTCTGGAAGGCAGAGCCTGGTCAATTCTTTATATACGTGCATTTGTTTTTATTCTTTCCATCCCTGAACATTCTTTGCTGTTTTAAGAAAATGATG
Organism: Spermophilus citellus; assembly: GCF_964194105.1. Classification (NCBI taxonomy): domain Eukaryota; kingdom Metazoa; phylum Chordata; class Mammalia; order Rodentia; family Sciuridae; genus Spermophilus; species Spermophilus citellus. The sequence goes on along the minus strand of NC_138182.1, from coordinate 250,052,985 downwards.
CTTCCATCTCAAGCTTCACCTTGTCTTTAATTTCAAATATCGAACAGAAATTACTTGGCACCTTCAATATCAGGGATCATAACACTCAGCTGTGAGCCTCTACTCCTGTCCTGGATTTTCACAGTGACCCAATCATGAGCCCCACTGTCTACCCTCTCCTTACCCCAGTCATAGTGAGAAAGATGCCAGGCCTAGATACATTTTACTATATGACAATACCTGCTTATGCAACTGTGCATAACATTTTCAATGAAGTAGACATCAAATAATTCAAAAGAACATTCAAATGTGATTAGAATCGCTCTATGGAACTCCACTTTATATATTCTTAGATTCATATTTTCTCCTTCCACAAACAACTTTTATCCACACATAAATAACAATATGGTCTCACATTTTGTTGTGAAAGCAGAAATGAGCTCATATCTTCATTATCATCACCATCATCATTGTCATCATCGTGATTGTCATTATCATCACAATAGCAGAAGCAGCAATGATAGCAGCATTTGCACCTAACCAAATATATGTGTGTTATGCATGCACGCACACACACACACACACACACACACACACACACACTCACACACATCATAGGAAAATGTCACCTGTCAAAATTCAGTTCTTCTGGCATCTGTGATTTCATCTCTCCACTTTTTAAAACGCTTTGTGCTTGAAGTGATTCCTATTCTCCTGTGCTATCAGTCTTTCCTCTGCTGATCATAACCACAAATACACAAATATACTCAAATATTATAATTAAATATATATATATATATATATATATATATATATATATATATATATATATATATATATAAAATTACTCCATGGTATTCATGTAGGTACAGAACCTCCTATGGATATCCAAATCATTGGAGATTCACGTTCTTTATCTAAAATGTTATAGGGTTTGCTTACAGACTGGATATTCTCCCATATATTTAAAGTAGCTCCAGATTACTTATTATTTCTAATATAATGTAAATGCTATGTAAATAGTTCTTATGTAATTTGAACACCCTTAATCCAAAAATCTGAAATCTGAAATTTTCAAATATATAAAGTTTATTTGAATGCAGACACAAATGGAAAATTCTAATACCTGTCTTTATGTGGTGAGTTGTAGTCAAACTCCAGACACACTAAAAATACTGCATAAAATTACCTTCAAGATATGTGTGCAAGGTATATGAGATATAAATGAATTTCATATTTAGACTTGGGTTCCATTCCCATGATATCCTATTATACATGTGAAAATATTCCAAAATAATAAAAAAAATGAAACGTTAATAGTTCCAAGCTTTTCAGATAAAGGATTCTGAAGCTGTGTCTTATTGTTAGGGGGGAAATGAGAAGAAAAATGTCTGTACATATTAAGTACAGACATAATATTTACTATCCATGGTTGATTGAATCCACAGTTGGGGAACTCAGAGATATGGAAGGCTCAGTACAATAACTAAGGGCACAAATTGTACTCCTCTTTTCAAAGTTTTCATGAGAAAATATTAAGAAAAGTAAGTAAAATTTATAAAGTGAAAAATAGAATACATGCTGAAGATAAACCCAAGAATCCCACTGAGGAACAAAAATCTTGAACATTTAACATATACAGAAATTTTATGCATTGATATATTATCCAATAATGGGATGTTATTACTGTCTTCATGGTACTTCTCCAGGAGTATATTGAAGGAAACAGTGACAAAAACCTTAAACTATAATCTTTGATGTAGTACTAACTCTTAATGCAATCATTACCATTCTTGTCAACTCTCAGCATTACCAGTTTGACCTGGGGGTTTTGTTTTGTTTTGCTCATTTCAAGGTAGAAATCATGACAAGCATACAAACAATGCCATCCATATAAAGTTTTATTTGACTTATGCTTGAGCATAAGGCAGACAGCTCAGAGGATAAGATACCTAGACAGCTTCCTGTATATAGGCGAAAAGAACAGTCTCACACAGGTGCACAGTCAAGTCTTACACAAGCTCTCAGGATTCTGTACACATCCTGTCAGTTCTTTGCTCTTGTGGCACTTGACACAGCCATGCATTTATGACCTTGGGATCATCTGTGGTGGTCTGATCACAAAAGATGGCAGAAGTCTTCATTACTTACACCTCAGGAGTTCAGGCAAAAGGCTTGTTTGGGCAGCCAGGTAAAAGTTTGGGGTAGGAATCAGCAGCTCTGGAGGCTGGTCTTGGTGGAAACATTTTTTACTGGAAAGTAATTAACACATTAGGAAGGAAACGTTGGTAGGGACATCAAGGTCCTCCTTGTTCTGTCTCAAAGTCTTAGGTCAATAACTTTTATGTCTATAAATTTTTTTAAATGTTGAAATAAATCCATTTCAATCAAGAAGTAAAGTTGAATCTCCCTCCTCCCAAATCTTAAATTTCTGAACATACTGTATGTACAGAGATACGGAAAATATTGCTCTACATGTGTAATAAGGATTGAAATGAAAAAATAATAAAAATTTTAAAAAAATTTAAATTCCTTTTCAAAATGGAACACACAACCTATAAGGCTTAATTGTATGTGTTTTTTTTAATATTTGTACTGGTCCAAAGGAGAAAAAATCCAAATTTAAAAGCTAATTTTTGTCATATAACATTTCCTCAAATGATGAAATATAAGATTCCTTATTTAATAGTATTGTTTTGAAAATATAATGACATAATATAAATTATTTCTAAAGTATATTTAGAAGAGATAATATATACGTGTTATGTAATTTCTGAAACATAGTAAGTATCTAAAATGGTCTGTTTTTAGTATTCTTCTCTTCACCATTTCATTTAAGAAAATTAAATTCTAGTTGGAGAACATTAGCAAACTAGTGAAGGATATATTTGACACAGAAAAGGCTCTAATTATGATCTCTTTTAAAGAATGATTTCTTTGACCTTTGCATTGAGCTGGGCTCTGCGTTCCATTCAAAGTTAAGCTGAAATGTTACTTGTTAAAACTAAATTAGAGAACTTCCATATATCTTTGGCTCCCTGATTGTAGATCTTAATTTTGTGTGTACTACCACCTTCTATGCTAAAATACAAACGTTAAGATCGATCATATTCCCACTTCCAAACCTAGTGAATCATGAACAAATGATTATTGATTGTCTGACTTTTATGCACAAGGTGTTGGGTTGTTCAATAGCTCAGTCACTTTTAGGTTAGGGGTTGTTTTTTGTTTTTATCTTTCCGTTTTGTTTGTTTTTTGTTATTGTTGTTTTGAGACAAGATCTTGCTATATGGTCCAGGCTGGTCCTCAACTCATGATCCTCCTGCCAAAGCCTCCTGAGTAACTGGGTTTACAGGTATGTACCACCATGCCAAGCTACTCAGTCAAATTTTGTTTGTTTCTTCCTGTTTGTTTAAACAGTTTGGATAAGAGCACTTTTAAATGTAAACAACAAATCTGTCTGAAACTACTTTAAAATAATCAAAGGAATTTATTGATTTTTAACAAATTTCAGTAAGGAGCATGGGTGGACCTGATCTTACAGAAACTTTAAGTCATAAATGATTAGATTGTTTAAAAAAAATTCTACTGTCATGTACAAGTAATTAAAATAAATAAAAAAATTAATTAAATCTTTTTTTTTAAAGTTCTTATCTTTGTTATCTCTTATTATTATTTCCTGACTTTTTTTTTTTACAGGTGTTGTTTCTCCATCAAATAGGAAACCTAGGTTTAGAAAATTCTGTACTCATATATTTCTAGTTTGGCAGCTGAAGAGTAAAGTGGAAAACATTCTAAGGAAGAACTCATTGACCTAGTTTGATTTTTCCCTTTGGATCAGCCACTACAGTTGGGAAAGTGAAACTATATCAATTAGTATTTGATGCAAAACAACCCCATATCTTCAGGGGAATAGAAATAATTTATGTAGAACACAATTCTATAGGTTGGCAATTTCAACTTCTTAGTTGGGTGGTCTTGGCCAGGCTCATTTTCATGGTTGAGGTCAATCGCTCAATCAACTAGGAGTTAGCTGAACGAAGATGGCCTCAGCTGGGATGTTACGTCTCTGATTAATGTGATTTATCATGTTCTCTGCAGGCTATTTTAGGCTTCACTTGTTATGTGTGTTCAAGATTCAAAGAGAAATAGAGCCTGGAAGTACATAAAGACTCTCTAGACCTAGGATTGGATCTGGATTTCCTCACTTCCAATGCATTTTATTAACCAAATGCAGTCACAAGCCTAAGCCAGGTTGAAGAGGAAAGGAGAGACTCTAATTAATTAATTAATTAATCTATTTATTTATTTATTTATTTTTTAGTGGTAATAGTTGCAAATGAAGGGGATAGAGGTAAAAATGAAGGTTTCTGTCTATCTATGCTGTCTACCACAAAGGTACCTAATTGGCACTCAATACAGAGTTATTGATGAAGTGTTAAGAACTTAATGCTTGTATCTCTCTGATTTTCATATGCTGAAGTCCCAACCCCTGACGTGATAGTATGAGTAGGCTGGATCTTTGGGAGGTCAGGATTAGACAAGGTCATGAGACTGGAGCCCTCAGGGACAGAGCTTAGTGTCATTATGAAAGTCTCAAGAATGTGGTCCTTCCTTTCTTTCATGTGAGGATGTAATAAGAAATCAGCAGTCTGTAACTAACCAGTGTCCTCACTAAAACTGGACCATGCTAAAACTTTGATCTCCAAATTCCAGCCAATAGAACTGTGAAAAATAAATTTGTATTGTTTACAAGTTTCCCAGTGATGGCACCCTGAAATGGCTAAGATGCAGAATGAGCTAGAATTTAAGACCCACTTTTTATAGCAAAATTCAAAATAGCTATGCAAATTTTTAAATGAAATATCTTTCCCAAAATCATAACACGTTTATATATACCCAGAAAATCAGTACATAAGCTAATTTTTAAGAAATATTTATAAAATCAATAAAGATTTTAACATTAATTTGATTTATATTTGTTGATATTTGACTTGTAAACTTTTTTCTACATGGGTAGAATTACTTTTGTCTTCTGATCTGTTACTAGTTGTCAGGAAGATATTAATTTATTTTTATATTCCTTTGTAACTACCCACCAATCACCTAGCCTAGTATAAAGTTGGTTATTCAATGTATTTATTGATATATTTAAAAAATCATTTTTCACAGCCAGAATAGAAATACTTTCAATACACACACTCATACATACACCTCCACAGAATTAAGAATTGATTGTTGCAATGAAGTGTGGGTGGATTTTAGAAAAAAAAAGTGTTACTTTTGCCTTTAGATGCTAAAAAACAGTATCAGTTGAGCTGCAAATCAATTTTAACATACAAATGTACCTCAATAACTGCAGTAGAAGAGGAAAACTTTGACTTGAATTGCTAAGTCATTTCACACATTGACACCACAGTAAAATATTTCAAAATTGTTCTTTCTGAACATTTCTATTCCTCCCACATACATACAAGAAAAAAGAAATTGCTATACAAAGTAAATTTACATATGTATGTATATATGTGTGTGTGTGTGTGTATATATATATATATATATATATATATATGAAATTCTATGCTCCATCAAAGGAACATAGACAAGAAAATTTTATTTTCATGGAAAATATTTCTTTAAAAATTAAAAAATGCTCTTTTTTGGCCTTGGGTATTCATATTTATAGGTCTAAAGAGTAAATGGTAGAGAGGAAAACAAAGAGGAGGGGGAAATTAAAAGCTCTTCTGTAGTAGTGTCTATAGATGGTATGTGTGTTTATACATATTTGACCTGAGCTTTAACAAGACATTAATTAATCACTCAAAAAGCATTGTGCTTTTTCTACTTCTCTCAAAGGGGAAAAAGAAAACAAAACAATAGGGCATATGGAACAAAACCAAAACAGGACAAAAAAGAAAAAAATATATAATTATTGCTCATTCAGACCTTGAAGTTCAAACAGAGGCTTCAACATATGTCCCAAGTTGGTCTGAACCTCTCCCTGTTCATGATTCATAAACCAGGAAACTGAGAACTGGAAGAAATATTCTTCCACCCAGAATCATCACTGAGACTCATGAATAGGTGAACAAAAGGCACAGTATATTTACAATAAATAGTTGGCATGCTGTTTTAGTATCTCCTTGAATTTTCCCATTATTTTTTTCTAATTAGTGGCCAGTATGAAAAGATGACTTGGGATGATAACAGTGTGTGGGGTGGAGGAGAGCCAAGTGATGTCTCAGGTAAATCAAGTGTCTTAAAAGAACTCTGTTCTTTTTAATGTGATTTGGAGAAAAGACAGATAGAAATGTTGAGTCTTTCCAAACACATCTGCTTTACCCACCAAGGAGGGTTTCTGCCAGTCCTTGGTCACCCAAAAGTTGGATGCACAAAATGAAGAAAATTTGTGATGAGAAGAAAATAGAAGGCTGGCTACAGATGTTTTACTTTCGAAAAAAAAATTCTGCTCACAGAAGTTATCTTATAGTATGGAAAAGAGATGTACAAATCTATATCTATATTTATATCTATATGTAAATCTATATATTTATATCTATCTCAGGGTGTAGAACTGCTAATATCATTGAATTGTTGGATCTATGGTGTCCATGGGAGGGAAATGTGGTGTAATTTTCAGATTCATGGTCTGGGCACTGCCATGCTCTGAAAGTACATGTTTCCCCAATATTCATATGTTGAAGCTTAAGTTCCAAATGAATGATATAAAGAGGTGGGTCTTTTGGGAGATGATTAGCTCACTCATAAAATAGATGCAGGGAGAACTTCTGCCATTCTACCATGTGACAACATGGATAGAAGACATAAATTCTATAGGTACAGGTCCCCACCAGACATTGATTGAATCTGGTGGCTCCTTAATCTTGGAATTCTCAACCTACAGGCTATAAGACATAAATTTTATTGTTAATAAATCACTCAGTACAAGATATTTTTGTTAAAGCAGCCCAAATGGACTATAATATAAACCACATAAAGAAAAATAATTTGGAGATTGAAAGTATAGAGTTCAGTTTGGAATATGTTTACATAATTGTAGAATATTTAGATGGGACAGAAGGTGAATGAATGTACATGTATTTTAGAGTTAAAAACTTGCACATCCAGCATAACAGCTAACACCCGAATAGTCCTTACTATGTATTGGTATTGTTGTAGCATTTGCAGTTAGAGGTTAAGATATCTATCTATCTATCTATCTATCTATCTATCTATTTTTGATACCAGGGATTGAACCCAGAGGCACTTAACCACTGAGCCAATCCTCAGCCCTTTTTTAAAAAATTTTATTCTAATTTTGAGACAGGATCTGTCTAAGTTTCTGAGGGCTTCTCTAAATTGCTGAGGCTGGCTGTGATCCTCCGGCTTCAGCCTCCTGAGCCACTGTGATTATAGTCATGTGTTACCTCGCCCAATAAGGTTAACCATTTAATACAATAATGTCATAAGGGAATTTGATCATTGCTATTTGATAGATGAAGAAATTTAGGCCCACTAAATAATTTGCTAAAAATTACCAAGTAGCAAGTGGCAGAACTATTATTCTAAAGAAGACACCCAGGCTTTAAGATTCAAACCCTCTACTGCTACCTTTTATCCTTTTATTCAGAATGGGTAATTATTTGAGGGATTTCTGAAGAGTGATAAGAAGAGCAGTTTGGGGACAGCATAAAGGGAGCAATGTCAAAGAAGTATAACAATGACTTTCTGTGTCATCCTCACTTCCTTAGACTCTGACTGTTCACCTATGCTCGACACTGTAAATATATGAGTTGGTACTCCTTGTAATCCAGTCAGAGAGACATTTACATTCATAAATTCACTCATGAACTCTACTGCCCAGTTTATCCATATGTGCTGTGTATACAGCCTCTAAGTTCTGTAGACACTAAGGAGTAAAAATAGGATAAGGTGGAGTTCCAGCAAATACTTCACTGAATAGAATTCTCCAAAGTTGAAGCTGTAAAAATGGTGAAGGGAGACAAATGGGGGGCCTTATGTGCCAGGAGTTGGAACTTCCTGCTAATGATCATCAGAGCATTAAAAGAATATTAAATTGGGAAAACTTGCACAAAAAGGATAGCAATGAGCCTGTGATGAGGAGATTGTGATAATCATAATCAAATAAATGATTCAGATTGTGGGGAATGTTTGGAGAAGTGGGTAGAGGAGGCAAAGATTTCTAATAGGTGTTTTACAATAGATGCAAAGAGATGGAAAAGTTGTTTTCTTCTAGAACTAAAAGATTACTGCAGCATCACAAGAAGTTGCAAAGAGATGGGAAGATTTGCTATCTTAAAAAATATAGACAGTGTATTAAATTTGCAAATCTATTTGGTCTTGTCCTTCCTATAATTGTATTTGAACTGGATGATCCAGCTTTGTCAACTGTTTTCAAACAGGTACTTTCCTCTTTTAAAAGATAATAAAATAGAAAAATAACTGTATAGCACCAACTACTCTGGACATTTGAAGCAGCAAATTCAATTTGAATTGAGCAGAATGTTGAACAAATTACTGAGGGGCTGCCAAACCAAAGTTTCCATTATCAAATTTTTGAGGAACCTAAGGTTGTTCTTCTAAAAAAAAAAAAAAAACCTAGAAAACACAGACCCCTACTGCTAGAGAAAATTTATTCACACATTTTTATCACTGATCAGTTACTTAATCCATAAGATTTGATGGAGATTTGTATTCAGTTTAAACTACTCACTGGGGAAATACAGAAGCAATACAAACACAGTGAGCAGAAATCATAGTCTTCCTGGTAGAGTTCCAGTTTAAACCTGTTCTCTCCATACAAACATCAATTCTTACTTTACTCTCAAAAGAGACTTCATATGGACCTTGAATCATGTGCTATGTCTGAGCATTATGGGATGGTGTGATACCCAAACAACAGAGTATATCTGGAGATATGGAAATCATTTCTGCAAAGTTTCAGTGTCTTTTCACTATTGTCAAGGTAAGAACTATTTTTTTTTAAAGATAAATACTCATTTTTACTGCATTCACAATGTTTTGGACTTTCTCTTTGGAATTCTCCAGCTTCATCTCACTTTACTCTTGGATCTCTAGTTTCTCTTCTCCACATGAGCTTCTTACATGTGTCATTTTCCTAAGTTCTTCAAGGACTTTGTCTTTGATATTCCCTCTGCTGAGACTATTCCACCCAGACCCAACCTACCTTGATACAGAACCTCACCCCAACCATGCAATGTTTTCCTATTAAATTCTGTTCATCATCAGAACTCAATATAAATAGCAGTTTCAATGGGAAACCTACCATTACTCTGACTAGTTCATGATCCTGTTATATGTATATAACCAGAATAATCTGTAGTTTTCATTCCTAAGATATAAGATGGTCTGCAAATACATGTGTATGTTTATTTTGTTAAAGTGTATAATCTTATTAAAATACAAACAGAAGTCAGCCCTTAAATTAGTTCACATTAATTTATCTTGCACTATTGGAGATTGAACCCAGGGGCACTCTACCACTAAGCTATACCCACAGTCCCACCCCCACACTTTTTTTTTTCCTTTTGAGACAAAGTCTTTCTGGGTTGCCCAGGTTGGCCTCAAATTCAGTCTCTTGAGTTGCTGAAATTATAGGCATGCACTACCATGTCTGGTGCTAATTTATTCATATTTATATCCTCAACTCCTAGCACAATGTTGACTAGTACATAGACATTATTATTTAATACATTGTGTTAGAGTACTAAATAGATTAATTAAGTAAATACTATTAGTATGCAATCAGGGGACTATTAAGTGTAAAATGGTAGATGATACTGTCCATAATTCTGGTAAATCTTCGAGAAAGGAAACATTAGTGTTGGTGGTGGTGAAGAAGTTTTTGGTAGAGGATTTAAACATTAAATGACTATGTTGAGGGGAGAATTAGAAAATCACATTTTATAGTAGGGATAGTGATTACTGGACAAAGTAAGTAAAAAGGCATAAGCTTATTTGCAGAGAATTGAGAGAGGTTGACTGTGGGAGTTGTTGTCATACCTGGAGAATGAAGTGAAATAAATGATATGATAGGAAGCTTTTTTGGACTGTAAAGATGTAGAAACAAATGGGTAGGAAACTGCTGTAGATGTCAAACTGGGGAAACTAAAGTTGGAAACAAGGTCCTTGGCTAGTATAATGACAGAATTGACCTCGTGAATGTAAGAGACAATTTGGAGGAAGGAAATTTAAGACACATGTCAAATTATGTTTAGGTATAAAAACAGATAAAGACCAATGATAGGCCATATCTGATAGTTTGTTGGTACAAACATGGTGCCACTAACAAAAGTGGAACACTGTATTTATCTTGTGGGTCAGGAGGATTAAATAAATTAATACTGAGCAGATTAAATTTGAAGACACTAAAAGGCAAGAACAATGAAAAAGTGTCCTATAGATAAAGAATTAGAGAATTTAATCATGTAAATTGAGAAAGAAATTTCAAGAAAGAATTATATTGGGTTGAGGAATGGGGCAGGAGATTACTGCAAAACACAAATTATTTTGATGAAAATTAAAAATTAAAAAAATTAGAATAGGCCAATAAGGGGATCTGTGTAAATCAGTAGTTGGCAGAAGCAAAATTTTAGGGAGTAAGGAAGGAAATAAAGGAAGCAACTCCAAACTGAAAATAAAAGGAGCTGGACTGGATTGCAAGTATGAGAAGGCCACAGGAAGGTTTGGATTATTTAGGATGAAAAGGTCAGTCTACACTCAGCTTTGCCAGACTTGGCACCATGTGTGACATCTGGCTAAGGACAGCTGATATATTTTATTGGTTGAAAGATGTAGAACTTAGGATCCATTTTTCTTCTATAAATGATTCAAAAGTCATAATTGTTGGGATTATCAATTCACAGATATTTATTCATAATTGTTGTTGGAAAACTCAGCCTTAGTATTACTAGTTATTTCACATTTTCTAAAAGCAAACTTGTATTTTCAAAAACACTGAATAGTAAGTGATGATGCCACTATGTCAAAGAAGTTTGGTTCATGTGGGACATCCTAGTACATCAATATCCCCCCACAATTATTCTTTAAGATAAATAGGAACAGCAACACCTAATATATGGAGAGACATCTAATGACTTTCAAAACTTTCTTCTAGTAGGATATTGAGCATGGTTATAATTCAATTCAGTCACTAATTCATTCAACCATTATTTATTAAGTTATGTTTTAAATTGTATAATACTTTAGCTTTTAAAATATTTTTGTTTAAATCATCACTATCACTGAAATTCAAGTTGAAAATGGAACTCATGCTAGGAATTCTGCAAAAATCTATTAACTTTTTCATAAGATTCCATTATCTGTCATCTAATTCATTCTATTCTATGATGCTGTTCCCAAAGTACTATTTTCTGTACTTTTCAATTATTTTCCTGTAGTTTACTACTCAAATGGTAATACAGCTCCTTGTTGCCTACCAGATAAAGGTGGAGGTTTTGAAAGTCATAATTAAGATCTCCTGCAATCTAGGGTCCCCCCTCTAAAAAATCTCTTCCCTCTAATAAAATATTCTATGTTAGATGAATGCATGTTCTTACTGTTACATTTGTATATATGGTAAAAATTCTGGAACATCCCATTTTTAATTTTTGTTAATTATTTTGATGTGTCTAAATTTCCATAAAGTCATAAGTTCATTCTAGATTATCACATTATCAAAGTACAATGAATCAGTGACTTCAGGTGAATTATAGTTCTGAATCTTCATGAAATTCCTTATATATCAGGCTTCTGATCTTTCTTCACTTCTGTAAAGCAAGAGTTGAATGAAATTATTTATTTTTTTTAATCTTATTTTTTTGAAGGGGTTCTTTTTTTTTGTCTTTTTTGGAACTGGAGGTCAAACCCAGGGCTTTGTGAATGCAAGGCAGACACTTTGCCACTGAGCTACATCCCAGCCCCGAATGAAATTATTTCTAAAGAATGTCCTAACTAAAACATCCTATTTATTCATGATTCTACACACACTCTATCTGAAATGTCAATATGATAACTGCTATGATTCTCACATGCATAATGTAATTGATCTAATTGCTATCTTGTGACATCTCTTTTGATTTTGTCTTGAACTGTCATAGTAAAATGTCACCACCATCTATTTCAAGTGTTTAGTTTCTACATGTACCAACATACTTAAAAATATGTATTGATTTTCTTCACTAGAGACTTTTGAGCAGCATTAAGTCTTGTCAAATCATTGTTTTGATACATCAAGATGCAAGAGTCTTCAAGTTAGACAATCTTAGTTTTAGAAGGAAATCTCTAGATTATTTGGTAAACTTTTAATTTTTCAGATCAGGACACAAACCAATGTTCAAGAGGTACTTAGTGACCACCTATTTTTATAAATTTTGCTCCTCTTTTTATAGTGGATTTTTTAAAAAGTACAATTATATCTGAAATAATTCAAGATCAAATTGATCCTCACTAAGCTTTTAGTAGTGAAAAATTTTTTTCAAATTTCTTATAGAAATGAAATGTAACAAGATGAAATAGTATAGAAATAAGTAGTTACAAAGAGAAATTCACTTTTATCATCTCTATACTAAAATATAAATTGTGGATTTTAAATATGTGTGACAGGAAGGATCTCAGAACTAAATAAAGAAGGGTACTTAAGAAATTATTTAAGTATTAATAATTGACAGGAGTGGTAGAGTATGAAGCATTTTAAGAGCACTGGAACCAGCCAGGGTTTCACGCCATAGCCAATGTCAAAAATTTATGCTTATAAATAAATTTAAAATTAGTCTCAACTACTAACTTGTATTAGCACTGGAAGATCACAAAACATTTCAAGTGACATATCCAGTGGCCCATCTCCCTTAAAAATAGCACTTCTCACTGGGGCATAGTGGCGCACACACCTCTAATCCCAGAGATTGGAGACTGAGGCAGGAGGATCACAAGTTTGAGCCAGCCTCAGGAACTTAGTGATATTGTATCTTAAAATAAAATAAAAAAATGGCTGGGGATGCAGCTCAGTGGTAGAGCACTCCTGGGTTCAATCCCTAATATTGAAAACAAGTGTATTTTTTTTGTTCATTCCCCCCAATCTCTTTAAATTTAATATCTACTTTCAAAATAAGTACTGCATGAAATGAACAGCTCTAGGCTTCTAGTGCTGGACCAAGCATCTGGTAAAGTAGATTCAGCTGACTTGAAACTGCTAGAAGCTTCAATTTTCAGACTTCACAGTTCATTGATTATTTTAGTCCTATGCTTTTATCACCTGTCTACAGATCTCTGACAACAATGTTCACCACAGTAACATTAAAGTATTCTGACATGAGGTGGGTGTTTTTTTCCCCTACTTTTTCACATAAATCATGAAATAATAGTGAGAAGTTGAAATCTCAACTCATGCTGTGAACAAAGCTTTGAGAACTGAGTTCAGATGATCGCCTGTAGAGCTTACCAGCACAAAAGATTTTGTGGTTTTGTAATTGCAGTAGGAGATTTTAAAGTACAAGTACTGAACAATGATCTTACATCATCACTTCCTTTAGTTCTTACTGTTTAGCAATAAGACTCAATTTAAAATACAGGGCAGAAAGGTGAAATTCTTAGGGGTAAGATGCTTGCTGTATGTCAGAGGTGTTGAACTCACTTAAAAAGACTTCTACAGAGCTCCAGCTACACAGTGGCCATTGCTCTCAATACATCAAATAGGCAGTAAGCTCTTTAATGGGATCTATAGTCCAAAACAAGAGGGAAGTACTTGGGTATGGTGTCTTTCAGAAAACCCACATTTGCTAAATAAACTATATAAAAGACCAGGCTCTGTGTAACCAAATGTGTGTGTGTGTGTGTGTGTGTGTATGTGTGTGTGTGTGTGTGTGCACCTCATGCATGTTTCCATCAACATCAATGTCACCAAAAACATAGTAACTATTGCATACAAGTGCAAGAGGTGTGATGATTATGATACTTACCATCAGGTGTGCTATGTGTGGCATCCAATGGAACTCACCCTTTCACACAACAGACTTCAGGATCAGTTCTACCGTCACATGGTGTATGTTAAGAAGTAGGATCATGATCCATCACTACTCTATCATCCCATTCTTCCATCTCAGGGAAAGCCTGGTTGAGGTCAGTGTGACAGTTGAGGGATATTGCCCTCCTGCCATTTTACCTCTTACAGAGAACACATAAAAAAAAAGCAGCCTCCTCAGGCTTCTGGTGGGTTGGCAGGAAGACTGAATATGTGGTGCAGCTGTTCAAAAAACCCATCTGGAAATATTACTTGCCAAACTCCTGGGTGCAGAGAAATGATGCAGTGTGTAGAAATATGAATTCCCCTGGAAAGGGAAGATACAATACATAGCCTCTTCCATCGGGAATGTTATGTGTGAAAGGTCGGTCACACCTAATTCATTGTCTAGGCAGCCCAGCATGACTTTGAAAATTCTCCTTATTGCATGCAGAATGATGTGGACCAAGGATTGGGATACATTTTCTATAAATTTTATCTCATTTCATTCTCATGATGTTGAAATCATTCCAATTTCCTTTTTGCAATTAAAGAAACTAAGATATAATGTGATTATATAACTTTACAATAGTCACACATAATGTAAATAATAATGCCAGTGTTTGTCTTCAGACTTTCTGAACACTGCAGGCATATACATACAGCAGATGGATAGGAACTCATTTACAAACATTGACCAAATTTATTTATTTTTACAATGTAAATGTATTATTTTTAGCATTAACAAATGTTACAGAAGATGATAGACATGTTCGATTGATGTGATATTAAGAGATATTAGGGAATGTGACATCAAAACTTCTTTCAAATGAAGAAATCATAACACCTAACTGTTATTAATTTCCTTCCTAAGTAGGCTTAGAAGGCACCGTGACATAGAGTAATTCTCAGGATGGTCCAGGGTGAAATTATTAATTAGGTTGGTTGTCCTCAGTTTCAGGTTCTTTTTATAATTCCCTCCTACTCTCCCTGGCTAGCCATCTTCCTCAGTTGAATTGACTTTTCTTCCCAGAAAGTCCTCACAACGGGAAGTTCTTTTAAAATCCCCTTAAATTTTGTGTTGCCTAGAAATTTACCAACCCCTTGTTTATCAATATGCATATGAGTCCCTGGGGCTTTCTCAAAAAGCAGACTCCTGTCTGTAAGTACAGGATGGTGCCCAGGACCCTGCCCACTTACAAGCTGCAGAGTTATTCAGAGGCTGCTATTCCATGGGCCACACTTTCAGTATCAAGGTAACCCTAGTAATCCCTTTCTCTCTTGTGAAGGCGTCTTCATCCTTCTCCTAGAGTAGCAAATCCTCTCTACTCCTTATTCTTGGAAATCCTTTTTTCCCCTCTGTATTTTCCGCCTCCAAAGCTTTCTCCACTATCTGAATATTATTACATTTCCTTACATTTTACTTATTTTCTGTCTTTCCTAGAAGCGCATAAGCTTCATGAGAGCACAAGTTTTCATAGTTCTTGTGCACAGCCATTTCCACACCTTCTAGGACAGTTCTTACACACCATAGGTTCTCAGGGAGTGCATCTGATGATTAGTGGCCCATCTAAATTGTAGGTGGAACTAGTGGCTCAGTTTGAACCTCATAGATAACATGCATAACAAGAAAACCGACACAAGTGCAAGTAAATGGAGTAGCAAAATAGTAGGAATTCTATTGTGTTGCCCTCCAGGTACCTCCTCCAGCTGCTCATTGGCTCCTAATGTAGTCCCAAACTTAGATGACTTATTAATTTTGGCAAAATAAGGCCCATATCCCTTCTACCTTTAGGTTATTTTCAAGAACTATCTTCTATATTTCAAATATTATTAATCCGATGGTAGGAAATACAGCCCAGTTTTCTATTTTAAAATGAATTTGATATTTTCTTACTCATCTTACTCTTCTTATTCATTCTTACTCATCCTAAATTGAAATGCTTTTTATTACAAAATGTGCTATAAAGCATCTAGAAATTTGGAATATATATGCAGCTGTAAGGCAATTACATAAATTCCTATACATTCTAGCATTTAGGACAGTGGTTCTCAACCCTATCAAGGCCCCTTCTCAGGACTACTTTTTTTATAATGGTTTCATTCCACTCTTGGAATGATAGTCATAGATAGAATAAAAAAAATTAAGTATTTTTAAATAAAGTGTCTTACATATGATATGAATAGAACTACTAAAAAGGTATTTATAAAATAATAAAATTTTAATATATAAATTCTAGCACAGTTATATCACAATTTTCACTTCCCTCACACACACACCCACATTCTCTGAAGGGTGGTACTTTCTGGGTTGAAATTTTCACATAAGAATGCTACCAATCAAAACCAATCCATCAATAAAACTCTTGTTAGAAGTTTGCAGTCAGAAAGAAAGCTTGCTGTTGTAAGACTGAGAATATACATACCATTGATGATATCCAGTTTGGTGTGTTTGTAGTGTGAGTTAATGTTATGGTTTATATACGAGGTTCCACAAAAGTTCATATGTGAGACAATGCAAGAAAGCTTATAAGTGGAGTGATTAGATCTTAATCAGGTGCATCAATCCATTTACATGGATTAACTGGGTGGTAATTGTAGGGTGTGACTGGAGGAGGTAGGTCACTGGGGGCATGCCGTTGGGGTATATATTTTGTTCCTGGTGAGCAGAGCTCCCCCTGCTTCCTGGTGCCTTGTCTTGAGCTGCTTTCCTCATCTGCCATAATGTTCTGTCTTACCTCTAGTTCAGAGTCATGGAGTTTACTGTTTTGGACTGAGACCTCTGAAACCGTGAGCCAAATAAAATTTGCTCCACATGGTTCTTAGATCTTCAGGTCATGGTGATGAAAAAGCTAACTAAAGCTGTTAATTCCTCATATGTCAGTTCTGGACGACTCTGTTGACATTGTATTTGTAATGGGCTTCAGAGGAGTAGAAGCTGTCCAAGCTTTCCTGCCTCTGAAGATTTCCCTGCCTGTGCAGCCACACTTTGCCCACTGGTAGGTATGCCTGTATCTAGAATGAAAAACTGCTGGCTACCTGGTTTTTATTCCTTAATAGGTCAAAATTTTTGGCCTTCCTCTGTTGTTTCGTTCTTTCAATATTCTCTTTTCTCCAATATAGCCACTTTGTGCTTGAAGGGAAGTGGGCAGGATCTATACTGATGCTATCATTAGTATCACATCCGTGAGAAGGGAAGTAAGATCAGCTGTGAAACATAGGCATACAAATTTTTCTTCATGTTTCCCACAAATTTTCTTCCTTCCCAATATATCTTTTATTTCTAATGAATTAAAAATAAGTTCCTATGCCTACAGTTTCTCTCTTTGCTTTCTCGTTCTCATTGCCATTGTAAATTAACCTGTTCTGCCCCATTTTCAATTTGTTATTTTGTGACATCTTTACAATGCATGTTTTTGCTTAAAGGACAGATTTTAGCTTTATTATAAAGAAAATCAAATAATTATTTGAATGGCTGTGTCATGACAAACAAGGAGATTACTAAAGGGATTTTTACAAAAGGCCTACCAAAATCCATCTTTACGAAATTTGCTGAATCTTTGAAAATAACCCAGAAGGAAAAGGAGAAGAGGAAAATTAGTAGTACGTGGTGATAAAAATCAGCCCCTGTGTAGGAAACCATATTCTATATCACCTATTCTAAAAATAAATCTTCCTAATCTCGTTGATGTTATTTTCTTTCATCCTTAGAACTAATGCTGCACATTCTTTTTGATCAAAACGAATATTTAAAGATGTTTTCAGATATATCCTTGATCTTTGCCTATGTTGTTTTCCCTCTTTTCCATGAGTTTTACTTAAATTGCCTTTCCAGTTTGTGTTATCAGCATTTTAAATTTGTTTACTTGAGGATCCAAGGGTCTATAGTTCTTGTAAATCTGAAAACAATTCCCGGGAACATGAAAATCTAAAACTGTGGTTATGCACAAAGATTAGGTTAAGAATTGAATGATGTTTTGTTCTTAGCTGATAGTCCATCTCCTAATTTTTTCCTGCTCTTAGATCCAACATAAAGCGATAAAGACATTTTTCAACATTTCCAAAGTCAGGGTTTACTTATTCAACAGAAAAGCCTTTGAGGCTCTCAAATGCTTTATAATTTGGAAAGGATAACCCCTTTGAAATATTACTTTTCTTGTAAGAAACTACAACATACTTGCCATCAAGAAAACATGTTTTAAGGAATATATTTTGCTTGGATGATAAGCAAGATTTACTTTAGATGAGCTGAATCAAATGTTTAAGATTTTGCAGATATAAATGAATTTATTGGGTATAACTCATATGGTTTGGACATGAAGTATTCCCCACAGACTCATGTGTTGAAGGCTTTGTTGCCAATGAAACAATGTTCGTAGTTGGGGCTTTTGGGAAGTGACTGAATCACTGGGTGGTACTCTGACCTCATCCCATGGATAGTTGAATAGATTACTGGGAGGTGGGGCACAGTTCGGGGCAGTAGGTTACTGTGGCATGCCCTTAGGGACTATTATCTTTTCCCTGGAACTGTCTCAGTTTCTCTCTCTCTCTCTTCCTCCCTCCCTCCCTCCTTTCTGGCTGCCCTGAGCTAAGAGCCTCCAGCATGCCCTTCTGCCATGGTGTTCAGCCTCACCTTGGATTAAAACAATGGAGCTGAAAAACCATCAACTGAGACCTCTGAACCAAGATCTCTCCTCCTTTAACATGTTCTTGTCAGGTATTTTGGTTGCACTGATAAAGAACTGACTAACACAACTGTTGAAGTCACTTTAAAATGTGTGCAGAAAAACTTTATTGCTTAGTCTCACACAGTATGTTGGAATTTAAAAGAAAACAGTATATCCCAAATTTTGGGCCAGAACTTTTTCTGGAACATGTGTTGCTGCCCTTTGGCAGAGTATTTAACACTTTATGTAGGGGGGGAGGTACTGAGGATTGAATCCAGAGGCCCTCTACCATTGAGCCAGAAACACTGCAACCCTTTTTATTTTATTTTATTTTATTTTATTTCCAAGACAGAATCTATCTGAGTTGAAAAGGCTGGTCTTGAACTTGCAAACCCCCTGCTTCAGCTTCCCAAATCACTGGGATTATGAGTGTGGACCACCATGTCCAGGTTGTATTTGGCATTTCTGATGAAGTGCTTGAGTAACTTTCTGAAAGACTGAAGAGACTAAGATATCTACCAGTAATATTTTCTCATAAAATAAAGATTTATGATGAGGTTAATAATCAGTAACCAGTAATTTTTTTTAAAAAAAGATTACTGAACCAATTTCTTTTTTTTTAATCCCTTTCTTCATCTTTCCCTCTTTCCTTTTTTAAATGTTCTACTTACAAAATCATTTTACCTTGAAGGAATCTTTAAATTATCTTAATCAGAGTTCTCTTGTTAAGATTAAAGTAAAACTTTGACATATGTTTGTAATCGATTTATGTGGAAAATTGTATTAGTAAGCTAGTCAAAATCTCAAAACTTGGCAACATTCATAGCTTGGAGTAGCTTCTAACAAAATATGTAATAAGTTTCTGCTATTGTGTCTCATGTGAAAGCTAATAAAAAGCCAACTCATTTCATTATAGGTGTCAATTTAAAAAGTTACTCTTTGAGAAATTAAAAGTCAACGCCGTCTACTTATAGAAATGTAGAATGTCATACATAAAGTAAGTAATCATACCTTTAAAAAGAACTATGCAAAACAAGCTCAAATGAATAGATTTGATCACTGTTCTATGAGAGTAAAAGTAACTCAGGTTATGAGTTTTGGCTGACTCCCAAAATGGATCTGTGGTTATCAAGAAGAGATAAATCACTCTTGAGAATACTTATATTTGCCACTCGGCCTGAAGGTTGTTTTTAATTTGGAGGTTAAACATATTTTGATTTATTTTATCCTTGGGGTATATGCTTATAATTTTAAGATAAATACTGGGAGTAAGACAATTACTTGAATCTTTCCATATGTTTGTTTAAAAGTCAATGTAGCTAATAGGCATTTGGTTCTTATTATGGGAATGTATGTAGAATATATGCTATATAGTGTATACAAGTCTATTAAATACTATCTAATATTTCTCAAACTAAATACTTCATTATGTTAGATACCACAATATCAGAGCAATTCAGAAGCAAACTTTTCGGTAGAATTGTAATGTGTTAGGTTGGCAATAGAGCTTAGAGCAGTTTAGCAAACAATTTTTATTTTTAAATGCTTGGAGGCTAAGGCCTTGAACAAATATATTACAAGGAAGAAATGAGAATACATTTGGAAATCTCATTTTGAATCTCTCATACTTCTTTGAGTTCTGTTCCTTCTTCCTTCAAAAGTATATCTCCCATTTATAGAGAATTTCCCTCATAAATTAAGTGGAAACTTAAAATATATTAAGAAAATCACTTTACCTCTATAAATATAAATTTTCTGTGTAGAAAAATATGATTAATCTGATAAAACTTCAATTTGGTTTTTTGAAAACTCCTTCATCATTCTGATTCTACATTACTTGAATTCAGTTATATAAATCTAATGGAAACATAAAATAGACCTTATTTTGAAGAATTATTATGTAGTAACTCAGATGTGCTCAGTTCAAATGTTATTATTAAAACTATTACATTAAAATAAAGAGCTGGTTTGCTTTGGGAGTAAATAGTCTCTGAAGAAACATTAGAAATAAAGTAGCTCTAAAAAATATCCACCTTTGTCAATCTTTGGGGTGTATTACTTCCAGTAAGACTTGGGGAACTTGCTTCATTTTAACCAAAATTATTCCATCACCACTTTCTCTTCTTACTGGTGCTACATCCTACTCTCTTAGGCTCTTTCCCTTCCCCTATAGTCTTTGTCTCATGCAAAGTAAGCAAACTTTCTATTTACCATTCCCCTATCTATCAAAGCTACAGTCTTCCTTAGAGCCTGCCATTTCACAGGGAAGTGGGGATTGTAAATAGCCCCCAATTTCTGCTGTCATGAATTATTTTATTTCCTTTCACATTAACAATAAACATATTTTGACACAGGCCCTCTGATTAATAATATCCATATGATTATGTTAAAACTTTAGCTTGATAATAAATACCCATTGGAAGTTTTCTGAATCCATATTCATGTTCTAGTCTTTAAATCAGTGAGCTTTCCAGTTGCAGGGAAATGCCAGTGTTCCCAGTCAGCTGAGTTCTGTTGAATGTGTACACTTTAGAAAGGCAGGTTTAATTTGTCCTTAACTGTTAATTCTTTTCTTCAGCATTTAATACATGACTTGTCCTTTCTACATCAAGGACTTTGAAAATATATTCAGAGCCTAATGTTTAAGTTCCCTTCATATCATCCTTTAACAATTATAAAGATGGAATGAGGATAAGCTCATAAAAACCCTTCAAATCTCCATTCATTTGAAACTGCCAAAGCCTGAAGAGTGAGCAAGACTAGACCTAATCGTCCTATTAGGAAGAAGGTGAATCAAGAGAGGCTGGGTCATGCAAGTGAAAGGTTGGATTCTGCCTTGGTTTAGAATCATGATATTTGGTTCATTATTATATTCATTTTGATTTTTAGAATTTTATTTGTCATGTTATTGAGCGTTTTGGTACCTCAAATTTTGTGCATGAGACAAATGCCTCACTCATGTTACCCTTGTTCCAGACCTGTTAAGAAGATGGTCTCCTTTTCTGATTGTTTGGTATTAAAGAGAGAATATATTTCAGTATGGAGAAGAGGGAGAACTGACAAAAGAATTGTCCAAACTGAAAAGCAAACAAATATTACAAAATCACTAATATTTTCTTCAAGACAGATATAACGAAACAATCTTTTGTGCTAAAAGACTTGTAAATATGCCAGAAATTTTTCCTACATAGAGAAACTCATGCCTTTCATACCCTAAAGCTAAGAATGTAGAAAGAACAAAATGGCACATATTAATGAAAATATAAATTATTCCTGAAGAGAGAAAGAATATGGTCATTGGTGAAAAACTCCAAAATAGGAAGAAGAGGAAGATGAGTACTCTGGCTGGATTTGCTCCTAAATCTTTCATGAATTTAGGCAAAGTCATTTATAGTTTCTTTCTTCGTTTTGGAATCATGATAACCTTAATCATTTGCCTGCCTAAAAAGAAACAGATATCACTTTAAAAAACAAAAGAATTAGATTTTCTTTAGCAACAATAAGTGTTGGCAAGAATTGGGGGAAAAGGCATACTCATACATTGCTGGTGGGACTGCAAATTGGGGCAACCAATCTGGACAGTAGTATGGAGATTCCTTAGAAAATTTGAAATGCAATCACCATTTGACCCATTTATCCCACTCCTTGGTCCATACCCTAAAGTCTTAAAAGCATCATACTGCAGTAATGCAGTCACTTCAATGTTTATAGCAACACAATTCACAATTGCTAAACTGTGGAAGCAACCTAGAAGCTGATAAAAATGAATGGATAAAAGCTGATAATAGATGAATGGATAAAGAAACTGTGGTATAGAATATAATATTACTCAGCATTAAAAGAGAATAAAATTATGGCATTTGTAGGTAAATGGATAGAGTTGGATAATATCATGCTAAGCAAAATAAGCCAATTTCAACAAACCAGGGGACAAATGTTTTCTCTGTTAAGTGGATGCTAATTCAATGGGGGAGGGAGCATGGGACAAGTGGAGGAACTTTGGATGAGCAAACAGGAGAGGGAAGGAGGTAAAGGTATAGGAAAACAGGTGGAATGAGATGGACATCATTACCCTAGGTACATTTATGATTGCACAAATGGTGCGACTCTCCTTCTTGCAAAACCAGAGCAATGAAAAATTCTGCTCCATTTGTGTACAATGAATTGAAGAGCTTTCTACTGTCATGTATACCTGATTAGAATAAATAAATAAATAAATAAATTTTAAAAATAAAAATAAAATTTCTTTGAAAGTTACTATTTTCACAGGACAGTAGCAGGTAATCTGGAATACACCAGTGAACACTTTCAGGAAAATCTCCAGCCTCTTTTTGCAAACGGAATATATTGAATAACGTTATAGAACTGAGCTACAATTTGGTGCATGCCACCAATCATACTTCCTTGAATTTCTGACCATTCTTTTCAGAACTCAAAATTTAGTTCAGCATCCAATTATTCTATTCATGTTATAGCATGAATAATTTTTTTATGTGAGCCTAGCATGTAATAAAACTTTGGTAAGTGTAGTTCATATGAACAAAATAACATTGGTTTGTGGCAAATGTTCTAAAATGATGGAGGTAATAGGGAAAGAAATCTAATTGATGTCACTTAATATAATAACTAATCAAAGTTAGCTCCATAGGCACAAACCAATAATTATCAAATACAAAAACCTAAGTTGAAAAGAGAAGATCTGGAGATATTTAAAATAACACTGAAGATAATTGAGATAACTTATACTTTATAAGTATAAATGATTCAGGTCTTGAAATAATACATTTAAATTTTTAGATTTGTCACATTTTTAAGTGGTCCATGTCCTGTAGGAGTTATCAGAATAACTTGATTGTATACTTTATGGTTTCCTGAAAATACTAATGCTCATTTAAGTCCATAAAAACGCAAAATAACCATCTTTTTAAAGTGGAACAGCATTCATCAGGGAATCACTTGCTTATGGAGAGACAGTCATGGAGACCTGGAGAAGTGCTATGTATTTAATAATTAGAATCTGTTGCCAATTATATCATTCATTCTTATTGTCTTCAGGTATGCGTTGCTATTTATCTTCATCATGAAAATCTTTTTCTTGGGCTTTTAGGTCTGATTCAAAATCTACTGTATGAAAAATTCTACCACTATCCAAAAGCCTTTGCAAACCTAAAACCTGTAACAAAATAGTTGTAAATATGTATATAACATGACAATTATTTCTCATCCTCATATCCAATAACAAAAAAAATGGATATTTCAAATTAGACAACAACCGCATGCTAAGGCAGTACAGAACAAAAAAACTATTTTTAAAAACTAATATTTTACTATATGGCAGAGTAAAATCAAGGGATAGTTGGGAAATATAAGTTCTATTGAAATTCCTTTCATTCAACAGTTATAGAACATCCATAATTAATCTTATGATGATTCTCAACTAGAAGCCCTCTTGGCAATCATATGATATAAATAAAGGAAGACAGAGGCAAATTTGTACTCATTAATAAAACAAAACATTTGATTAGAGGATACTGATAAAATAAAATATTCATGATTTTAGTTTATTTTCTGTTGAATTTATTAATAATCTTTATATATATTTATATATGTATGGCTTTGAGCAAAGACAAAAGAAATACTCTAACTCATCCCTGATCATACAGTTGTTGTAGGAATCAGCTATGTTACTATCTTCCCAGCAGCAAAAAGGCCAATCTTTTCAATAATACATTTCTTTCTGTACAGATTAAAACTCCATACTTGTGGGCTTAACTATGTACAGAGAAAAAGAGGTCACTGTCAACTAGCAATGAACCTTTATATTACAGGAATGTGAGTCAATTTTTTTCTTAACCTAAGTATATATACATTCATACATATATATGTATATAATTTACCCTGTACCTTGTTTAGGTTAGCATATAAACCTTAGGGTTTTTTTTTCCATTCTATTACAAAGTGAATAAAAATTGTATGGTTGCACTGAAAGACCATGCAATTCAATTTTTCTTATGATTCCCAATAGTGCTCAAAATAAAAAACCAAAAATTCATATATATAAAAATATTTCACTACCAAACCCATTAATTCTATCAAATGTAAAACCTTTAACAATTTAAAGGAGCAATGCATGATCTTAATAAATTGATGTTAATTCTCATATTTTAATGAAATAAAGGAGTTTTGTACTGATACTTAAATGGTCTTGCAGCTTTCCCATAGATTCTAGGTAGGCTGAACAATTCATTTCTCAGGCCATTCCTGACACACCATCATTTGTCACCAGCATATTAATGATAATATATTGACTAGCATTGTTGATCACTTCCACATGAGTTTGGATCTGTTAGAAATTAAACATAATATCTCATTTTGGTATTATAAGTATTATATCCATAAAAGGCATAACAGGCAGTATGGATCCACTTCAGAATTTTTGCTTTCTGTCCTCAATCTTGAGGCCCTGTCCCAGATAATGTGTGATCTTTTTAAGTTCTTCTTCAATGTGCCATAAGCGTCAGAGATACTGAAGTTCTCCACTTTAGGTCATTTTCGTTATTTGGGTTATTTGCAGAAGTTGGACATTAGGAATCTTTCCATAGCATTCCAGTCACCCACCACATTTTTTGTGATGCATTAGGCACAAATGATTACTAAGGGACTTCTTTGAGAAGAAGCAGATGCTCACAGATCATGGAAAGAATTAAGGAAACAAATGAACAAACAAATAAACAATGCTCACAGACATTCAACTTTACCGCAGCTTTCTGTCACCATGTACATACTGTTTTCAGCACATTTGAAATAATGAGCTTCCTATCTAAGGTCTATGTTAGTCACCACATGCCTTAAGATTTACTAACCACTTAGTTACAATATACATAGAGCAAAATGTGTATTACCAAACAGACATGATGATATATTGTATTTATTTCTTTAAATTAACACCACAGTGAACTACCAACTACAGTGAAGACATAGAACACACTCTCAACTCCAAATCAAGCTGTGGTTTACAAATAATTACTTAAATAATAATAATAATAATAATAATAATAATAATAATAATAGCAATAATATTAAATGAAAATGAAAAACCTCACTTCTAGACTTAAGTCAGAAATCCAAGTCAGCCTTATAAGAATTTTAAGATAGGCAATTAATGAATTTTTATACTTTTCTAGAAATGAGAAATACTGTAAGCCTTCCCTTATAATGAATGATTTGAACCTATTATTTCCCCCCCAAAAAGCATGCAGGGACTATTTTCAGATGCTTGATTATGGCAAGAAGGAAGAAAAGTAATGATTTTTGGTGTAATACAAGCAATTTGTAGATTCAAGCATACATTTTTTTTGCATAAAACGTTGCAGGTTAAAATAATATTGTAGGTTTCAAGCCACTGCATTACAATTGAATAATTGTCACAATTCGGTTTTGTAAAATTTAAAACTCTAAGTTTTGAAGTGAAGCAATAAAACTAAATCCTTAAACAATGACTTTTACCTTCATACAACACAGAATAGCTATTTTTATTTGGGTTCAAAAAGTTATTTACAGCTAACATTGATTGAGTCTTGGTAAAAGTCCAATAACACATGAAGAGAAATATTCCCTCAGCTTTCTGAAAGACCAATGAACGTGTTTGAGAATAGAGGCAGTCTTTTAACAGTGGCAATGCTAGTCTCCTACAATGGCCAAGCATGTAATGTGTTCTTTTTATAATTCAAAATTGAAAGCACCAAATTACAATTTAGATCTATAAAATGGGATTTATTATTTAATCCCCCATAATTAATGATTGAAAATTTAGATGCAGAGACACAACTAATGAATAAAAATTTTGATTGGTGCTATTCCAGAGCTCATTTGAGTCGCCTTTTTAAAATCAATAGTTTTGTTCCCATTGAATCCAAGAACTCTTCATAAAATAGAGAAATACATATATACCCAAAGAATTAAGTAAAAGTACATTAGAAAGAAATAATCTTACGACAACATTTCAAACCTTTTAATGATTTAAAGAAAGGAAGACATATAACACTGAATGCTAAACAGGTCTTTTGAACTTCTCTTGGGAATTTAGATATATATTTAATAGTATATGTATATATGTTTTTACATTTTGCATGTAGGCCAGAGCTGTCTAAAATATCTCTTCATAGTAGGCTATAGGGATCTATCAGGAGATAGAATAAAATAAGATCTGAGAATACTCTCAGTTTATTAGAGTATTTCTTTCTGCTTTGACAATTAGCAGGGATCATAAATTTGAAGCAAATCGTGGCTTTTCTGCATCTGGGTCTGTGTTTAAGACTGAGGAAGGCTCCCTCTGAAGAGCAGCTGCTGGTGGAGGGGGTGCAGGAGGGACTCCTCTATTGGGGGGAATGGCTCCCGATGACATTTGTCGGAAGAGGGTGACTCGCTGAGGGACTGTGCCCCTGCCCCCCGCCTGAAGGCTCGTGCCATGGATGGCTGCCACGGGTTGGGGGATGGAGGCCAGGGACTCGCCCACAGTAGGATGAGGTCTGGAGATCAGAGTGGACACCTCATGGGGCAGCGAGGGCTGCGAGGCCGAAAGGGGCCTGACTTCTCGGGTCAGATTGGTGTTATGAAGCGCCTGCGTGCTCTTGTGCACTTCGTTTTTCGGTGTGGAGCTGCTGGGTGTCTGTGGCTGTTGTGGTGGCTGCTGCTGCTGTGGCTGAGTCTGCGGAGCCTGGGACTGCTGCAGCTGCTGCTGCTGCTGCTGCTGCTGTTGCTGCTGCTGCATGAGTGACAACTGGGAAGCAGTGGGGGAGGCATAGTGGAAAGTTCGCGTGGTCAGTGGGCTCTGTACAGGAGGGCTGCAGACCGCAGTGGTGTAGGAGCATGGTGAGAGAATGGCCGATGGTTGGGGTGTCTGTGTGCTGGGACTGGGGGAATGCAGGTTGCTGTGAGACAGGCTAGTCGCTGTGTACACCGGTGGAGATTGTGTCCTCATGCGCGATGTTGGGGTAGTGGTGGAAGATGTCGAATTCAGGGCTGTCATTTGAGGATAATTGATTGGAGCGATTGCCTGCACCATCTCTCTGTCATGTTTCACAATCTGCTTCAGGATCTCATTCTCCTGATTGTTGAAAACACCAGTGTTCAGATCCTTCTGGAACTTTTGCAGAAGAATGGAGTTTTTCTTGCCTATCAGCAAAGGAAAAAAAAAGAGAAAAGAAAAAAGATAGGATA
This sequence comes from Spermophilus citellus, assembly GCF_964194105.1. Classification (NCBI taxonomy): domain Eukaryota; kingdom Metazoa; phylum Chordata; class Mammalia; order Rodentia; family Sciuridae; genus Spermophilus; species Spermophilus citellus. The sequence goes on along the minus strand of NC_138182.1, from coordinate 250,025,085 downwards.
GGCACTTATGGAGTCTACTCCTGACTGATGAGGAGATCAGGTAAGAGGATCACTCACAAGCAATATCTAAGAATTCCCCATTACAGAGCAAATATAAAGGAAGCTTCTGCCCTGTGCATTTCCTGTATCTGCCGGGTAAATCTTAAATTTTACTCAAGTCAAGTGGAAAAGTGTATGAAAGATTTGGAGCTATTTAACACTAGAGCTATCTTAAAGAATGGGGGAAGAAGGGGCTTTTGGATCAGGCTGAACCTAGAAAGGAGATTTGAATTTCATGCAAGAAAAGCCAAACATGTGAGACCTTGTTCTACAAAGGACTTTAGTACATTATTTTATTTCAGCCTGTACCCTATGATATATGTATAGTCATAATAATCCCATTGTCACTAGAAAGGAGACCTGGGCATGGGACAATTAAGTACAGTGCCCAAGAAAACACAGTTATAATGTAACAGGGGTAGGAAGGAAACAGAAGAAATGTGATTGTGCACTCTGATTGCAGATAACAGACTGGCTGCATCTCTGTCATCTGATTGCTTTCTGGATATGCAGCCTCTTTGGCCTGCCCCCACATATGAATCTGCCACTGCATTCTACCAAGACTCCAGGGTGGTTAGGGAGCAGCATATCAGGTCCTTGACCAATGTCCAGCACCAATAATTCTCAATTCCAACTGCATTTTTCTCTCATATCTGGAGTTTTAATATGTACTAATGACCAGCAAACTTGAAAGACCCTATCAATTCAAATTCTGGACTCAGACAGGATCTAGACTGTTGTGCCTTAATAAGAAATTTCCCCAAGGGATCTTTATGTGTAGCAAAGTGAGAACCATCTCGTGATCATTCCTCTCCTAAAGGGTTGTGGTGAGGCCAGGGGTATAGTGTGGCAAGTGCTCAGCTCACACTAAGGACCTCAATAAATCTTAGCTCTTCTTCCTGTCATCATCTTTGAAATGGTTTCAAATAACTAGAGATTTTCTGGCAGACTAAGAAGTAGAATTATTAGTGGATTGGTGAAAAAAGGAAAAAGCATAATCCAAGTGAATTTGATAACTGAAAAGTTAACCAGTTTGCTATGTTGCTAAATAAAGTATCATATCAAAAGAAATAACAGGTATTTTTCAAAATGAAAGTGTTAAAATTTTCCTGGCTACTAAAAAAGCAATCATTTTTATTCCTGCCAAGACAGGTATCTCTCTTTTTTAAAGAAACTATACTAATTTCCCAAAGAACAAAAATCCTATATGAATAATAAACACAAATGCTTTTTTAGCATACTCCCTTAATGAATGACAGTGTATATTTCTAAGCAATGGTCACAAAACTGAGATGGATAATGTTTTTCTGTGACCATTTGAATACCCAGCATTTCCTAATCTAATGGAAAAAATTAAAATAATTTTTATGTGCTGTTATACTTTTATAAAGATCAAAATGCAAGTGGCTTGTACTTACTAGGAATTTTATTGTCTCTATAATTTATTGCACACCATTTCATGCAACCTTTATTTTAAATAAATGGCTGAAATAATTTAGATGAATGTGAAGCTATATCAAATCAACAGAAATTCTTTACTGAAATACCCTAGGTTTCATGATTTATCTGAAGATGTCCAGCTGGTGTAGGAAAACCTCATACTCAGAAATCAGTCTCTGGGTCTAACATGAGCACTCAAGCCACAAAAACCAAAGTTCTTTTCAAGTTCCATGCATACTATCAGGAGTGCCTACTTTTATGGCTACCATCTCCATGGATGAGTACGTTCTATAAATTCTCTCAGCTGTCAATATGAATTTCTAATACACTTGTTATATCTAATGATAATATCCAAATACTCCCTTTATTTCACCTAATCAAACTTCAGATGTTTATACAGTCTGTTATTCCATAATACAGAGGGAAAGAAAGATATCAAGTGCAGGAAAAAAAATACTGACATAACCATAAATCAATCTATGTTCTTCCTTTAATAAGAATGAAGCAGTAGAGGTGCCTTTTGTTTACTTCTAACTGATCCCAGTTCCATCTGCTTTAAGTCCACTTATTCCTTTCTCGCTCCCTCCCCCTTTTCAATAAATATTCACTGGGCATCAGGTACTATGAATGCAATAATTAATTAGACATGATCTCTTTCATTCACAAAGCTTAGTATCTTACTATAATGAAAATGTTGTGATGGGGGCACTTCAGATAAGAGAACATAATCAGGGAACTCAGCCTATTTGGGGATGAGAGGTCAGAGAAGGTTTCTACAAGGCAGTGAATTTTAAACAGATATGAGGGTTGAGGGGAAATAAGGTGGGAACGAGGGTAGATGGGCAAAGAAGGTCCAAGTTTGGAGAATGAATGTATACCACAGTATAACATGTCAGGATATTCCAGAATATTTAGGAAAGTTAATCAAACCAATCTGATCTAACTTTACTATGGCAATTATTCAAATCATAAATTAGCATAACTAATAAGGTATAATTTATATATTTTTATTTGTAGCACTAAAGAGTGTACACAGGCTTTGCAAAGTAAAATATCTAGTTTGGGCACTTCCATCAATGCTTTTTCTGCATGAGTCTGTATTACAAACATTTCAATAAGTTTCTGCTGGTAACAATTTAAATACAAAGTATTCAATTTTTAATATAAGGATAAAATGTCAAGGCAAAAAGTGAACCTTGTGACAAAATTTGGTTTGTAATACAGACTCATACTATTGTATTTTTGGTGCTATTTTAATGCTCTCTAGAATTTGTATTGATAGTTTTTACCTGAAGATTCAATCTGTTTTGGTATCACATGGTATATCAGATTGAGTCCCTGGTAAAAACAGATGTGAATATGTAAACCCAGAAAACAGGAAAGATAGGACCTCAGAACTCTCCAGAAAAATGGCTACAGTTAATTGCTTTTCTACATAACATAACAAGCACTGAACTAGCCTTTGGGACACATGATTGCAAACTTGTATTATGCCACAAAATGAAAAAAATTTTTCATGAAGAAGTTAGAAAAGTAAAGAGTACCTATCCGATCTAGTCGGTCAATGGCCACTGTCTCGAAGGCTCTTCTCATCATTGGATATTCCTCCAGGACCTCATTGAAATTGTCCACCGAAAGGGAATAGAGACGGCAATATGTATCAGCTCGAACACTGGCAGTGCGTCGTCCCTTAGTCAGCAAGCAAATCTCTATAAAAGTGAGAAAGAATGGCTTGTTTGGTAATTTTCTATGATAAGCTAATAAGGCCTCCTGAAATTAAAATGAAATAGTCTCATGAAGTGAAAATCCCATGGGTAAGCAGCATTTTCTATTTTATCAGGACATTCCTTCTGACAATCAAAAGTATCCAATTGTCAATATCAAATTTAAAAATTACATTTTTTTAAACAGTTAAATTTTTTGTTTCAAATTGGAAAATTTGTCTATTCTTCAATCACCACCCAATCATCCTAAAATAAAATAACAACAGAAAAAAGAAAAGAGTCATATTCAGGCAGAAAAAAAGTTTTTATGAATTCCGAAAGGCAGAAAGCAGGTGATCTATACACTGAAACACAAGTCAGTCAAAGCACTGACTTAAAAATCTCTATGAGCACACAAAACTGGACCAGTTTCAGATAAATTACAGGATTCCTTAATATAACCCCATTCCCTTTTAATATTCCCACTGAAGATCAAAAAGAAGAAAGTCATATCCCAAATGTACTTTTAAGATTTCTGCATTGAAATTTAGATTCTCAAAATACGGCAAATGAACATTTCACACTTGGATTTCATCATTTAATAGCCATAAATATATTTATAAAGGTAATTTTCCAAATTTTATAAGTGAAATAAAACTTCAACTGGCTTTGAATTTTTAAACTTGAGATAATTTAAAAATTTATCTTCAAAATAGGTCAATTTGAAAAAAATGGCAGAATTATTTCTAAAATTTAGTTTTCTAATAAAAATAATAATTAAATGTCTAAATTCCCACTCTTCTAAACTTGAAGTTCTTTTTGTGTCGACTGACATTATGAGTAAATTGTTTTAGGCACTATGTAATTGATGTTGGGACTGGAGATATAAATTAAATAAAATGTCCACTTTTGTGTTACTTCAAACCTGGTGGTTAAAAGAAAGTTAGCTTTAGGAACAGTTCATTTAACTGTAATCTGATAAGAAAAATCCAGATATGATGACTCTGGGGGTATTTAAGAAGGGTTTCTGAGCCAATCTGGGAAGGTTGGGAAGACTCCAGTAAATGCCACTTAAATCTTAAATTATGTTGTTGCACATGTTGGAAAACATAAATTGAATACATAATATTTTGGAGTGTTCATGTTTATGTACAGGCTCATGCATGTTTGTATGTGTGTGTGTGTGTGTGTGTGTGTGTGAGAGAGAGAGAGAGAGAGAGAGAGAGAGAGAGAGAGAGAGAGAGAGAACTTTTTTAAAAAAATATTTATTTATTTTTTAGTTGTAATTGGACACAATATCTTTATTTCACTTATTTATTTTTATGTGGTGCTGAGGATGGAACCCAGGGTCTTGCATGTGCGAGGAGCTCTCTCTACCGCTGAGCCATAACCCTAGCCCCAAACATTTGGTTTTTATGTAGAAAGATAAATTTATATTTGTCCATATTTAAGCAAATTATTATATCATGTAATTTGCCTGGTACTCAAATCTGAGAAATGTAGTGAAAGAAGCATTTCAACACTATCCCCAAATTAAATTTCTGTGTCACTAACACATTTGTGGTATATTATATAACAAGGTTCTATATTCTTCAATCCAGAAAGTTCACTTGACAATCTAACTGAAGGAAACAGTGTGTAATTTGAGTGTTTACTCAGTAATATACATTATGCATTTATTTACACATCAGAAGATATGGGCATGCTCTAAATATCTAACCATTCAAAATTTCTACAAAATTTTATGGTTTCTGGGTAGACTATTTGGCAGTTATTAGAAGCCAAGCTTTTCAAGTCTATGTTAATAATAGGGCATGAAAATTTAAGTGATAAAAATGAGAGACAAGATTATGATTACTTTTTTTAGTTTTTTCAAATTCCTTTATACAAAATGTTTTTGTTTATGGATGAACATGCTTTTTATTTTAAAAGCTCTATTTAGAAAAATTATCTAAGGGCACAGAAGAAAAAAAAATCAAAGATATGAAAGAAAAAAATTTGGTAATAGTGATTACTATTATAGGAAAATTCTTTGGCTTTATTGTATATGCCTTTTTAATATATGTTTATTTCACCATCCCAAATGTTTTCAGTTTCTATTTGTTGATTTTTCATAATATCCTTCTCTTTTGTTTTATTTGTAATATCCTCTTTCGTTCAGTAGGTGTTATGAATTATGATTGCAAATACTGCATACATTCTACAAGAGAGAAACTCTAGTAATGTTCAGTGAAAGCAGCAAGATATGAGTGTCCATGTGTTGTATGAATCCATTTATGTGAAATATCCAGAAAATGTAAATATACAGACACAGATAATATATTAATGGTCTGGAGTAGAGGATGACAATGGGATTTAATAATAAATGGGAATTGTATTGAATCTGTGAATTGCATTTAGCGTTTTGGACATTTTAACAATATTGGTTCTTCTTATCCGTGAATGTAGGAAGACTTTTAATTTTTTTGTTTGTGTTGTTTTCAGTTTCTTTCATCTGAGTTTTGTGGGGTTTATTGTAGAAGAAGTTTTACACATCCTGGTTAAACTTATTTTTCAGTATTTTATTTATTTATTTTGGAGCTATTTTTAATGCAATGACTTTCATGATATATTTCTCAGTAACAACATTTTAGTGTATAAAATTTTACTGATTTTTACATCAATATACTGATTTGGTGTCCTGAAACTTCACTAAAATTATTTGTTAGTTCTAGTAATCTTTTGGTGGAGTATTTAGGTTTTTCTACATGCAGAATCATATCAACTGCAAACAGCGCTAACCATCTCTATCAGAATACTAATGACTTTATTCATAGAACTATAAAAACTTTAAAAATTCAGATAGAATTTGCAAAAGTCTATGAATAGCAAAGGTCATCTCGAACAAAAAGTACAAAGTTGCAGGCATCATAATACCTGATTTCAAAATATACTACAAATCTGAAGTAGTCAAAATAGCATAATATTGGAATAAAAACAACTTCACAATCCAACGGGATAGACTAAGATACCCAGAAATAGTTTGATACATTTACAGTCAAATGATTTTTTTTTACAAAAATTCTAAAGGCATACATTGGAGAAATAACATCTTCAATAAATGGTTCTGGGAAAACAGGATATTGATAAGAAAAGGGTTGAAATGTGATCCTTAGCTCTCATCCTATACTAGAAAATCTCAAAACGGATCAAAGACCTAAATTAAGATATGAAACTACTAGAAAAAAATAGAATAGAGGAAATGCTTCAAAACATTTGTAGGAGCAAGACTATGAAAGAACAAGCAATGAAAGCAGAAATAGACAATTGGGATTTCATCGAACTAAGAGGCTTCTGTGGAGGAATAGAAAAAAACACCAGGAAGAGACAACCTATAGGAAGCAAGGGAAATGGCAAACTATGCATTTTACAAAGGATTAAGGCAAATGATCCAGAACATATAGTATCTGAAAGAGCTCAAACAGCAAACAAATGAAACAAATAATCCATTTTAAAATGGGTAAATGATACAAGTAGATACAAGTATTCTCTAAAAAATAAATTCAAATGTCCAATACACTTATGACTATATGCTCAACTTCATTAGCTGTTAGGAAATGCAAGTCAAAAGTACAAATAGATTATCATCTCACCCCAGTTAGAATGACTAATATCTGAAAGACTAAAGAAAGCAATGCTAGTGAGGGTTTTGAGAAAGGAGAACTCTTATAGACTGTTGGTGGGAATGTAAAAATTATTACTGCCATCAAACAATAAGTTTATCCAATGTATGATCTGGCAATCTACTATAGGATGCATATCTAAATCAAAAGAAATCAGTCTGACGAAGAACACTCCCATGTTCACTGAAGAACTGTTCACAGCAGTCCAGAAATGGAAACAAACCAAGTGTCTATATACTGCTGAACTGATAAAGAAACTGTGGTACATATCCTCAATGGAATATGATTCACCCATAAAAGAAATAAAATCCTATAATTTGTAGCAAAATGAATGAAACTTGAGATCATTATGATCTCATAAGTGAAAAATGCCAAGTACAGAAAGTACCACATGATCTCAATCATACGGGAAATCCCAAAACACTGATCTTTTAGAAGTTGAGCATAGAATGTTGGTTACCACCAGAGGTCTGAGAGAATAAAAGGAGGGATGGAAAAGGCTGGTCAATGGATACTGTTATACATTTACCCAGGAACAAGAAAGTCTGGAGTGCTATTGCAGAGACTGTGTTCTGTACATTTAAAAAATATAGAGGAAAAGATTTTGAAAGTTTCACCAGAAGAAATGATGAATGCTTGAGATAAATATGATTATCCAGATTTAAACATTAAACAATGTATACATGAATACAATTGAAACATTACATGGTACCCCATTAATATGTATAATTTTAAATGTTTTATATATCAATTATCAATTAATTAAAAATAAAACATTTAAGAAGATGAAAATGCTAACTACATTGATTTGATTAATACAGATTATATGTATATATAACACTATATTACATAAATATATGCAATTAAAATAATATTAACAAATTTAAAAACTTATCCAAATGGGCACAAAGACTCTTACTGGGTGATGAAAATACTCCAAAACATGATTATGGAAATGGCTTAAAAATTGACTAGTATACCATAAATGGGTGAATTATATATGTAAATGCTGCCCTAAGGTTGTAAAACCTGAAAAGAAAAAGAGGTTTCATATTTATTTTTTATGTTTATATTTATTATATTCGAATTTCTCTTCAGTTTTCTGAATATGTACCCTTTACTACCAACTCATTTCTGTGTCTAGGTCTTTACATAATTGTTCATTCACATTTAAGGATGAAAACTGGCAATGTGACAAAACATGTTATTTCAGAGTTTTTCTTCATGTTGAATAGATGGCAGTTTTTCCTCACATTTTTCTACATGCCAAAGTAAGTAGGACTCTATTCTAATGTCATTACCCTGTTCTCCTTCTTGTTCAATAACTTCAGAAAAGAACCATTGACTTCCCTACCCCTTCCAAACCTCCCAGGAGAATTACTTGATTGACTACAGTGTGTTTTACATATGGAGGGTGGGCTGGAGAATTGGTTACCACAATCTGACCTTCAGCACCTGCCCTCTCTTCTTGCCTTACTTTTTGCTATGTGTCATGTGATCCTGTTGTGTCTTAGCTAGGAGCCTCCATAAAAGTCTTGCAGGAGGGGCTGGGGTTGTAGCTCAGCGGGCAGTACACTTGCCTAGCTTGTATGAAGTGCTGGGTTTGATTCTCAGCACCACATATAAATCAACAAAATAAAGGTCCATTGATAAATAAAAAAATATATATATTTTTTAAAAAAGAGTCTTTCAAGATATCCACTCTTTTCTGGATCACAGCCCTCTGTCTATATATTCCAAGTTTCTGTAAATGCTCTTCAAGATGTATCAGCAATCCACCAGTGTACTTTAAATGCACATTTCAGAATACCTTCATAGCACTAGCTTACCCAATAAGATAATTCAGTTATATTAAAAAACAAATGTCTGGTGACCAGAGATGGGGCCAGAGATGGTTCAGAACCTCAGTGATATCAACAAACCATGTTGGCAAGACATTTTCCTGGCTTTCCCCCCATGATCATAAGTTGATTGCCACTACAAGCATTGTCTCTCTCTCACACAACAGTGTCCCAACTAGGGAGAGAGGAAACAACTTCCTTTTGTGTGTGTTTGTTTTTATTATGAAGGCAAGAGTCGCACTGGAAGTATTAACTTATGTTTCTTACATCTTATTATCAGAACTAACTCACTTGGCCACCTTAGCTAAAGAAGCAATGTAAAACTGAATATTTGGTGAATGTGATGGGGAGATAAAAACATGTTCTTATCTTAAATAAGACATGGACTTTTATGTTTCTCATGTTTGAAAATTATATGTACATTGTGTGCATGCATAAATACATAACAATAAATTCTACCTTTATGCATTACAAATTGTAATGCATCATTAAAAATATGAAAAAAGGGCTGGGGATGTGGCTCAAGCGGTAGCGCGCTCGCCTGGCATGCGTGCGGCCTGGGTTTGATCCTCAGCACCACATACAAAGAAAGATGTTGTGTCTGCCGAAAGCTAAAAAATAAATATTAAAATTCTCTCTCTCCTCTCTCTATCTCTCTCCTCTCTGTATTTAAAAAAAAAAGAAAAAAAAAAGAAAAGGGCTGGGGTTGTATCTCATTGGTAGGATATCCTTGGGTTCAATACTCTATTCCCAGTACCAAAGAAAGAAAGAAAATATGGATGTCTTTGTTTTTTGTTTTTTAAAAATGAGCATGTACTTACACATTAATATTTATTTTGAGAATAAATTTAAAAATTGGAAAGAAATATGACTAATTTTAATGACACCTATAAAGATATGATTAAAGAAGTTTATTGTTGCATAAAAATATTTTCATTGAAAATAAAATAAATACTTCAAAGAGGATCTTTTTTCTTTTTTCTTTGTATTAGATATTGAACCCACTGGTACTTTACCACTGAGATTTATCTCCAGTCCTGTTTTCTGTTTTTATTTTTTAGTTTGCCACAAGTTCTCATCGAGTTACAGAGGTTCTCACTAAATTGCTGAGGCTGGCCTCAAACTTGGATTCACAATCCTCGTGCCTCAGTCTACAAAGTCACTGGATTACAGATGTACACCACCATGCCTGTTCAAAGAGCTTAGTTTTAGAATAATGTCTAAGGTATGTATGAAAAATTGTGTATATGTGTTATAAGCTCTTAACCCCAATTTTTACCACCTCAGTAAAGTAATGATACTGCTCAAAAATTTAATTCTTCATTACATGGCTCTACATAAGTATTTCCCTTTTATAATTTGTGGGATGAAAACTGATATCTCAGTTTGCTCTTTTGGGCAAACTAATGAAGTCAAATGTTATGTTGGTGGTTTTCTGAAGCAGTGATGGTTGGCTTCCTCTTGTATCAGCTGTATACATCTAAATTCATGGGTCATTTTAGAGAGTCTTCATTTGGTGTATTATAAGGAGTACTGGCCTGGGAGTATGAAGTTCTATAGTATACTCTAGAAGAGATTACTCTTGTTTACAAGGATCTGGACAATACTTATATTCTTCAGACTTTATCACAAAAATAAAACTGAATTGCTTTTCTGGAATTTTGATAAAATTTAATTGCTTAGACTTTATTCATTCTTAATCTCTAAAGTGTCATTAACTTTTACATCTCTAGTGTCTACGTGGTTTATATTAGGTGCTTAGTATTTGCTGAGTTGAATCATTGAACGATAGAGCAACATGATCTGCAAGATGAATGAATTAATCACCTACATGAATAAAATTTGTTGGTATTCAATATGACATTTTCCTCTATGAAGGAACTAAGGACTATATAGACTCATATCAACAAAATCCTCTCAGAAGTAAGTTATACAAAGGACTTCATTTAGTACCAACTCAAAACTCATCAATCATTATATAGCTGCATCTACTCAGTAATCTTAGTGAGAAACAGAACAAGTGAAAGTGGAAATAGCATCCTTCATACTATTTCTACTATGAATAATAGAATTAAGAAATGACACATTTAGTAATGAAGAAAAGTAACCTTTTTGAACATAAAAGAGTTAGATTTCATGTGCTGAACCTCCTGATTCAATATGAATGGGGCAGGTGCTTCTCTGTGAATTATTATTTTTTTCTTAATTTATTTTGGAAATCCACTCATTGTGTAAATATAGCACTGTGTTAGGTGTTAACAGAGTTTTGTGTATTTACCATGTCTGTATCTCTGAGTGTGTGTTTGAACAAAAAATTAACTAATTAAGTCAACTTTATTTCATATTAGGTTCATTGGAAATTATGTACATATTAGTTTACACTATTTTTAAATGTATTATATATATGGAATTTTCTAATTGTACCCTAAATAATGGTTGTATTACCCTAGTTGGTTTAAGGCATTTTAAAAACAGTAACTATACACTACATTATTTTATTCCTTCACAGTTCCAGCTACATTGAGTTTTAAGCCTACACAAAATGATTTTAAAATGCTCATGAATATGTAATATTCATATGTAATATGAAATTATTCTATTCTTCAGTTTTAAATACTATAGTATTGGTTCACCTGTTAGGTATCTTCCCTTTGTAATAGAACTAGCAAATGTTTTATGAAACATCTTTAGGCAACACAACAAATTGCTAAGGTTTTTGTGTAAAGTCAACAAAGAAAAAATATCTGGAGGATTTGATAATGCTTTCTTTGATATAGACCTTCCTTATTCACCAGGTGGAAAATTAACTTGCTTTTAGATGCTCAGGACGTCATATGGAAAATAAAACACAAATGAAATAAAACAGAACTCCTAAAGAATAAGCTCATTATTAGTGTAGCTTACACACAAAAGCTTTTTAAATACTATCTGTACATTGCCTAGACCCTGGTTTTTTTTTTTTTGTTGTTGTTGTTGTTGTTGTTTGTATTTTTTGCTCACTCCCTGAGAACTCCAACAGGAATTTCCTAATAGTTTAATCATAATCACTCTTTTAAGAATCTTAGAGTAATTTACTTAGTAATAGGTATCTTAATCTATATATTATATTTTAATATAAAATTTCTATATTATATAGACAAATAATGAGAAGTTGACTTGTTACATTTAACTTGGTAGGACTTTCCTAACTTTATTTACAGGGCATTTATGAAATGACTTAACAAGTTATTTCATCCGACTAAAAAGAAAATTGTCAGTAATATATCCTGTCACAGGCAGAGTAGAAAACTGTTTCCAATTTCAACATTAGGAAGAGTGTGGCCTGGGAGATTAGATTTGGCACAGCACACTGTATGTCTACTTTTAATAATCCTTGAGGTATGAGATGTATCATCTGCCCAATGCTATTTTTGCTGACATTTGTTAACCCTGATTATAAACATTAAGTCCACCTGACATTACTGTCACCTATATAAGCAGTCATTTTACAAGGTAGGGCAAATATCTTCAAGCACTTTGCTATTCAGAAATATTTACCTGACCTCTAAAACAGCTTGACATTGCAGTGACACAGAGGTAATCGGGAACTCATAACAGAAATTTCTGAAGGAATGTGTTTAGCCTGAGTGTCTAGAATCTATGAGGGAAAAATGTACTCATTTCCTCATTGTAACCTAAACAAAAGCTGCTTCCTTCTCTCACACTCAGTAGCATGAAAAAATAAGTAATTCTCTATATTGCATCAAAATACGAATTTTGGAGAAATTTCTAGGGTTTCTAATCAAATATCTCATAATAACATCTCTCATAATTTCTTTCTATTTTGTATTTATATTTTATTTGTATTTATACAAGAGAACTAGTAAAACATTGTTTCTGCATAGTTTAGAAGATGATAACATCTGGTTTAAATAAATTTGCATATAAAATTTGGATGGTAAAAGTATGTTGGATGTTAAATGGATTTGAATAAGGATCTAAAGAAATTTAGACCACTAATTTCATGTGAATTTTGTGGTATTTGATGCATATTGATGTATTTCACATTTTGTATAATTTTCTAAAACATTAAAATATGACAAATCCTATATGATCATCATAAAGAATTGATTATGTATATATAGAGAGATTGTATATCAGAATAAGTATTCTAAAAACCAAAATACCCAGTTTTGCCTTTTTCTAAATACTCAGGTATAAAGTTTATACCTTTTTCTAAAGGTATAATTGACTGTTTCAATACAAATTGATATAGTTCAATTTGAAAAATTACTGGTGTCTTCTGCTGCCACTTTTATTTTTATTTATGGTTATTTAGTTCATCTAAAGTTATTGCCTTGTCAATTGAGTCTCACCTCTCTCCATGAAAGTAATCAATTTATTTCTGGTTATCACCAGGGACTGAGTGTTGAACTAGTCATAGTAGCTCAGATAAATTTTTCATTTGCAAATTTATTCACTGGGAAATTTGTTAAATAGTGCCTATAATGGGCCCTACATAAGCCTAGTCCATATTGGGTGCTTTTCAAAAACTTGATTCTTCTTAGTTATACATGACAAGTGGAATCCGTTTTGATGAAATTATACAAGCCTGGCATATTGGGTACTTGTAAAACATTAGTTCCTTCCTTTTTCCTTATAATTCCTTGTGATTTTTGAGTCTCTCTGCTAGATCCAAGGAAAGAGTCATGCTTCACACATTGAGTAGCTTTCCAATTGGTGAAATCTATCTTCTCTCACACCCTTGGCCTTCTTGTAAAAAGTTAATTTAGTAAATTAACTGATATGGTTTGGATATGAGATGTCCCCCAAAAGTTTGTGTATGAAACAATGCAAGAATGTTCAGAGGTGAAATGAACAGATTATGAAAGTTATAACCTAATCAGAGGATTGATCCACTGAAATGGATAACCTGGTTGGTAACTATAGGTAAGTAGAGTGTAGCTAGAGTAAGTAAATCACTCTTTGCTTCCTGACTGTCTTGACTGAGTAGCTTTTTTATGCCATGTGCTTCTGCCATGATTTTCTGCCTCATCTCAGGCCCAAGGCTATGGAGTTTACCAACCGTGGACTGAACCTATGATACCATGAGCCACAATAAACTTTTCTTCCCCTAAAGTTGTTCTTGTCACATCTTTTGGTCACAGTGACAAAAAGCAGGCTAAAACACTAACCATTCCAGTTACTTAGACTGTGTCTTGAGTAAGATGGGTTTACAATCTTAGGCAGCCTATCTTAACTGTCCCAGGAAGAAGTTACCTTTGAACCTCCTCTCTTCTCCCTTGATTATTTTGTATCGTAGTTCCTAAAAAATGTTTTTGAATTTGCTTTTTTTGTATTTATCTTTACTAACTCATACTGTCCTTAAAGGCAAGTACGACAATTATATTTGCATTGTCTAGTACTTACCATAGATTTATGGACATAATATTTGGTTTCAGAAATATGAAATGAATGAATCCATCAATAAATGAAAAGCAGAGTGACTTATTACAGATCAGAAATATTCAAATGTGAACCCGAAATTCCAAATAGTCAAATCTTTCTGTGGAGCTTTGTCCCTATTTTCTAGTAGTTATGATGTTCTTATCTGGCTCCACTTGACAATAATCATTTTTCTCATCTTTTTGACGTGATTGCTTCATTTTTGTTGGCTATGTAGATGTTTTCACTGTTTCTGCTTTCTACTCCTTTATCTGTCTTCTCTTTCCCTCCCTTGGGTTCTTTGTATATTTAAGTTCTATTGCAAATGCTTTAATTGTCTATTGTTTTTACAAAATCAGCTTTACACAACAATATTTATACACTGACATCTAATTATATATTTATACTACTTCTACTTATCATTGGAAAGATTAAATACTTGATAGACTTTATCTCAGTAACTCTCAGAATAACATAGGAAAAAACATTCACTGCTAGCCCCATATTAGCCCATCTGACACACACAGAAGATTTAAATCTGCTATATGATTAAAATAAAACTCACATAAAATATCAAAGCTAAGAAGGATAAAACCATAGTTTTTTTTGCTTCTGTCTACCTTTAAAAATCCACAAGATCATTGGAAATTTCTTCTTTTGATTTTAAATCTACCAACACTCAACTCTTGAAAAGTTAATCAAACACCTTGAATTATAAATGCCTTTAAAAAGCAGCCAGCTTTTAAAAAATTTATCAAATGATTTCAGCATTTAGATACCTTGAATGTGTTCTCAGAAGTGATATTTTCACAGCTGTGTTTTCCTGTGTGGTTTAATATGCTTACACAAAATGCAAAATAAATAAATAAATAAATAAATAAATAAATAAATAAATAAATAAATAAAATAAAGCACTGCAGGGGCTGGAGATATAGCTCAGTTGGTAGAGTGCTTGCCTCACATGTACAAAGCTCTGTGTTCAATTCCCAGAACCACACACACAAAAAAAAAAGAAAGAAAAATAAAAAAAAATGCAGAAATAGTAGTCTTCATAGAAAATATATTCACTAGCTACTTTTGAAGCAAGCCTCCTACAGGGAAAAAACAAAGTTGTCTCCCAACTATTCCACCTGTTCTTTCTCTCTCCAGAGAGAAACACACACATCACACTTGCACACATGATAAAAAGGATATTTAAATACGCATTTTCTTGGTTTGTAAAAGTAAGTGATCAACTCATTCAGATTAGATTATTTACTGTGGTGTATACTTTGCTTTAATATGCACAGGCACCAGCTGAGTATCATAGTAAAAAGCAGAATAGGGCCTAAGAATCTGTATTTCTAGGCTGGGGTTAAAGCTCAATGGTGGAACAATTGCCTGGCATGGGTGAGGCACTGGATTTGATCTTTAGGACCACATAAAAATAAATAAATAAAAAAATAAAAATAAAGGTACTTTGTCTATCTACAACTAAAAAAAATATTTTAAAAAGAGAATCTGCATTTCTAACAAGTTCCTAGGTGATTCCAGTGATATTGTGTGTGTGTGTGTGTGTGTGTGTGTGTGTAAATGTATAGCTGATTTACATCTAAAGCAAGGTTTCTTGTTCAGAAGAAATTTGGAATAAAAGGGAACAAAGGGATGGAAATTAATATATAACATGAATTCAAGTCACCAATTGATTTTCCTATAACCAACACCTGGAAGAAAAATACGGGCAATGCAAAATGAGTTAAGGACATTGACCCTGCCTGAAAGAGTTGACAGAATATTTTAAAACCTTCAGTTTTTAAAACACTTCCAAAGCTAAATTTTAAATTTTCTAGTCATGGCTAGGTACAAACTTGAATAACACATCATTCATCACAGTATACTCAGTTCTGCACATATGGGTGGGATGAAGAGTCTTTCTTTGGCTTTAAAAGAATTGGCAGGAATTTCATTGCATAGGCTGGGGGATAGTAAGGGCAGGAAAACAGGATGAGAGGGGAAAGGAGGACATTAGGATGAAAAAGAATCATGAGTATAGGTTCAGAGAATAGTTTGAAGGGTTTTTTTAATGGAATTGTAAAAAGGGCAGCTTCATGGTATCATAGGAGTTTGACTAGCATAGAGAAAATTGTTTCATAGATAAGAAGCTAGATCTTGATTTACTATTATTGCAGGAGATCTTAAAGAAAGAGTCTATATAAAATATTGCTTGAGGAAATGGGATAATGTGGAATATAGTGGGGAATTCTAGCTGTCTGTATATCTTGCCATTTTTGGGAAAGGCACTCAACTTCTCCTTATCTAAAAGGCAAGAGTTTCTCTTTCAAATGTTTATAAGACATAAATATTTAGCTATATTTGGTTTGTAAAATAAGCTGTGAGGAAGGATCATAGCAGTCAAAATAAAGATGTGATGAAAAGAAGTTCTGATAATGATTTTAGATTAAAGGTGACAAGGATTTGCCTGAATTAAAGCTGTTGTTGGCTTCCAACAACCACTCTAAAAGAAAACTTCAACACGGCACAATGAGGCAACCACAGTTTTGAACCTAGACATAAAAGAAACCTTTAGAGATGTCTGTCCTGAGTAAAGATAAAAGGTTGTTTTGGAAAAACTTAGGCAAAAATTGGCATTCTGAGAAATTTTTATTTTGTGAAATTCTTATATTAAGTCAATCATTCCTTTAAAAAAAACATTAGAAATAGTATTTTTGTGTGTATACAACTTGGCAAACTTTATCTCTTGCATTGGAAAATCTATGATAACTATACAAACCAGATTCATACCTACTTTAAAGATGGTAATTTACAATCTGGCGGCAGTCCATACCGGGACCTGGCTGGAAAACTCTGCCCAGTGGGGATGCTTTATATCAGATTGTGACATATACAGAAGTCCAATCATACTGTCCATGGGGAGATTTAAATGAGGCATGAACAGCTAGAAAAGCCCAAGTGTGCGTGATTTAGGGGAGTTTTGAATTCCTACAGTGACTCTGGGCAACTGAAATCACTGTGCTTTCAATAAAGGTCATTCTCACTTGCCAGAAAGTCTCTGAAGCTCCTTAAATGGCTTAGTGTGGTTCTATTTTTTTCTGTGGAAACACAATAAACTCCACCACCATGGTCATCCTGAGATTGTCTCTGCCATTCAACCTGAAAGCACCTTTAATTTATGCCTTTCCATCTGTGACTTCCAGATTTCGGTGTTCCTACTAGTACCTTTGATTTAAAATCTCTAACTTTTCTCATTTTTTCCCTCTCTTGATACATCACAATGATTTTTATCAAGTCCATTATAGAAGTAGCTACTGAGAAGCCTTGAAGTGAGTAGAAAACTTAACATTCTATTTATGGAGTTCTCATTTTCTATTTCTAACTAACCCAAGGTATCTATCAGTAGAGAGCCCAGCTGGAAATCTGTCCTTGCAAAAGATATTAGCAAAAATGTGTTAAGCAAGTAAATCAACCCTATTATCAACCTCCAACCAAGAAAATACCTACAATTACAAATTAATCCTATTGAAGGTAAATATGTTGATTGGTTTTTACTCTAAAGAAACATCTCTCTATATGACAACTAATGAGCAAATTCAAGGTAATAGTTATCTTGAATCCTAAAAATGACACCAAAGTACTAAATTGTAAAATTTTGTGTATAAATTGAGGTATGTATTGATGATGAGAAATAATACACATCAGTAATTAGTATCTTGTTTAGTAGTATGGGTTAGTTGATAAAAGTAAAATGCACATGTATTAAAGGAATGATAATTGTAAGTAAAATCTATTTTGCAGAACAATTTTGCTTATATTATCTTATTCAGACTAAGTAATATTTGGAGAAAAGATTGGCTGTGGATTACAGCATTAGTTCAGGAATCTTACAAAGAAATTACATCACTGTATTTTTGTGCTGTATTTTCTACTGAATTAAGAAACATTTTCTATATTTTTAAAAATTTATTTTTTAAAAAAGACAAGTTTTTGGATCATGTTGTTGCACAACACCTAAGTATTTACTATGTGAACCTTTATAGAAAAAGTTTGCCAACTGCTTCATTAAATATTGAACCTTTCTTAGTCAAATAACAAAATCTGAAAAGAACAGAAACCAAAGGACCAAAGATGTATAACCATGTTTAAGCTTTTGATTTTAAGCAAAGTGAAAATTGGGTCAAAGACCCTAATGGTTTATCCAAATCATATATTATCTTTTTCTTTCTTTCTGTTTTTTGTTTGTTTTGTTTTGTTTTTAATATCCTCTCTGGTTCACTTAGAAAGCATGACGAAAAGCCATGTATTGTGGTACTTGCCTCTAATCCCAGCAGCTCCAGAGGCTGAGGCAACAGGATCACAAGTTAAAAGCCAGCCTCAGCAAATATTGTCAAGGCCCTAAGCTACTCAGCAAGGACTTGTCTCAAAATAAATATAAAATAGTGCTGGGAATGTGACTCAGTGGTTAAGCACCCCTGGGTTTAATTTCTAGTATCAAAAACAAAAAGGAAAAAGGAAGAAAACATTGCAAAATGAAACTAGAAAATTCCACAGTGGGAAATGGTCTGGCCCTCATTCTGCTCATTCTTCAAAAGCTTAAATGGGATGTCTATATTCTTTCCCAACCACACTTAAAAGAAGCTTCATTTTACCAGACATTCAATAATCCAGTATTTTGTTTCCACATTTCTGGAGGGGAGGAGGAAAAGGAATAACTTTTTAAAAATGGAAAAAAAAAGCTCATTTTTCTCAGTTTTTCTTTGTTTGTCTTTTTTTGAGAGAAATTGTAAACATATAAGAAAGGCTAGGCCAGTATAATATATGCTTTTAGAGTACTAGAGGACCGTGACATTATGTCTAAAGATCAAGTAGCACAGTGTCTGTAGGAGTATAGCAAACCCTCATCATTCATCACAGATTCCACTGCCATCAGCTCCTGGCTAGACTGGTTTTAATGACACCCAATTTGTAATCCCTTACTTTCATTATTTTGAAATAAATTGCAGATATATTATTTCAATAGTAAAATTTCAGCATTTGTTACTAAAAGAAAAATATTCTGAAAATAAAAATTTCCATACAATTATTATTGCACCTCAAAATCAATGATAGTTTCTTTGCTATATCCAACATCTGATCATTGTTCAAATTACTAAGTAGGAACAAATGTTGTTAAAAAAAAAAAGAAGCTACTTCTAGGTCATGTCCCAATTACATCATCTTTTCAGAGAAGACTAAATGGAAATCTCCCCTAGAACCTCAACATTTGAATAATTAAAACTAAGTTCTAAAAGACAAAAAATACAGAATTCATTATAAAACTGTATGAGGACAAGAAAAGCATATTCATGTATCTCAAAATGGTATACTAATCTATTTTAAGAGTATCAAAAAAATTAGGAGGAATTTTGTTGAACACTAGGAAAACATGAGAAGATAACTTAGCCCTGGAATAATGCTTCATCTAGATAAATCTTTATTACTTTTGCATTGTCATTATCATCAATAACAAAAATCCCTAAACAGAAAGATAAATGACAGTTGGAACATCAGAAGTGAAGTGAGAATGAAGGAAGAGTTGAAAGGGATCTAAGGAGAAAAGCAAAACAAATGCAAGAAAGACAATTCCTAATGTTACCTGATCATTATTAATTACTGAACTGTGTTCCAAACATAAAACGAATGAACTCTTTAGACTAGGGTTTCTCAACCTCAGTCCTGTTGATCATTTGGGGCCTGACAATTCTGTCCTGCACATTATAAAGTATTCTGGTTTTTCTTTTTCAAATGTATTTTTGAAATTAAATATTTAACATTTCCGTGGCCTAGATCACGTAGTTGCCAGCAACAAAGGCCTTGTACCGGAGATACTCCTGAGGCACTGACAGAAGGATGAATGGGGACACACTTTTGGTCTCATGTCTCCATGAACCCTGCTCTAAAAATCCAAGGTGGCAGTCATCCTTTAGCTTTGGCTTTGTTCATCTTTTGGACCATCTTTGCAACACAAGTTTAAAATGATGTTTTAGATATTGAAGCAACTATAATTAAACTCTTTGGGACATTTGCTTTAATTATGCAATCTTTTTTGGATAATCTTCTTGGAACATTGTAAAACGAATGCTAATCATTTTGTTAATGAGAAGAATCTATTTAAACACATTAGACATGTTTTTAAAAACTCCCATTTATTTCTCTTTCCTATTTGAGTGTCAGGTATCACCAATTGGTTTATCCATTTAGTCAATCAGGATAAAAAAAGGTCTCTACTAAAGAATCCATAGCTATTAGAGAAAATAAAATGAGAAAGAAAAAAAAATAAAATTAATATTAGTGTAGTAGCCAACGTGGTAGCCAATGTGCAAATTATGAAAAACAATGTTTGATTTATTTGGGAGGGATTTTGGGCAGTGCAAACAAAAAAAAAAAAAAGAAAGAAAGGCAGGCAGGAAGAAGGAAGGAAAGAAAAATATTATATAGGGCACCTAGATTAAGAATATAGAAAAATTTTCTTTTTTCTTATTTGATTAGCTGTAACATGATTAGAAGCATGTTAAAAACAGAAGTACATGAAAATGTTCTTATTTATTTATTTATTTATTTATTTATTTATTTATACAAGGGATTGAACTCAGGAGCACTTGAGCCACATCCCCAGCCCTGTTTTTTGTATTTTATTTAGAGACAGGGTCTCACTGAGTTGCTTAGAGCCTTGCTTTTGCAGAGGCTGAATTTGAACTCGAAATCCTCCTGCCTCAGCCTCCTCCCCAGCAGCTAGGATTATAGGCGTGCACTCCTATGCCCAGCTGAAGATGTTCTTTAATGTTGGGACATTTTAATAAATTTCCTCATATTTGCACTAATACAGACACACATTATTTTTTTAGTGAAAGCAATTGAACCCAGGGGTGCTTAACCACTAAGTCACATCTCCAGCCCTTTTTTATATTTTATTTTGAGACAGAATCTCACTGAGTTGCTTAGGTTCTCGCTAAGTTGCTGAGGCTAGCTTTGAACTTGTGATCATCCTGCCTCAGTCTTCAGAGCTGCTGGGATTACAGGTGTGTGCCATTGCACCCAGCTCAGAAACACATTCTTTTTCAATAATATATGCTCAATACATGTCAAATAGCACTATAATCTATACATGAAATAGAATTTGTGATATGTATTTTTTATTATAGAATAATAGTATATAAGCTTAGTGGAATTTCATTAATTATGAATTTTAAAACAATACTTAAGAAAGCTCTGTAGTAGATGCTAAAGGGGAGATACTTTCCTCTACTATGCCTTTCCACCATGATGTTCTGCCTCACCTGGGAGCAATGGAGTCTAGAGCAATGGAGTCAGCAACTGTGGACTATACCTCTGAAACCATGAGCCAAATTAACTTCTCCTGCAATTATGTTTGTCAGATTTTTTGGTCACAACAGCAAAAAACTGACTAAAACATATTTGAACCAAAACGTGGTGCCATTTACAAAAGCTTCCTTTCTCTTATCCTCCATAAATAGCTGGACTGTAAATTCCACTGCTGCATTGTCATGGATTAGTATCTTTTCTAATCCTATTCCTAGGATTTAAATTCTCAGAAGTTCGTGTCTGGGCTATTTTAAGATCCTTCTAACTTTTTACTTGCTTGCGCTGATTCCTCCATCAGAACAGCTATTCTTTAATTTGAATTCGATAACTGCATTCCTCATTTTTAAAAAATCTTCAATTCTTGCTCACTAGCTGTAGGAAAAAAAAAATCCAATTCCTTACAAAGCCACAGAAGATCTCTATGATCCACACGCCTCCTACCTATTACCTGAACATCTGAATACTGTCTTTGCATTTCCTCAAACCCAAATGCTCTCTCTATTCTTTGCTTCTATACTCCCTGCTCCTGGAATGCTCATTCTGCAAAATCCCTTCGATTTGCCATATCCTACTTGCCCTTTAGGACTCCAGTTAGTATGACACCTCCCTCTGCGAACTTTTTTTTTTTTTTGACAAATTCCTTGATCTTAAGTTATGATTTTACTGACTGCTTCTAACACATTAAATAATAATGATCTTTAGACCTATTGACTTCTAATATGTTTGATTTCTTGAAGACACACTGATTATTGGGTTAGTGCCTGGCATATAAGGTAGAATATTTATAAAGCTGAGGGTTAAGTGAATATTAGTAAAAAGCATATGTTGTTAGTATTTAGAACACAAATATATATGCTATAATAAAATCAGTATTTGATTTTATTGATTGGTATGTAAATTGGGTGAAAATCATTTTACACCAACAGCTCAATTAGAAAAACATGGGTATGGAGAGGGAAAGAAAATGATAAATGAAAAACAAAATATATTTATATATATATACCTGTATTTGTGTATGGTGTGGATGGTTATTTCAACACACATTAAAGAAAACTTATAAAACCTTGGTCTGAGGACTAGGGTAACAAAGCTCAAAGATTTAATCCAGGACTGTGGATATAGCTCAGTAGTAAAGTACTTGCCTAGCATGTGCAAGACTCTGGATTCAATCCCCAACACTGCTAAAAACAAACAAAAGGCAAAATAACAAGAACAAAAATGAGTCTTAATCCAGTAGACAAGTACAGATAATCTAATTGTACTCTATTCCAAACAGAGGTAAAAAAATAGATTAAGGCTACTATAAGAGAAGGCAGGCCGAATACATTGACCCGCCCATGGTATGCAGTACGCTTGCTGCATAAATAAGTATGAAGAATAGCTTTCAAGTGGACATGTGAAAAAGGGGAGTGAAATATTTTGTAATATAAAACTTTAAATGTTACTAGCTATGACTTTGACCTTGACTTCTAAAGAATGTCAGCAAAAAATAATATCATTCACAGTTATCCAAGACACTGGAAGAATAAAAGACATTGAAAGTTACAGGCAGTTATACCAAACATACCATGCTATAGCAAATATTAATGACATGGATACCTAGATACATGTGAATATTATAGAAATAAGGACTATTACTATAAATAATTCCATGTCTTCATCCTCTTCTAACTAAGTCTGGTATTTAATACACACACACACACACACACACACACACACACATACCACACTTGTGCAGTTGGCCCTCAATATTGTTCAGTTCTGCATCCAGGGATTCCACCATCCACAAATGGAAAATTCTTTTTAAAAACTGCATCAATATTGAACACATAAAGCTGTTTTTCTGTTGCCATCATTCCCCATACAACACAACATATCAACTATTTACATAGCATTTGCATTATATTAGGAATTATAAGTAATCTAGAAATGAGGTAAAGTAAACAGAGTGATGTATATAGATCATATGCAAATATTATGCCATTTATGTAAGGTATTTGAGAATCCTTAAATTTTGATGTTTGCAGAAGTCCTGAAACCAATCCCCTATAGACCCTGAAGGAAGACTGGATATCTATACATAATCATTTATTACTTGCAACTGTCCTATTAGGTAAGTATTATCATCCTCACTTTACTATTGCACTCAAGTTAACAGTATTTTATTTACCTACATAAGCCACAGTAACCAGCTGGTAAAGTAAAAGTATTTGATTCTCAGTCTTTGTGAGGCCATCCTTGTTTCACCATATCACCTTGATAGATATTGTTTTGGTCTGGTTAAACTGGAACCCACAAAGAAAAGAGAATATTTTAGTATGTAAGTCCATTCTTTCCCAACAAGCATTTCTTAAATGTCTAAAAGGTAGAAGATAGAATTCACATAAATTATTTTTAAAATGAAAATTAAAAGGGACTTAAACAAAAATACATTTAGTCGATAGCTAAGTAGGAGCAAAGTGATCCAAAGCATAGCTCCAAAGAGACTTAGCATCTGTGCACTGAAACGCTTGTTTTAACAAGTCCAACTGTGTTTCCTAACTATGTCAATCCTTTCCCTTGGCTAATGCAGAATCCAGTTTACAGAATATATCAAACTGAAGCCTTCTTGCTGAGAGGAGCTGAACACTGCTTTAATTTCCCAGCCGGGAGCTGGTATTTCATCATGAACCAGGCATATTAAATCGTTGTGTAAATGGGAAGACCACAATGTAGGCCATATGGCAGTTTCTCTTTGCAGAAGAAGAGAGACCTTTGAATCAGATTGTTAAGTCTGTGTCACAGTTATTAATTTGGAGATATGAGCCAGAGATTTCTTTATCTCTTCTTAGTAGTTCTTTCTTCCTTCCTACGTCCCATAAGAATGATAGGTCCATTTAAGTTAAAAAACCAAAAATCTGGGTCAGCCTTAAACTCTGAGTAAGAATGTCAAAAGTTTCCACTCCATAATGGAGAAGAAATGATACTGTAAACTCAGTTTTTCAAGTGTACGTTCAAGGTTCTGTTTCACTTAGATTGAGTTGGAGAGATTTTAGATCATAAGAAGTGGTTTTCCTACATGAAGAAGCAGAATTGTTTCTGCATCATTTCTTTCTCTGAAACAGGCTAGGCTCTCCTTCAGCTTGCCACCTCTGTCTCAAATTTTACTTGGCATGTGACTATCAAGTTTTCACAACTCAGTCCAAAAGTGACTTCATTCATCCATCCAATAAATTTACATAATGGTCCAAGCCATGGCAGATACCTTTCCAAGTGTTGCATGTGTAAAGCTAGTTCCTTACTCTGGTGGAACTCACATTCCAGAGAAGGAGATGAAAAACCACAAGTAAGATGCCTGGAGTAATAAGTACTATAAAAAATCAAACAGGAATGTGAAAAAGAATAATGCACACTCAGCATATAACAGTTGATGGGTGGACAACTGTTGATATCTATTTTAATTGTTTATTCTATGTTTGCTTTCATGCTTAGATTTTTCTTCCAGAATTCTATTCTCATCAGTTCAAAATAGATAGAAGTTCCTGAAGCTGGAATCCATATGTCAGATTTCTCACTAACATGTGCACAACTTTGACTTACTTCCCCACCAGCGTGGCAAAGTCAAGTCTAAACCTCTAAAATCATGGCAACTCCATTTGATTTACAGTGTATTCCTCCAGACCCAGCAGAGTCATCCTTGAGGGTCTGTGTTTGCTGTGGAGCTCCACCTGCCTACTCCTTGCCTATTGTCAGGACCCCCAACATCTGGCTTGGGGCCAGTGCCCACAGTGAATGCAAGGAATTAAACATTAAACCCAAAATATCTTTTGAAAATGTTATCCTCTTGGCTAGAAATGAAACTTCACATTCCCCAGTGCTATCTCTTTTTCTCATTTTCACTCTTCTTATATCATTATAGATTTCTTGCTAGGAAGCCAGTGGGAATTATGTTTATTCTTAGGTATTCCTAAGGTCCTGGACACTTTTAGAACAATAAATTTCATTTAGAAGTTTAGTCTATTTAAACATTTTTATTTAATCTTCTCAGCTTTCTGTTCTTAAAGATATCTCTATTTTGGCTTCATATTCATTTCTATGGTTTCTGAGAAAAATCTCAAGATTGTTACTGAAAAATGTAGCCAAGACCAATTATCACCAGTTTGTCTTCTTTTCACAGTTTTATCAACAAAAATGGTTGGCTCAAAGATATTCCACCTAATGATGGCAGGGATGTTGAGTTTTGTTTTGTTTCCTAAAATAATCCAGACCCTCCAGCAAAGTTGCAAGGTAGAAGTCTACATCCACATAAAAACATGGTAATTGCAATAAACACAATTCAGAGAATCTTCAGAAATCAGAAAGGACCAAATATTTGTTCAGCAGCATTGTATGATTATTTTATACATTTATTGGATGGTCACCATCAGTTCTCCATTATCCTATAAACTAACTTTCTTTATTGTTTGAGGATACACAAAAATTTAAGTTTTAAAACAACTATAAAATAAGGAACTATAAAATGAGTAATGTTTTGACTACTACAATTTTTTTACTGGATAAAGTCCAGATTTGGTGAAAAGGTGTTATGATCAATTTTATAATTTATTTCTGTTTTTTTTTTGTTGTTGTTTTTTGATGCCTTGAACAAGAATATATTCTGTTAAAAAAAAGATATAGGATCAAAATGATACTTCCAGAATGTAGTTGCTCAAGTATAAGAAGTCCCCTTGTTTAGCTTGCCTAAAATTTTCCAGATGAGGTAACCTGCCTGGAGTATGAACAATCATTTTGAAATCTATCAAACATATATTTATCTCCCTGTAATTCCTTCCTGCTTTTCTATGCTAGATCATTTTGCAGATCAAACCAATTAATTCTGGTAAGAATATTGATCTCCATCTATAGTCAGAATCTTGGTAAGACTGTGTCCACACAATGCAAGGAAGTGGTCAGGTATTCATCCATGTGTTTTACTTAACCCAAGAGGAATCTAAATCAGATAATACAGACTCCACAATGATCAAATGGTTCAGTTTGAACTCCTTCCAAATCCCAAACTATAGTTATAACTCAAATGTCCTAGTACTATTAATACTGAAGTCAAAATTTTAAAGTAAATTATAATTTAAAAAAGTCTAAGATTCTTAGAAAGTGGGAATCAACTTTTTTCTAGATCTAATTATAAAGGAAAAAGGAGACCAAGATAAGAGATAAAATATAGAAATATCACTTTGTTTCCTCTCTCACTACAAAATTCATAATGATAACAATGATACATTTATATATTTATCTACTTTCTTTAATATGTGACCTGTTAGAAATTTTAAATCCAAACAGCCTATTCTCTCTCTCCTCTAAGTGATAATAACAAATGCACAGCCATGCATATTATGATCTAGAAATGCTTTCAGTTATTAAGAAGAATTTGCTAGTATTTCCAGCCTCTTATTGAGGCAGGAAGCATTAGAAGTCCTTTGTAAAAAAATGTATTACAAACTTCAAGAAAATAAGAAATTTTAATGTGCTTTCTTCAAATCCTTACAATAAGACAAATAAATAGGTATTCAATAAGTAAGTGAATATACATTGTGAAATGAATTCAATTAATATTTCAAAATCTATCTCTTCAAAGTGTCTGGTCTATTTTAGACTTCAACTAACTTTCTCATTCATGTCCAGTCCAGTGCGACTGCATTAATGAGAATGGCTGTTAATGACTGGCTAGTATAAAAAATATTTAGACATATCTTTTGAGCCTTCTTTTTTTTTTCTTTAGGGTATAAAATCTTAGCAAAAGGAACTATTCATTTCATACTCATTAAAATATTAATGAGTTCTTGATGTGTTTCTCTTGTAACATATGGCATGAGATACAAAGATACTTTTAAAAATATGTCTAGTATTTTAAGTTTGCTAAGGATATTCAAGCATTTTGATAAGCTTATTATACCCAGAAAAAACTAGGTGATAAAATGTAATTTTAAATAACTGAACTTTCTCTACTTCATTGTTTATAGTTCAACTGACTGTTAATTCTCCTCTTCACCATGAGTAAATTCAGCCATAAGAAGTGTCTCTGTGGATAACAGGTCAGTCAAAATAGTCACACTCAATTGTAGTATGCTTAGAGTTGGAAAATTTACATTATTCAGCAAGAGGCTAGAGGAGCATGTGTGTAATGGGTTTCACAGATCCATCTCAGTGGAAAGAATCCTTATTTTCTGAAATGTTATGGAGTTATATGATAATGACTTGCAAATAATTTGCTTGTAACCTCAAGAAGGGTGGCCTTTGAATGGTAGTCACAGATATGTCACCACCAATATCTAAGCTCATACATCTCTCAGGCTCATTTGTACAAGATGAATTAGATAATGAATTAGATCCCTCTTAATTCTAAATTTGCAAAAAAATATTTCTAAATAATTCAATTTTTGGAAAATATATGTCTATTCATCCATATTCCTTGTAAATTACTTAGTCATATGATAGTGAAAAATGGTATATATTTTTGCAGTTTTTTTTTAAATTTTATTTTTTACTGATAAGTTAAAAACTTGAAAATTGTACTCATTAATTGGGTGTTGTGTAATGTTTTGATACATATACACATTGTTCAATGTTTAAATTAGGTTAAACAAATCTACTTACATATTTATCATTTTTATGGTAAAAACTTTCAAATTCCACTCCTCTTGTGGGAGTTATATAATATTTATAAAATTATCCAATACAATGCCTGAAGCATTAAACTCTATTCATGTGGAGAATTTGGATTTATGAAATCCTAGAGTATTATTTTTTTTGTATGTGCATGCATATATGTGTGCAGTAAAGACAGAATTTTCAGGATTTAGGTTACCTTTAATTTGAAAACACCTTCACAGTTATTTATTCCATCCCTATTTCCCTACCTTCCATCATACACACATTGACTTAGAGTGAGTTTCATTGCTATTGAATTAAGGCTAACACAGAGTCAGGAGAAATTGACAATTATATTGTTCAGTGTTGATTCACTTAAAATGAGCACCAAATCAATAATTCCTTGTTAATGTCTTGCACATCTTTGTTGTTTTATGGAACACCAGACTATTTCTTATGTTAAGGCTCAACACACAGCACAGACTATGTGCTAGATAGTGTCCTAAGCATTTTGGATCTATTAAATCACTTAATCCTCTAAGCAAACATAATGAGGTAGTAATTACTATTATCCTGAAGTTTTTTGTTTGGGGTTTTTCTTTTTTTTTTAAACAGATGGGGAAACAGAAATTCATGACTTTCCCAAGGGCAACTCAAATTCCCTTAACTAATATCCTCCTGTTTCTCACCTCATTTCACAGGGCTTCACAGCCCAGCTACTGATAATTTCTACTTTTTTTACTATCTATGAAAAAAGATTTGCAGTTAATTTTTATCCATCAGCACACAAATCAGCAAAAATATCACCTGCCTCTGATACTTTTTAAAATGCTAAGTGGTTGGTCCAGGAAACATTCTCAATAATAATACTACAAACAAAATGCAACCCTTCTTAAATAAGACTGGGGACTCTGCATGTCTGAATTTCAGCTACTCCAAAGGCCGAGGCAAGGAGGATGTTAAGTTTAAGGCCAGCCTGGGCCAGTGAGTGAGACCCTGGCTCAAAACAAGCATTTTAAAAAGGCGGAGGATGTACTTCAACAATAGGACACTTGCCTAGACCCTGGATTTAATTTCTAGTACATTAAAAAATATAGGAACTTTAGATCATGCAAGAATTCACTTTAAATGCTCAGAAAGCTACTGAAATAAACAATGATGCTGGCAAAGCAAATATACCTTTCTCCAAGAGCCCCATACCAACAGAACTGTCAAGCTGGAAGGGGCTATAGAGGCTGTCTAAATAATCTCATTTTACAGATGATAATCCTGAGCTCTTGGATTTTACACAAAGTGCCTGGAGACATGCAGTTAGATCCTATGTAGCAGCAGCAGTGGGACTAAGTCCTGGCTCTGTGGACACTGCCCCATCATGCTGCTTCCTAATCCTTTTATAGCTTTGATTCTAAAGATAGAATTTGATAATTTAATTTACAATATTATGAAGAGGAAACAATCAAGCAATAAAATCTGCTTAGGCCTCTCATGCACACAGTTTAGCAAGGGCAATCACTTGGTTCGGTTGCCTAGTTTGAGCTATTTGGATCGAACTTTGGACTTGAAGGGAGGGTCTAAATTTAAGAGTAAGTAAAACTTGGGTCCTGCATAAAAAGTCTCGGCTATTAGCACAGGTGTAAACCCACATAGGAAAGGATCCAGCCAGAGACAGAGTTGAAATGAGGACACAGTGAGAAACCAGCCATCTGTCCACCAGCAAGGATGCACATAAAGTAACCGCAGGACACCATTGCCTTCCAAATGAACCTTTTTCATGGTGGATCCCTGATCCATGCTGTGCTCATAAACAGATTTGTTAGGGTACTTACCAAAAAAAGACCTTAGGAATGCACTAAACTAAATGTCACACAATGATAAACTGCTCAGAATCTCACAGGTATGTGTCTGTTAGTTACTTTTTGCTTTCAGAGTAATATATGCAACATTGAGAAAGCAAAATAAATTTTAATTGCTTCCAAAGGGTACACTCAGTGCCTCAAAAGATAACAATAATTATTCTTTTAGAAAGATGGTTCCTATTTCACCTTACCTCACTCTAGGTGAGTAGTACAGAATTAAAATAGTGAGACAGGTCAAGAGTATATTCACAATGAAATTTTGAACTTCATCTCTTTCTGCATACATGCTGAACTTGCATACTTTATTGAAGTGTGTGTTCTCAGAGACACTTCTCCCTTGCTTTCTTTCCCAGATCCCACAAATAACAATGAAATAGGATAATGTTCCTTAAAGAAGTGTTACAACAGAATAATAGTTTGCACAACTTTATCCAAAGAACTCAAGGTACTTTACTAATGTTAGCTCATTAATCACACCCAACTGTGACAGAGAATGAACAGATTTTCCAAAGTAGGGCAAGAAGATCTTAGTCAGCAAAGTTGTACTGAGATTCTGAAAGCCAAGAGTGAGTTTGGAGAGAAAATGAACAAGAACAATATTTTTTTTTTAATAAAAAGTAGTCAAAAGGAATCTTGCTATATTATTTAGCACTGTCTTTATCAATTGAGACTGCTATAACAAATTACCAGAGACTAGGTGACTTATAAACAAATGAAATTTATTTCTTAGAGGAGTCAAAGTTTGAGATCATTCTGGGAAGTGTTTTCTTGCAGGTTTCAGGTTGCCTACATTTTTTTTTAACCTTCACATGGTGGAAAAAGAGCTACCTAGCCCTCTGACTGTTCATGAGTAGTTCACCTTCATGACCTAATTACCTCCCAAGGGTCTCACATCCAAATACCATCACATGAGGATTAGAGGTACTATATATAAATTTATGGGGAACACTGGCTTTTGTTCATAGCAAGAACAAAGTAAAGTATTACAAAGTACTAAGTCTAATTATTTGGTTCAAATTTGTGACTCCTATCAATAACTTGTAGAAGTAATAATGAGTAGACACTATTATTTTCGAAAATTGAAAATAAAACTATTAATAGATATCATTTATTGACAGTTTGATAATGGATAATGATATAGGATACTATTCCTTTAAAGATAACTCCAAAATTGGATTCAGTGTCAAAAATGTTTATTTAATAAAAATGATGCGTCAGATACTGTGCTAAGGGTGAGAATAAAAACAAACTTTAAATAATCCCTATGTTTCCCGTATAATAAGAATCTTACAGTCTCCTGGTTGTGATATGTCTTTTAAATATAGGCTGAAGACAAAACACAGAAAACAAAAATATATAGAACTGAAGATAAAAATAAGGACTACCACTAATAATCTAATCCACTCCCAAACTAAGTTTCGATCAACAATTCTCACATTTCCAGCTCACTTTACTACTCTACCACCAACCAATCTCCCACTCCAAAAATTTAGTTTACAAACTCCTCACTGCCGGTTCACCACCTTCCCACATGAGCCAGGTTAGAGGTCATCTCACCTTATGAACATACCGTGTTCTCCATGTCCACCTTTTCTGCTGTCTGGACTCCACACTGAGTTCTCACTCTGTAACTATCAGTCTCTCTCTTTGCTCTAGCACAATGGGCACTGCATTGTTCCCAGAATCCACCTCCTCTGTTTCTGCCCCACGAATTTTGCTCTTGTTCCTCAGATCATCACATATCTAACTGCTTTTTTTTATTAAAGTTTCTGCCCCACGGTTCTTTCATTAGCTTGCTTTACTAATGTTTGCATGGGATTCACTACTATATAAAATAATTTCATACATACATTTTTAAAATTTATTGTGCATCTCCCCAATAGGACATAATACAGCCTAATATTAGGATTTTATTTTATTCACTGCCAGACATATTGAATACTCCCTGGAACAAAGAAGATTTTCAGCATTTTTGTTTGTTGTTTGTTTGTTTGGTGGTTTTTTTCTTTCTTTTTTTTTTTTTTTTTTTGGAAGAAAGGAAGGAAGGAAGGAAGGATTCTATCATGTTTGCCTAATTTCTGAGATTAGATTCACTCCTAACAGTTGCTGTGGTATAAATATGTCCCCCAAAGTCCATGTGTTAAAAATTTACTCCCCAATGTAACAGTGTTGAGAGGTAATTAGGAGGGTAGAGCCCTCATGATTTTTTAAAATATTTATTTATTTATTTTTATGTGGTGCTGAGGATCTAACCCAGGGCCTCACATGTGCTGGGCAAGCTCCAGCCCCAGCCCCAGCCCTCATGAATTTGTTCAATGTCTTTATCATGGGGTGTGTTAGCTATTGCAAGAGTAGACTTGTAATAAAAAGGAGTTTGGCTCTTTCTTACTCTCTTTCTCTCTCTCTCTCTCTCTCTCTCTCTCTCTCTCTCTCTCTCACACACACACACACACACACACACACAGAGATATGTTCTCTTACTCTTCTGCCTTCTTCCATGACAACACGACAAGAAGGCCTTCTCCAGATACCAATACGTTGATATTGGACTTTTCCACAACTAGAACTATAAGAAATAAAATTTCTGTTCCTTATAAATTACCCAGTCTATGGCCTTCTGTTATAGCAACACAAAACAGACTACGTCAGGGGTATTGGGGGCTTAATATGAAATAATGAATTTTTTTTTTTCTTTCTTTTTTTTTTTTTTTTTTTTTTTTAGTTATCGGCAGACACAACATCTTTGTTTGTATGTGGTGCTGAGGATCGAACCCGGGCCGCACGCATGCCAGGCGAGCGCGCTACCGCTTGAGCCACATCCCCAGCCCCTGAAATAATGAATTTTTGAAAGATTGGAAGATTTTCAGGAAGAACAGGGGAGAAATAATGCCCACCTATGCTAGTTAAAATTCCTTCGTAAATTGTCTTTGTTCTATTATTACAACAGACTATGATTATTATAGGAAAAATGATTTTGTCAAATGTTATAGGCACCAAACTTATGTAGCTATTAATATTTAATGAAATAATTATATTAAATAAAGCTATCTAGATTTTCAGTTGCACTGGCCACATTTTAAATGTTTAATATCTGCATGTGGCTAGTGACTACTTCCTTTAGCAGTGTTGATTACGGTTCATTTCTATCACCATATGGGAGTCCTATTGGAGAGCGCTGCTCTAGATTCTGTTGTTTTATATTCTAGAACTACATTATTTGATCTCTGAAATATAATCAGGTTAATTCAAAATTAGAATGCAGTTTTTCCTAACTCCAAAATTTCTCAGAAATAGATAATGCCTTGTGCTTCATTTAGATTAGTTTGTAATTTGTTTTCAATTGCACTAATTTCTTAAGATAAAAAGAGACTTTAATAACAGTATTATAGTAAATTGGATGAGATGCTTGGCTACTTTTTTAGTTTTAGGGCCAGAAAGAAAAAAAATTTAAAAAAATAGGATTACAAGTGGAACAAAGGAAAAATATGTCTGTGCATCCATCCATCCAGCCAGCCATTGGGTAAATTCTTAGTACTGTTGGTAGTTTAGACACTGCTTTGGACTTCTGTTTAAATGTGGGGGCGGGGGGAACAGTGTTTAAACTCAAGAAAATCATAAGGTAAAACATAAGATTAACACATAAATAATGTAACAATTCTACAATGGATTAAGTGCTACTAAAGCAGGAAGAATGAATTGCTTACCTGACTGGGAAAGATAAAAAAAGACAACATTGTATGGTATATTTATAAAGATGAGAAATAGTGTGTCACACCAAAAGAAGTAGAGAGGGATTTTTTTTTTTTAAACCAAGGGGATCAATCAAAACAAAAGCAATTTTTGCTTATCTAAGAAATGGTGGTATTGGGGCTGGTTTAAAATGAGCTGAGATTAGCAAAGTAACTTTAGCAGGTTGTACAGAGTTTTGAAGATTTTGTGTACAGTTTTAGACATTATTCTTCAGACAGAAGGCGAGGCACACAATTCAGAAACCTCTCTGAAAAGAAGAATTGCTGCAGAGGAAATCACAGTGAGATTGGTGCTGAGGCCTCACCCCGGAATACCTTGGAAACAGGTATAAAATGGGAACCTAGGAGCTTTAAGTGAGGGCGCATTGACTACTCCCAAGTCACCAATGCAGATTTACTCTAAGGAAAAACTTTTACAAAGACATCATTCCAAGATGTTGATTCCTCTTAGATAGTTTTTAAATAGTTTTTCCTCCAATCATGCTTAATTGAAAGGCCCTTTCACTTCCACCTCTTGCACTATGCATACAAATATTATGGGATGAAATCTTTCATCTATTTTTATTATAAAATTCCTTCACAACAGCATGTAAAACTTCTAATCATACAAGTTAGCATTCCAATAACTCAAGCAAAATCTGAATACCAAAGAATATTGATAATCAAAATTTAGCAATTTTTTTTTCAAAAAAGAAAGATTGTTTTTAAAGTATTCAAAACAATGTTATGTTCTCAAGTGAATCATAACCTCCTAGACATATTTCATCTTGCAACAGAACCTCACACTTCACTAAAATCATTCCTGGTTATTAATGGATATTGAAATTTAAGAACTTTGTAGAGACAAGTTTTTAAAATGTACATGAATAAGAATCACACATTAAGTTTAGAAAGTATATTGCCTTATGTAGATTTTGTTTTAATAGGATTAAAATTTGGCCTTATTCTCTAATTATAAAAAGCTCCAAATGTGGTTCCTGTGAACAACCATATGAAGACAGGAGGAACTAGAATTATAATGTAGACTTTTTTAGGTTTCTCCTTCTCCTCTTTTTCTATCACTTTATTAAAGAAAAGCATTATGTCTTCAAAATGAAATTTCTTAATTATGTTAGTCTTGGTTTTCATAAGTATACCAGACATTTGGAGTTGATCGTTTAGTATGTCATTTATAACTGACTTTATAAAATCATAGAGCTGTGAAGTGAGAGTATTCTAGATCGTATACAACCAGAAGAATAAGAAATTATACTCCATTATATATGATGTATCAAAGTGCATTATACTCCCATGTATAACCAATTAAAACAAATTTAAAATTTTAAAAAAAGAACATATAGAAATGCATGGCTAATCATATAATAAAAAATGAGAAAAAAAGAAAAAGATATAGAAATCTCTTTCACCTGATGGCTTAGCAAAGCTTTTTCCTGTGGTTGTATGTATTTTTGGAATTTCTCAGTGAGTCACAGCCTTCAGAAAGGCCTGACATGGTTGTCTCATTAGCACTGAAACAATCATTTCACTCAGCCTGGTCTAAAAGAATAACATGTAAGGAACTAAAAAAACAGGAGGAGGAGGAGGAAAAAGGAGAAGAGGAAAAGAAAAAGGAAGGAAGGAAGGAAGGAAGGAAGGAAGGAAGGAAGGAAGGAAAAGGAAGGAAGGAAGAAGGAAGATAATCTATGAGAAATTTCACCGTTTTCTCTGTTACTGCCTTCTCCTCATAAAAAATAGTGGTAATATTGAGTTAATCAAATTGCAAATTCACTATCAACAGATTTTCCCACACCTTCTAGAAAACTAGTATTAGTTTTTAAATATATGCTAATTACTAGAGTTGGAATAATCTGCAAATTACAGACTGGCAGATGCTTCAGTCCTCTTACAGGTGATGAAAAGTCACCAAGACAGGTTTTTATAAATTTAAACTGTCAGATGATTCTAAACTGGTCAGATGCATTTTAGACTTAAGAAATCCTAAATATATACATTATCTATGTAAATTATTTAGGAGTTCCCTCAAACTAACAAAACATTGGGCATTATTAAATAGTATTTAAGAGCATCCACAGGAAACACTTCCCTTTTGATAGGGTTGTTTCACATTACCAAGCCACAGTTTCTTTTTGTTGTTGTTGTTGATTTGTTTGTTTTATTAAACAGGTTAAAAGAGTTAAGAGACTGAATCATTTAGAACACTGGTTTGGAAAGACACATGCAGTTAAGAGGCGAGTAAGCAATAGCATTATTAATAAGAATGAAATATATCATAACAGAAATACATCAACTTTTCTTTGTGTATTAATGCTTTTATTTATTCAAGGGATGATATATTCACAATGTGATTACTTTAATGAGTGGGCCAAGCGGAGCATAGGAGGAGATTACAAAAGGGTTTAGCAAATACAGATGAAAAGGTCTATGGAGACTTTTGAAGGGAAGCTAAGATTTTGCAAATGTGTGAACTTTACATTCTACAGGATAATTGTGCCCCTCTCTAGAGGTACCATGGGAAGAACATAGAAGAATTTGAAGTTGAAATTCACAACTGAATTTGAAATCTGGCTTTGTTTCTTTTACAGTTCATGGCCAGGTTGTCTATCTGCTCTGAGCTTTGTTTTCCTCAGTTGTAAAGGGAGATTATAAAGTTATACAATTTACCTCACAGGAGGAGTGGAGTAGGTGTTTAGAATCTCCTTTCACCTCCATCGAGATAATCACTTCTTTGGCACCCAACACTCACTGCCTCAGTATTCCTCTGACTTGATATATGAGGACAAATCTTATTAGATCCTTGCTTCCATTCTCCACCACTCATGTGGAGGTCTGGGATTCTTAACTTCAGGTGTCTTTCCAAACCAGGTGCTCCTCATCCCTGCCCTCTAATGTCAATATGGCTGGAGAAGGTGGGGGGCACTCCTTATCCTGTCCCCTGCTTCAATTTATATAGAGCACTTATCACCATTCAAGAATGTGGCTTAATATTTCCAGTAATTATTCGGTTTCTTTGTTAATTTTTTTTTTCTAAAACACGAACGCTGACTAAAAATGTAAATTCCACCACTGTGGGAAGGTGGTCCCTCTTACTTATTGCTGTGTCCCTGTGATTGTGACTGTGCTTAACACTCATTATACTCTCATTCTATGCTCATTTTCTTGCACCCCCTGTTCAAAGCTTTATTTGGGAGCTTTGTTGGTGAGAGCACTGAATGAGGTGACGCATGAGTCTTCTCTAAAACAAAGAAATTATATGGGGTTAAAAATATCCACATAAAAAGACATTTATGTATCATTATAGAAACAAGATAGGCATGGAATACAAGCTGATTTTGATCTTTCTTTGAATACAAGATTCCTTATGTCACTGTGTTCCTCGCCATTAAGTTACAGTTTAATTTTCTATTCACCGATTATGTTTATTTATTCAGACATTTTAGAAGAGTATAAAGCATACTCCTCAGTGAATCCCTGATTCTTGTGTTTAACAGTAATATGGACTTGCCATGCAAAGTAAAAACTAGTAAAATAGAAAAACTGACCCTACTGATTTTAAGACGTCATGGATAACAAAAACTAGTAAATTTCAAACTGTATAACATGATAAATGAGTATATGTTATTATTACACCCCAACTGCTTCACATTATCTCCTTAGGTGTTTTAATCAAACAAATAATAACTGACTTTGGAAAAGCATTAGAAGCAGTGCAGACCTATTTTTTTCATAAACTACTGAATGAAGGCTCATGTTTCCAGTACCCTGGAGTCCACTAAGAGCAATTGCATGTCAGTAGGGTAAAAATATGAGTGAGGCCAAAAGCCACCAATAGAAACAAAATATTTAACAGAAAATCTCACTGAAGTGAGTTGAATAAGTAAAAATAGCAGCATATGTACACTTCTCAAAATTCAGAACCTCAGAACACACATTAGCAAATATAAAATATTAGCAATCATGTAAGGTAAATTATCATGTCACAATGGATGAAACTAAGAATTATTAATAGAACATAGCTTGGAAATTTCCAAAATTTAAAACAGGTTGAATAGAATATGCATGAAGGAAGAAATCTCAGTAGATATTTTTTTAAATAATTTGAAACAAAGAAAATAAAATATGAAATCAAATTTATGGAAGGCAGTAAAAGCAGTGCTTAGAGAGTAAAGTATATTATGGAGCATTAATATATACTTTAAAGTGAAAGAAATATGTAAAATTAATAGTCTAAGCTTCCACATTAGCAAATAGGAAAATAGGAGCAATTTAAGCCTAAAGCCAGAGAATAAGGATACAATAAAAGTTGAAGCAGAGATCAATAAATTTGAAAAAAGAAAAGAAAAAAAAATGAACCAAAGTCCAGTTCTTTCAGTTTTTCTAAAGAAATATTGTATAAAAACTAAAGCAAGGGCTGTGGTTGTGGCTCAGCGGTAGAGTGCTTATCTAGCATATGTGAGGCACTGGATTCAGTTCTTAGCACCACATATAAAAAAATAAAATAAAGGTCCATTACATATATATATCAATTCCAGGAAAGTACAAACTAACTAAATTCATACTCTTATGAGATAACCTGAATAAATTCTACATCTATAACATAAAGAAACTGCATCAAAAATTTAATGACATTGTGAAAACTAAATCAGAAGGTCCCAATGTTTTCATGGACTCTGCCATTTAGAATACTATCAAGTATTCTACCTGGGATTTAAGAAAGCAATGACACTAATTCTCCAGAACCTGCTCTAGGAAATAGAAGTAGTAGAAGGAACACAACCTAATGCACTCTAAGAAGTGAGAATTGGCCTAATACAAAACCCAGAAAATATGTTTCTGGAATGAAAATGTATGGGGCAACCACTCTTATGGAGACAGATACAAAATTCATGGCCAAAATATTATCAAATCAAATTCAACATTTTCATACATTTTAATACATTAAAAAAAACTTTTTCAGGCCTGTAAGCCTGATTTAACATTCAAAATCAAACTCAATCAATTTGATCTACCACATCAACAAACTACAGATGAAAACCAAAATCAAAAACCTAATGTCACAGAATTGGCACAAAATCAAGCAAATAAAAAAATTGATATTATCCAATATCTATTCATGATGTTTCTTTAAAAAGTCAGGAAAGTTGAAATGAAGAAAATTTTCTCCACTCTGAGTAACTACATAAAACAAACAAACAAACAAAAGAACCTTCAAACCAACATCCTACTTAATGTTTTAATGGTGAAAAAAAAAATGATGCTTTCTCCTCATCAGGATCAAGATAAAGTTACTTTCTTTCACTAGTTTAATTCAATACCATACTGGAATTCCTTGCCAATGAAGCAAGGCAAGAAAATTTACTAAAATCCATATAAATTAGAAATGAAGAAATAATACTATTTTAATTTGCAGAAGACAAGATTGTCTATGTAGAAAAATTGTAAAGAATTAACAAAAGAACTCATATAACAAATGAGAGAGTATATCAAGGTCTTTGGATAAATGGTTCATATAGGAAATTGAATTGGCCATTTAATAGCAGTTAATAATTGGAATTTGAACTTAAGTAAAACATTTATATAACACTATAGACTATATGATTTCAATTTCCATTGCATTTAAGAAAAAATACATAAACAGATCAGTAGTTTTCTTTGGGCTTGGGAACGGTGGGGGGAAGACTGAATATATGATGCACATGGTACTTTTTCTTCAGGATAATGAAGTTATTTTGTATAATACTGTAATGGTAGATGCAAGACAATTAAGCATCTGGCAAAGCCTGTAGAATTTTACAGCACAGCGACTCGGCTTATGGTGTGCAAATAAAAGATAGTTTAGGAAGCCAGAAGATTTCAGGATTAAATGCAGAATGTGACCAAATAATATAAATGCATCACAACTGTATGAAATGATCTCACTAAAGGGGGTAAATGTTAAGATACTGACCTAAGTATCTTTGGAAATGAGCAGAGTTTGTAGGATGTAAGGCAAAAGTAATCTACATGGCTTGGACTCCAGTTGATAGACTTGCTAATCATGGACATGCAGGTTAACAGTTATGAACAACCACGCCTGTGTACTAGAGTTGAGCAGTTATGTATAAAGATGATAGACAATGGGAACTTCAAATCTTACTGTTGAGTGAGGAGTTACAGATAAGCAAAAGGAAGAGGCTAAAATAATTAATATTGTTGTGGATTATAATTGTAAAATTAATTCCTATTTAGCTTCATATAGATATGAATGGTTGCATACAGAGATATGTATTTACTTATATGCACATATAAACAGGTTATTGTTTGTGTGAATGTGTGTGAGTGTGTGTGTGTGTGTGTGCATACAATGAGAGGGCCTAATAACTTCCTGGCTTAATATCCCAGTAGTAGTGATCACACTCAGTGTTGTAATCTTCATTCAAATACCTTTATTCAATGATAGAATCAAGGGCTCCTTGAAGAAATGGATAATTCTAAACTGTAGGAAATATACCAGATGAGCTGGAAGCATCTTGCAATTCCAGAAAACAAACAAACAAAAAATTAAATTTAAAAAGGAAACTCTTATCCACAAAAATAGAAATATTACCAAGGGGCACAGGGTACAAATGAAAGAAACCACATAATTAATGAAGAACTATTGAATTATCACCAAATTATGAAATAATTATTCATGTTTCCATAATGATATAAACTAATGCTTAAAAGGTTGTGGTAATAAAGGTACATTGATAGATGATTAGTGGGACTGAAAATTAGTATAAACACTCTGGAAGCAGCATGGGGAATCCTCAAATGACTATGAAAAAACAACCATAGAACTGGGGGTTAAATCTGACATAATCACAGATGCATGAAATATAATTTGATTCATCTCAATCCAAGTACTTCCTACTTGGCTTCCCTCCTCCCCCTCCCTACTTTCCTTCTTCTACTCTAGTGGTCTCCATTCTATTTATTTATAGTTTTATTTCAAATTAGTGATATATAGATATACACATATATATATACCCACACAGACAACACACACACACACACACACACACACACACACACACACACACACATATATATATATACACACATACACATACACATACATACATACATGCACATATAAAGGAGAAATTCACTGTGGTATATTCATATATGTACATGGGCTAGTTTGACCAGTTGCTTTCCACAGTTCTTTCCTTTTCCCATTCCTTTTCTCTTCCCCTCAATTCTCTTCTGCTACTCCACTGACCTCTCTGCTGTTTTCATGGAATTCCCTCCCCCTCATTTTCCACTTATTTTCATCTAGCTTCCACATATGAGAGAAAATAATCAACTCCTGATTTTCTGAATCTGGGCTTAGCATGATGTTCTTCAATTCCATCCATTTACCAGCAAATTCCATAATGTCTTTCTTCTTTATGGCTAAGTAAAACTCCATTGTGTATATATACCATATTTTCTTAATCTAGTTATCTCTTTATGGACACTTTAACAGGTTCCATAACTTGACTATCATGAATGGCACTACTATAAACATTGATGTGGCTGTATCACTCACTATATGTGGATTTTAGTTCTTTTTGATAAATACAGAAGAGTGGGATAAGCTGGGTCATATGGTGGTTCTATTCCTAGTCTTTTGAAGAATCTCCATTCTGCTTTCCAGAGTGTTTAGACTAATTTCTAGTCCTACAGAAATGTATGAGTCTACTTTTTCCCTCGGATTCTTGCCAGCTTTACTATTATTTGTATTCTTGATGATTGCCTGCTCTAACTTAAGTGAGATGAAATCTTAATGTAGTTTTTGATTTGCATTTCTCTGATTGTTAGGGGTAGATTTCTCATGTCAGAAAAAGTACACTTTAAGACAAAATTAATCAGAAGAGACAAAGAAGGTCACTTCATACTGCTTATGAGAATCATAAAAAACAAGATATAATTATCATAAATATTTATGTCACAAGTTCAGTGTACTTACATACATAAAACAAACCCTTCTGAATACAAATAAACAAATAGACCACAATACATTAATACTCATAAGACAGGAGATAGAAATGAAGACCACAGAGAATAGGTGGTCCCACCACCCCAAATTAAACCCTAAGCTAAACCCTGTTTTTATTTTATTTTATTTTTTTAATTTTGTCTGCCTGACTGGAAGGCCCCATTCTTGCTAGGATGCCCATAAATTCTATTGTTGCCCCTGGTTTCCTTGACCATTCTAACATTGATCAACCCCAAAGAATAGAAACTATTTTGAAAATGTGTATTCCAATATACTAGAAAATCTAGAAGATACTAACAAGATTAACTTCTCTTTCTAACAGGAGAGCAAAACCTGTTATCCAAAGTCTTCAAGAAATCACCCAAAGACCTACAATGACAGCAAAACTACAGACCAACCTCATTTATGAACAGATATCCTACAGTGTGTTAAAGAAATAACACACCAGAAAAAAAAATGCTTTTATCTCAGAAATGATCTTATAGCTTGACATGAAATTCACTGACATGGTTGACTTCACTCACAGGTTAATTCACATACATCTAGGGAGACACATATTCCAGTCCTTGTATAAAATCTTAATCATGTTACCAAATATAGTTGTCAAATATTTAAGAGCTTTTTGAGTTCACAAAACATAGTTAAATTCACAAATCTACCCTTTTTTTAGAGAGAGAGAGAGAGAGATAGAGAAAATTTTAATATTTATTTTTTTAGTTTTCGGCTGACACAACGTCTTTGTTTGTATGTGGTGCTGAGGATCGAACCCGGGCTGCAGGCATGCCAGGTGACTGTGCTACCACTTGAGCCACATTCCCAGCCCACAAATCTACTCTTAATACATAAAATATAAAGTCCCTAAAATTTTTTCAACATTTTTATCACACCCATCAAAATTGCCTGTGTGATGTGTTTCCTTCAGCAACCCCCCCCCCACACTGGCCTGTATACATATGCTTTTATTTCTTACCCTACCAGATTTCAATTAGTTCTTTCTTTTATCTTCATTCAAATATTAGTTCTCTGCTCTTTCTAAAGTAGACCCTATTAGATCCTTAGTGTTTCCTAATGGTTTTCCTTAGCATACGTTACTAACAGTCTAAGGAACTAATGAGACAACATAGAAATATTGTGCCAAGAAAGAAGAATAGGAAGAAATGGAAAGCTAGAAACTTCAAAGTTGCCCTTAATGGTTGGCAAAAATCAAAATAATTAATCTGAGTC
Organism: Spermophilus citellus; assembly: GCF_964194105.1. Taxonomy (NCBI): domain Eukaryota; kingdom Metazoa; phylum Chordata; class Mammalia; order Rodentia; family Sciuridae; genus Spermophilus; species Spermophilus citellus. Next base: position 249,982,168 of record NC_138182.1, on the reverse strand, counting down.
AATGTATATTACTCAGCCACTATATGTTAACAGATAATAACCTTAGAGTTATTTTAATATTAGCATTCAGAACTCTTCCTAATAAATGTTAATTGTGACTAAGACAATTTCTTAAACTTATTTTTTTTTTGTAGTTGTAGATGAACAGCATGCCTTGATTTTATTTGTTCCATTTTTATGTGCTGCTAAGGATCAAACCCAGTGCCTCACACATGTTAGGCAAGTGCTCTGTCACTAAGCTACATCCCCAGCCCTAAACTTGACTTATTATTAAAGAAACATTAAGAAGTTTTGCAGAAAGGATGAAATCATCTATTAGCACTTGTGGAAAAATTCTCTTTAGGGGAAAAATATAGATTCTTACCTCACTCTGTATTCACTAGTATACTTCAGATGGATTAATACTAAAATAAAAATGTAATAAAGGTATGTACTACAATAAAAAATAGATTAAATTATGATTATAAAGTAATAGTAATAATACATGTGGTAAAAATAAAGAGATGAAAATATGGAAAGCAATTCCCTAATTGTGCAGTGTATAAAACATATTTTAAGGACACAAAATCTCTATTGCCTTAAGAAAGGACAGACTAATTCACATAAATAGCAGTGACGTTGAGAATGTTGAAAGCTTCCATGAACAAAGTTAGGAATCAAAGCCCAACCTTGGAGAAGGTAATTACAGCATATGTAAGAAATGTATTAAGACTGTTTCTACAAATAAGATTTGAAAACACAGTAGAAATGTGTGCAAAGTATAGGAATAAAAAAAGTCCACAACTGAGATAAATCTGTGAAGAAATGCATTAACCTCAACAGAAATAGCAAAAATGCAAACTCAACAATAAGTAAATGCCATTTTTATTTGTTAAGAGAACAAAAATAAAAACAAACTGTCAAAGCAAACATACAGTTTTATCTAAAGCATCTTGGTGCTATTTATCTTAGTTTAAAAATACATATGCTCTTTAACCCAGTAACTCAACTACTAGGCGATTTTTGTATATATATGCCTTATTGTAGGAAAAAGTTGGAAACAATCCAAATTTCCAGACTTTTGGGCAACATGAGCTGCCAATGTAATAAAGGCTACATTTCTCACCCTTCCTCAGAATTAGAGGTGGTCCTTTGACTAAATTCTGAATAATCCTATGTGAATATCAGTGATGTTGGCAATTTGGGGGCACATATCTAAAGATCAGCTAGTAGCTTTTCCTTTCTTCTGTTCTCTCTGCACCATCCCATGGGGAACATGTCAAAATATGGTAGAAAAAAATCAGTTCATCCCATGTGGGCAAGAAGAAAGAAAATTACAAAAGAAATACTCTAGTGTGTGACAGACTGATAAAATAAATGGAATCTAGGTTCCTGAAAACTCTTGCAGAGAGAGCTCCAACTCTTTGTGAACCTTGGAATGACAGAAAATTATACTTTTAATCTGGCTTAAGCAACTATTATTTAGTTACAGCAAAAAAAGAAAGAAAGAAAGAAACAAACAAACAATACCCCGACCAATGTGGTAGTAAATGCACATGCATTGAACCCGTGCTCATGAAATATGAGATCATTGTAGCAACTTTTGTCAGAATTCAGTTACAAGTTCATATTCAAATTCCACATACTATCATTATTACATGTCCAAAATTCTGGACAAGACATGGATCTTCAACTACTAAAATTTCCTCTTAGTTGCATTTTGTGTTTTACTAACCTCCAAAGTAAGAGCCATCTGTCAGCTTCATTTCTTTACTGGATTTTGTGATGACACCAGCGACACCATGTTGAATGAAATACATTTTTTTACCCACGGCACCTTCTCGTATGATATAATCTCCTGGTTGAAACACTTCAAATCTCAACTTGCTCAGCATGGCAGTCACGAAATTAGGATCCGCATTGGCAAAAAGAGGCATGGTAGCCACCAGTTTTCGACAGTTGAAGTTGACTATCTCCTAAAAATGGCAAGAGTAAGCAAAAGTATTAGGAGACATTGTAATCAAATGTGGGAGAAAAGCATGTTTTGAAGTTCAAAAAAATATATGTTGCATAATATTGCAATTTTAATTTAGAATAAAAAATACATAAATTCCAAAGGTCTAATATCTACATTCTCATCACTTTCAGGAATTGTTTTTATTTTTAGTTTTCTTCTGATGAAATTTGGCTTTCCCACCACTGAGAATAGTATAGGGAATGTAACTGTATTTAATATTTTCTAATTAAATATGTAAATATCTCAATTGGAGAATATCTAATTTCTTTATTACTCTCTACGAGAATTTGACAACCCCAAATGTGGAAGTTTAGTCTTCCTTTCATGTTTTAGTCATGAAGAGAAAAAAACACATTGCTTCCTCTTAGCTATATAACATTACTCTTCTGCATAACACTGTGTCAAACAATTTAAATTGTGCATACAGGGTTATGGTTTCTAAAACAAGGGCCTCGCTGTCTGCCAGAAAAAAAAAAAAAAGCACTTTAATGCATTTCCTTAAAGTCTGTCATTCACTTTAGAATGAGAACAATGGAGAGTACAGAGAAAGGTTATCCAAAGGTTATCCAATCTAAAATCATAAATTCAATCTGTGTCTGGGCTGGATCAGAAAATTGCTCTTTCCAAAGCCTCTTGGGTTTCCATTGGAAGTCTTGGGCTGGAGAGAGGCCACGTTCCCATTTCTGACTTTGATTTCTAGGGACAGTGCAATTTTAAATTAAGAGATCTGCATGTTTGGTTTCATTTTGTAGATTCTGGTCCAAATTAGACTTACTGTTATTTTTCTGGACCACAATAGAGATATGTGGAAAACATTTTTAATCTTATAAATCAGATATATGATAAAATAGACAATGGTAATCTGAGTTTCACCAGAAAGCCATTTCTTAGAAATTCCTTCACCAAGAACACCCACGAAAATGATTGATCTGAATTTGGAATCTTGCTTAAGAGATACAGAAAATTCTCCTAAGGAGGTGGAAGGAGAGAAAAATGAAATGAAGGTAATTAACTGAGTCTGAGTACTGAGTCCACTACCTTTGGGGAAATGTGTTATGCAAACTCTATGATGCTGTGACTGAAAATGGTCCCTGATCTGACTTTGTAAGATGGTACGTGGTATCACCTTGGGATAGACAAAAAAAAAAATTCTATCTGATGAAGAAAGAAAAAGTATCACACATACACAACAGAGTACTACTGAGTCATAAAAAAAGATGAAATCCTGTAATTTGGGGCAATATAGTTAGAATTGGAGAGCATATTAAATTAAATGAACTAAGTATAGAAAGGCAAGTCACATAATCTCACTATAAACAGACTCTAAAAAATTTGATCCCATGGAAGGTGAGAGAGGTATGCTTGCTGCCAGAGACAGAGAAGAGTAGAAAGGAGTGAAAGATAGGAAGACGTTCATCAATGGGTACCAAGTTAGAGTTATATAGGAACATGAAGTTCTGAGGTGCTATTGCATAGTCTTGGAATATAGCTAACAATAATGTATTGTGCACTTCAAAAAGATAAAATAAAAGGAGTTTTAAGTCTCCCTATAAAGAAATGAAAAAAATGTTTAGACAGATGTGTTTGCTTTGATTGGAACATTACAGAATACATACATCTATAAAAACATAACATGGCAACCCATAAATAAGTACATGGTTTACATAAATTTAATTAAAAACAGTTCCAGCTGAAACAGAGGGTGCATTTTAGATCCACCTGGGGGAGATGGGGGTAGACAGAGCATTTCATACTCAACAATATCCTGTGAGTTCAGCAAAACAAAGTAGTTCCTTTAACAGTAGAGCTTCATGAAAGATAATAAAATACTTAAAAATTGGCAACAATAATCAGAAACTAAACAAGGCAACACAGACAAGAGAAAGATATTACATGTGATATTTGTGCAGCAGCATCTTATCCTGGGTAATTCATACTAACTCAATGATTGGCTGTGTCTGTGGCGATTTGTAATCTATTTTATCTGGTGCTAAACAGTTGGGGTATAAGGTGTGTGACTATCATAATGTTCAGCCCATAGTAAGTGCTCAGTAAATATGCAGGCATATGATATAAAAAGGAAGAAAAGAGGGGGGAGGGAAAGAGGGTAGTCCTAAACTGGGGGAAAATGTGCTCATAAAGATTAGTTTTATTCTCTTTGGGAAATAGTCACCTTCAAACTCTCACACTGCTTTCTCAAGCAAGTGTTGTGAGAAACAAGCCTCATATATATGAAAGATATCCTTTCTGCCATTCAAAATAATTTTATAGGAAAAAAACACAGGGAAATTAAAGGTGAAATGGAATTAAAGATTTAGAGATAATGTCATTTAAAAAAATTGCAGAAAAATTGGTTATTTCACATGCTCTCACATGTGAAATGCCAGAATAATATCATGTGGGAAACTGAAAATACATTTGATTGTAGAAGAAGTAAGTGTTCAAGTGATAATAAAATGGAAAATATTTCATATATGTTCTTTGATTTGGATTATGTAAATTTTTCACTTCACTATTGTCTTACATTTTATTTTAGAAAGAAATTGGAAATATTTTCATAATATTTCAACTGATCTTTCTTTACATAACTTTATAGGATACGGTATATATTCAGATATATCACTTGAAATTGCTATGCTTATAATATTGCCAGGGTAATTTAATTTTATTACTTTTGTTTGAAGGAATCAATTCATTCTTTTCCTCTCTCTATAGAACTTTTACTTCCACATGAATGTGTTTGATTGAAAACATAAATCCTCAAAAACAAATTATAGGGAAATATGAAATGAAACACACTTCCTTGGCTCTAAAATCTTTCCTTTTACATATTTTCATACGTGCACATGGGAAAATTATGTTAGATTTATTCTACTGTCTTTCCTGCCCAACTTCCCCTTCTTCCCCTTTGTCTACTCTATTGAACTTCTCTTTTTCTTGTCCTACCATGTTTATTGTGGTTTAGCTTCCAAATATCAGCAAAAACATTTGACCTTTGGGTTTTTTTGTTTTGGTTTTTAGGTTTGCTTTTTGTACTTAGCACATGTACTTTTGAGTATTAGTTTAGTAGAAACAATCATATTAATGGCTTGAGCTCCAGGTATCATCTATCTGGATTAAATTGAAGAAAGTTCACTTGATGATGTCCTGACAATCGTAAAGTGCTCCAAATTACTAAGGCATTTAAGATATTGTTGTTTTTAAAAAAATATATAATCCCTTTTTTTTTTACTGCAGCATCTTATAGCAGCAGAAAGTATAGACATATCAAAGACAAACAAACAAATAAAAACATCAACAACAGCAAAAAAAGTCCATGGAGCTGAGAGAATTTCATAGGGACACTGGGGTCAGCTGAAAGAGTACCTGTAGTCAAAGCTGAAACACTTTGAGAAACAAACCACATCATATAACATTAGATGAAACCTAGAGCATAAAATAAATAACCAAGGGCCCATACAGACAGAGAGAAGTGACAAAATAAATGAGACTAGATAAACCTCCTGTTCAAATCTTGAATAGAGACTTCCTTCTGAAGAAAGTGAGGCACAATTCCCCATTCTTCTGGGGTGGGCGGAGCTTAGTGACTTCCTTTAAAGAGCACAAGAAGGAACAGGGGAGAAGGCACAGCTTTACTGTGGGGAAACATGGCTAATACCACTTCAAACAAGATTGTCAATGTTAAATCAATAGTGATAACTAATGCCCATTACGTGTACCTTCATGTGGCATAATGAGGACATTTTATTTCTGTGGTGTTCTTCCCAACGTCCATTAAACCAGTTTAAACATGATGAAAACATCAATACGCCCCAATTGAGGCCCATTCTACACAAATCTTGACCAGCATTACTCAAGTCTGTTAATATGATCAAAAACAAGGGAATTCTGAGAAAATTGTCACAGCTAAGAGGAAACTAAGGAGACATGATGATTGTGTAATGTCATTTCCTGATACAACTCTGGGACAGAAAAAAGAAAATTCAATAAAAGCCAAGAAAATCTGTATAATGTTCAGAGTCAAACAATAATGCCTCAATACATATCATTCATTTACTGTGAACATACTAATAGTTTGGCACCATGATCAAGTGAGGTTCATTCCAGGGATGCAAGGTTGATTCAACATAAGGAAATCAATAAATACAATTCATTACATCAATAGACTAAAGATAAGAATAATAATATGATTGTATCAATTGATGCAGAGAAAGCATTGACAAAATACTGCACCCCATCTGTTCAAAACATTAGAAAAACTAGAAATAGTAGGAATATACCTCAACGTTGTAAAAGGTATCTATGCTAAATCATTTTACATGCAAAAAAATGGAAGCTTTCCCTTTAAAAACTATAACAAGACAGAGATACCCTCTTTTACCACTTTTATTCAACATAGTCCTTGAAACTCTAGCCAGAGCAATTAGAAAGATGAAAGAAATTAAAGGGCTACAAATAGGAAAAGAAGAACTCAAACTATCATTATTTGATGATGACAAAATTCTATACTTGAGGATCCAAGAAACTCTACCAGAAAACATCTAGAATTAATAAACGAATTCAGTAAAGTAGCAGGATATAAAATTAATACCCATAAACCAAATGCATTTCTATACATCAGTGATGAATCATGTGAAAGAGAAATTAGGAAAACTATCCCATTCACCATAGCATCAAAAAAAAATAGTTGGAAATCAACTTAGCAAAAGAAGTGAAAGACCTCTACAATGAAAATTACAGAACAAAAAGAAAGAAATTGAAGAAGATCTTAGAAGATGGAAAGATCTCCCATGCTCTTGGATAGGCAAAATTAATGTTGTTAAAATGGCCTTACTACCCAAAGTGCTATACAGATTCAATGTGATTCCAATTAAAATACCAACATCATTCCTTATAGAAATATAAAAGGCAATCATGAAATTCATTTGGAAAAATAAGAGACCCACAATATCCAAAGCAATCCTTAGCAAGAAGAGTGAAGCAGGAGGCATCACAACACCAGAATTTAAACTATTCTACAAACCTATTGTAACAAAACGGCATGGTATTGGCAACAATCTAGACATGTAGACCAATGATACAGAATAGAAGGCACAGAGACAAACCCACATAAATACAGTTATCTCGTACTAGCCAAAGGAGCCAAAAACATACATTGGAGAAATGATAGCCTCTTCAACATATGGTGCTAGGAGAACTGGAAATCTATATGCAGCCAAATGAAAATAAACCCCTCTCTCTCACCATGTACAATACTCAACTCAAAGTGGATCAAGGACCTAGGAATTAGACCAGAGACCCTGTGCCTAATAGAGGAAAAAGTAGTCCCAAGTCTTCATCATGTCAGATTAGGCCCTGAATTCCTTTACAAGACTCCTAAAGTTTAAGAAATAAAATCAAGAATCCCATAAATGGGATGAATTCAAACCAAAAAGCTTCTTTTAAGCAAAATAAACAATCAATGAGGTGAAGAGAAAGCCTACATTTGGGGAGCGAACTTTTGCCACATGCATGTCAGATAGGGCACTAATCTCTAGGATATATAAAGAACTAAAAAAAATTCACACCAAAAAAAAAATTAATAAATGGGTTAAGGAGCTGAACCGACACTTCTCAGAAGAAGATATACAATCGATTAACAAATATATGAAAAAATGTTCAACATCTCTAGTAATTAGAGAAATGCAAATCAAAACCATTCTATGATTTCATCTCATGGCAGTTATCAAGAGTATAAACAACAATAAATGTTGGTGAGGATGTGGGGGGAAAGGCGCACTCATACATTGCTGTTGGGACTAGGAATTGGTACAACCACTCTGCAAAGAAGTATGGAGATTCCTTAGAAAACGGAATGGCACCACCTTTTGACCCAACTATCCTACCCTTCAGTCTATACCCAATAACCTTAAAAACAGAATACTATAATAATGAAGCCACATCAATGTTTATACCAACTCAATTAACAATAGCTAAACTGTGAAAGCAAATTTGATGTCCTTCAATAGAAGAATGGATAAAGAAGTTGTGGTATATATACACAATGGAATATTACTTAGCATAAGAGAATAAAATTATGGAATTTGCAGGTAAATGGGTGAAGTTGGAGAATATCATGGTAAGCAAAGTAAGCCAATCCCAAAAAACCAAAGGCCAATTGTTTTGCTCTGATCAGTGGACACTGATCTGTAAAGAGGGAGGGCATTATAAAAAAATAGTTACAGCACATGTACCATACTAAAATAAAATAATGATATTAAAATAGGTGAAATTGGGCATGAGGTAAATAGTATCACTCTATAAAAATAAGTAAAGTAGGTAGTAAATAGGATCTTTGTATTATTATACAAACACAAAGTATTCTACAATAAAAAGATTTATTAAAGATGTAATCGTTAGAATTTTTAAATTTTTTAAATTTTTTAGTTGTAGTTGGACACAATACTTTTATTTTATTTATTTATGTTTATGTAGTGCTGAGGATCAAAAACAGGGCCTCACACATGTGAGGCAAGATGTCTATTGCTGAACCATAATCGCAGTCCCAGTCGCTAGTTTTTATAAAAATAAAAGAGGTATTTTGTCTTGGGATTAAAGCACATTTTCTTTAAACACTTATCTAAAAGCAAGATAAAAAAAGATTTATTAGTAAATATTTGAAAACACTCATATCATAATGCAGTATGATAAAAAATACCAAGGGGCTGAATGTATCTCTTTCTATTGCTCAGCTAAACCATTAAGAACAAAAAAAATTATATGAGTATCTTATCATTTTCACCCATAGGCATATGTTTCTCTCCAATATATATTTTACAAACACAAAAATCCATAATCATCTCAAAGTAGGAAATTTATTTTGCTCCATCAAAGGTACCAGAAATGAAGAAATTTCTTCCTTAAAGAAATATTATCACATAACTTAAATAGTACCAATGTATTTTCTATTTTAATATATTTTAAGTTGTCAACTAGCAAAAGAATGGATTTCTAAGGTTACTGATTTCATCTCTTCTTAAAATTTCAAAATCAGCTCACATTAATAAATTAATTTATATATGAGATTATTATTTTTAAAATTATTTGGATAAAATAAGCTACAATAACTCATAAAGGCAAATGCCAATTTTTTTCTTATATATGTTAGAGAAAGGTGTAAAAGGAAAAAAAGAAGTCATGTAAGCAAAAGGAAGATATTTTGGTAGAAAATATTGGGGGAGGGAGCAGGAGAAAGAAAGGGTACTGGGGAATGAAATTGATCAAATTATATTATATGCATGCACAAATATGCCACAATGAAATTCACTATTTTAACAATTATTGTAAACCAATAAGAACTAAGTAAGTTAAAAACAAAAATATATAAAATAAATGACAATAAATATTTAGTGTAAAGAAAATTCATTTAGTAAATACACTATTTATTAGGTTCTTGAGAGTGGACTTGCTTAACTGATGATAATTATGACAAGTGTCATGATCCATAGAGGATATTTTGCATATAAAAGGAACAATATGTTTTAAGTGTGCTGTCTAAACAAATGCAAAGAATGTATTTCTGAAATAGTCTTTTTGAATAAGTTGTCACACAGTAAATTGCATGAGGCTTGCAGCTTCATTTATTCTTTTGAAGAAAAGCTCAGACAGAACAGTAATTGCCCAGAAAGAACAGGCCAGCCGTCTTGGCACCTGGAGAGTATTTTCTCCCTCAGAGCTTGCCAACTAAGTTCTAAAATTCCTAGCTGGAAACAAAACATTGGAAAGCCAAATAAATACACTCAGATGCTTTGGGAAGTGATGCAGATTATTCCCTCTAATATCTCAAGTTATTTTTAAAAAATGTTATCCAGAATATCCTAAGTTAGAACCCAAAGTGTAAATATATTTATATTAGTTGAGCAGGTATTTTTTTTGGGGGGGGTAATTGGTATTGAACTAAAGAGTACTCAACTACTGAGCCGTATCCCTAGCCCTATTTTGTATTTATTTAGAGACAAGGTCTTACTTAGTTGCTCAGTGCCTCCCCATTCTTGAGGCTGGTTTTGAACTTGCTATCTTCCTGCCTCAGCCTCCCATGCTGCTGGGATTACAAGTATGCATCACTTACACACAGCTGAGTAGGTATTTTAAAGATTATATGAAACAAATAATTTAATGTAGGATTTTCCTGGGCCCTGCTATTCAAGTAAACTGAACAGTCATTCAAAACTTCTAAAACACATGCATGCATACATGCAGACACACATACAGATACATACACATCCAATATTTACTTTTGGATGCTTTTTGCTATATAGAAATCATTAATCCTGCTACAGAATAGTGCTAAGACTTTAAATAAATTTTCATCTCTTAAAAATGACCTATATGACAATAAAACCACAACAAAGCACCTGACTTTGCTCTTATTTTGACATGATGTCAGTTTATTTCAGATATGAATGCCTTTGTCTTCAGAGTTCTTCCCATTATTCCGCTAAAGTATGGCAGGGTGATTCACATTCATTGTTTGGTCATAGTGTGGGAAGGTTTTTTCTTAGATACAACATAGACATAGTTACCTTCACACTTTTTCCCCCAGTACTGGGGATTGAACTCAGGAGCACTCTACACTGAATGACATCCTAGTCATTTTTCATTTTTTATTTTGAAATTAGGTTTACCTAAAATTCCTAGATTGGTCTTGAATTTTCTAATCTGCTGGTTTAGCCTCATAAATAGCTGGGATTATAGATATCCACTGGTGCACCTAGATAAATGTGTACATTTTAAGTGTCCACAAATCTTAAGTGAATTTGTTCAAATCTATACAACTGTGTCACTCCCAGATCCAGATCCAGAACACTTTTTAAATGGCTTTGTTTGGCTCCTGCTCAGCCAATCCCAGAGGTTCTAGCTATTCTGATTTCTATCACTGTAACATGCTTTGTGTTTTTCAAATTCATCTAACTAAAATCACTTGCTATGTAGTCTTATTTCTTGATACTTTTTCTCAACATTATGTCAATATGATCACACATGGGTGGTCTGTTGGAAATTCATTCATTTTTTAAAAATTTTTGGCTGTATTTCATTATTTGGGCATGTCATAATAATATTTGTACATCCTGCTTTTCATGATAGTTGAGTTGTTTCAAGGTGTAAGCTAATAAAATAAAGTTGTAATGAACATTCTCAAGTCATATGCTTGTTTTTCTCTTCTATGTGTTACAGTGGATTTTCTAGTTAATAGACTAAGCATATGTTTAAGGTAAGGTAGCCCTAAAAGTTTTCCTAGATGATTATTATGTTGCTCTCATTCCAGCAATATATAAAGTTTCATTTGGTCAAGATCCATGACAAACTTTGATTTTATCATTCTTCTGAATTTTAGCCACTTGGGGGTATGTAAAGATATGTTATTATTTTGCTTTTTATTTTTTGTAGTTTTGATGGAATTTCCCCATGGGTAATGCCATCATATACATTTTCTTAGCCAGTTGGTCAGTTGAACATCCTGTTCTGTGAAGTACCAAGTCAAGAGTTTCTCCCTGATAGGAAAGGTTGCAGAATACAACAGACACTAGTATGGCAGTATATATAAACGTGGCTGTATAACCAATGTGATTCTACAATCTGTACATGTGGTAAAAATAAGAATTCATACCCCATTTGAATCAAATGTATGGTATATGATATGTCAAGATCATTGTAATGTTTTGAGCAACCAATTTAAAAAAAAAGAAAAGAATACTCAGGGACTCAGGAGGTTGAGGCAGGAGGATTGCAACAAGTGCTGGGGATGTGGCTCAGTGGTTAAGTGTTCCTGGACTGAATCTCTGGTATAGCTTGTAATATAGCTCAGAAATTATCTTTTTCCAAACAATAATTGCATTAGCAGATTATAATTAAAAGAGAATCATATTTCCATACAGATGCTATAACTCAAATTTATGTTTATAGGATATAACATATTTTCAAGCATATGATAATAAATAAGTCTTGACTATTAAAAAAAGAGTTTCTCCCTTTTTTTCTACTTCAGTTATTTTTATATCTTTGGCAAGATTGTTGTGGGAACATGCACTACACTGTCTTTGCCTCATCTGTGGGTTGTCCTTTCATAGTGTAGTTGTTTTGTTGGGTAATTTTTTCCCCAGTTTGTTTAACTTTATAACAACCAGGAAAAAATGGGGTATGATATGTTTAGAATGATTTTTTACCCATAAATCTGTACTTCACAATCATATACATTATGATACCCTAGGAAAGTTTAAGCAACATCTTATTTGGTTATTATAAAAAAGAATAGAGATATTTTAAGGTTCCTGCTAGCACTATAATTCTATATTGATAACCTAAATATCACTATGGAAAGTTCAATTTTGTGAAACATCTAATTCGGCTCAAATCTACAACAATATTATTATTCTAAATAGTGTATTTCTAAAATGAATTAAACATGGCAGTTATAAATATAATTACCATGATAGCACGAAAGAATCATACAGAAATCGAAACAAAATGGATCAGTTGTTACACTGCTGAATTCCTGTATTCCAACACTCCATGGTTTTAGACTATGCAGAGCATATAAGAGTTTCCTTCTGAGAACTGAGACAGATGTTCAAAAGGCATCCACACCTAGACTTCTACAGCGACTTAGACATGAGTAAATGCATATAGTCAAATCCTTTTCAAGTGACACTCCATCTTCTAGAATATCCTATATAAGAGTACTCTAATGTTCCATTTTCCTTTCCAATTCAGTAGCCTGAATTAGGTATAATTAAAAGATAACTGGATATGTTTAGGCACTTCTGCAAGGCAGAAATCATTCCAAGAAGTGTAATAAAAAAAAATGTTTTCTTACTTATTTATGGGTTTCAGTTATTGCTCCTGTTAAAAAATATCAACTTATTTTATTCTCACAGCAACCCTACATCTTAGAAATTCTATAGAAGATATTAAGTAATCTTCCTTGACCACACACTTCCAAGAGGAAGAAGAGTGGTTTGTTAGGCAGTGTGGTTTCATGAGTTGGGGTTTAATAGATTCTGAAAAATTAAGCTTTTGCTGTATTCTGAGAAGCCACTTTATGATTACTGTCTAGAATCACCACAAACCCTAAAGTTTTAGATATTAACCATAAATTGCTTCTTTAAATTTTATACATTTTGAGAGTATGTCTGGACATTTGCTGATAGGTAGCAAACTAATAGCATTGGCTTTGACTCTTATTTCCTGAGAGCAACAGTTTTTAAAAATTTGCATTTAAATGCATATATATATATATATATATATATATATATATATATATAATATCTATATTTAATATCTTCTTACTCCCTACAATTAGTGTATTTGACCGGCTTTTTAAGGCAATAGCATTTGATATCTTTGGTCTATTAAGCAAGGAACTGCAATAACAACAGAGACCAGAACTCATTGTTTGGGTGGGTGGGGGGGAATTCTTCTCTTGAACAATAGAGGACACTGAACAAGCTGAAAATATTCCTCATGGCTTGACTATGTCTTTTATTTTTAAAATATTCTGGATATTTGTTTATTCAAAGATAGGTATGTCAACTTATCCCTAAGTATCCCCCCAAGGAATACTGTAATTTGAGTACAAGTTTGAGATGTAGGAAAGACGAAGGGAATATAATTTATTAAGTATCCATTTTGAGTTTAGTACTTCATGTTTTATTTCTCATTTCTTTCTTGGGAAAAACAAACTAAGAAAAAGCTTGCATTTGGTCTTATTTTCCAACATTTACAGAAGAAGAAAATGGCCCTTGAAGTAAGGAAGTGCATTGCCCAGGCCACAGAGCTAGAGAGCATGTGGAGAGAAACTGTCATGCTCATTCACCCTGACCCTAGGGACTTGTCGTTATCAGTATCCAAGTCATAGAAGCGTAACACTTTTAGGTCATTCACATTTTAACCAATTTTTAATGCCATATTATATGCAGTCTGCATATTTTCATAAAACATTATTTAATTGCTATAGGTTTACTGTTGCAGAATTCTTTTAAGATACATAGTTCTAGATAATAAACAAAATTTACATTAAACATTTGTGTTTTATTATATATGATTCCAAGTTTTCTTGGAAAATAGCTACTTTAACAATTAGTCAATTTTTTCAAGAACTAAAAAATAAATTGTTCTATGCATAAAATAAACTATATTTTAAATTATCAAGGCTCATTTATGTATCAGGTAAATAAGAAGCATTTCCTCTGTGTCTCACCAAAAAATTAGTATAAAAGGTCAATACAAAAGAAAACAAATGAGATCTTCAAGCATAACTAAGTGATTCATAATGATTTTGGTGAACAAACATCCCAATCAACCATGAATTAATTTCCTGTAATAACTCTGCAACATAGTCAAAAATGATAGAAGGGAAAAAGGGAAAAAGAAGGCACTAGTGACTGGGATATCCACAATACTTTGGAAAAGTAAAACTGGGGACTAGAGCTCCTAACAAGTGGTAATATTCTTCCTTTAGCTGCCCTGGCCCTGGTGAAGTTAATACAAATATCCACATACTGTATGTCTTATGTGACAGATGGCAGCTTCCACTCTATTTTCTTTTTTTTTTTTTAAGAGAGAGTGAGGGGGGGGGGAGAGAGAGAGAGAGAGAGAGAGAGAGAGAGAGAGAGAGAGAGAGAGAGAATTTTTAATATTTATTTTTTAGTTCTCGGCGGACACAACATCTTTGTTGGTATGTGGTGCTGAGGATCGAACCCGGGTAGCACGCATGCCAGACGAGCACGCTACCGCTTGAGCCACATCCCCAGCCCATCCACTCTATTTTCAAAGGACCATTTTCATCAGAGGGTACTGTCTATATGGAGCATTAAGACCGTGGTGACAATGATTGTTAATGTTTATTGAATGGTTTGTGTTTTCTCATTTAATTATAACAACCCAATAAAATAGTTACATTATTAACTTACACATGAGCCAAATGTGTGGCAAGGAGGTTGCAGCATGTCAAAATCAAATTACATCTAGGAAGCGAAGTCCACATTTGGAAGTAGGCTTTTGGAGCAGCATTGCTTACAATGGCAAATGGAGTTACTGACCATTTCAAATGTGGCTATCATGACTGAAACACTAAAATTTCAATATATTTCATTTTAATCCGTTCAAGTAGAAAGTTCAGTTATCAGAAAATGATTAGTCATGTTTGGGAAAATTTGGAAAAATGGATTTGCTTTTTCAGCTGTAAGTGGTATGAAATCTATATACAGATCTATATACAGATTGTTTCTGAGAAGAACTTAGCATCCAAATCAAGATGTGTTGTGAGTACAAAAATACACACCAGAGTATGAAGACTTACTACCAAAAAACTAAAGAATAGAAATGATTTCTCTAATGGTATTTTTACACAGATTGCATATTGAAATTATAACACTTTGGATATACTTAGTTAACAATATTATACTTCACATTTCTCTTTAGTTTTTAATGTTATTACTAGAAAATTGAAAAACATATTTATCATTAAAACTTACATTTCCCATTGGACAGTAGGTTCTGCTGTAAAACAAGTATCTCATCATATGTAGAAGGATTTGGAATGGAAAATGGTAGAAAGCAAAGCACTTCTAGACTTTTATAAACTTTCAAGTGAAATATTTTATTTATTGAAGAATTCAGGAAGGCAAACAAGAGGTATAAATTTTCAATACTTATTTATAACTTAAACTCGAAACTTCCATAGACTAATAAAACATTATTTTGTTTGACCTTTGGAAACATAAGATTTAGATTCTAAGACTTCCAGGAAGAATAAATCAATAGGAAATGGCTAGGTAAAGTTACTTCTAAGAGACCTCACTAAAACGCTATCAGGGTATCTTCTGCAGTTATTACCTCAGAGATCACTACATAAAGCTTATGAGACAAAAAATAAAAATAAAAATTTAAATATGAGTAAAACAAAATATCCATCTTTTGAGATACAGATTCTTTTTTGCGGTGCTTCTACAGCCTCTGAGCAGTTGTTTGAGCCTCAGGAAAATAGCTCTGACCTGAATTATGAGGAGTCCAACATTTAAGTTTTCTTCATAGGGGTGCTCATCGCAGCATGATGTGAATTCTTGAGCAGTAACAGAGCTTTACTGAATCTAAATCTTTAGGGCGTATGACTCAAGATCTCTACTTAAGCACTCAAGTGTGAAAACCATGGTTTCTAAAATAAGTAAGTATCTGGAAGCCTAACTGTTAGTTGAGGGAGGGAGTGATGTGTGCAGATTTAGCATAGTTGTAAATAATAAACAGGATTTGGCCAAAGTCAAGGAATAAAGTATGACTCAAACTAAACCTCTTTCTTGATATAAAAATTTGGAAAGTAGACTGTAAATTACATATACATTCCACTTTTGTTGTTTTTGTTGTTGTTTTAAAGGAAACACATGGATCAGTTTGAAAAACATTTTTTTTTTCCCTCAGCATTTCCAACTGGCTTACATTGATCTGGTGGTTTGTCTTCTAAAGGCAAGACATTTCATTTTATACATTAAAAAAATCTGCCCATATAAGTAGGTTTTTAATGTCTTAAACATGTTTTGAAAATAGACACAATATCATGTATATAACTAAAAAGAACAAAAAAAAATTTTAACTAAAGAAAATGTATCCCAACACTAACACAAAAGGTACAGGCTTCAATTTCTTAAAATATTTCTCTTGATTTCTATGTCTCTAATAAGGAAAATTTACAATGAGCTATTTCTCTAGTTGGGATAATCTATGTTACATTTTCAAGACAGCTTTTACTGTTACTCCTAAATAATTTGTATGTCAAAAATGATGTAATAAACTACAGAGGTAAGAAATACTTATCTTTTAATATCTATTTTTGGAATTTTGAGTTAAAAGTAGAAAATGAAAGATTGATAAATTGATATAAGGATCTGAATTTTAATTTTATTTAATTTGCATCTCATAATGAAGGCTAAACAAGGATAGTTTTTGTATTACCAATCAATTAGCTTCCTTTTTTTCCACTTTTATAACAAATTATTTCTTGTGTAGTGACATGTTCTTCACTGCCATTCTTTTTAATGGCCACATAATGTTCTATCTTGTGTTAACCATAATATATTTAAAAAAACCCCACAGGGAGAGAGAAAAATAAACTGCAATGACTTTTTTAAATAGTGGAAGGCTTTATAATTTTTCACCATTGCTTCTTTTGAACCCAACTATATCATTAATTGCTAGCTTAATAGTCTCAAATTATGAGTCAGAAGCAATAAGCCTAAAATCTCTCATATGTAAATGAAAAAAGTATGACTAAATGGCTTATATGAAATCTGCCCACTTATAAAGCATAAATCAGAGCAAACTCAATTTTGGGATGTATATTTTCTGTGGTTACAGTGCTCATATACATCTAATTTGGCTTTGAGTTATTTAAACTTTACAATATGAATGTAAATGAAGTTTAAAATTAATTTAGTCTTAGGACAGTCGAATTGCTTTGTGTTACTGGGAATTTAGGAATATGTTGCTTAGTTAAAGTACCATGTAGGGTGAGAACAGATGATATAAGATTATTAATGTTCACTTAGATTTGATTATAAAGGAAGAGGGGGAACGGTAGAAAAAGACTACACACACACACACACACACACACACACACACACACAGAAAAAAATTTAAAAAACAAAAACCAAAAACCTAAATCCAGGAGCTGTATGTTTGTATTTTGAGAAGAGGAGTGTTCAGTGGATACTTTGTGTCTCCATCCCACTAGGTGGTCTGAAGTTCAATAATTTTATCTCTAAAATCTCCAACATGATTTTTCTCCAGCTATAACAGAGTATAAGAATAAATTGTCGAATAGGAGTTAAGCCTACTTGACAGGGTAAAAGCAGGTTGATGTGAACTGTTAAATACAGCAGACAGGTGTTTGGAAGTTTGCTGACCTAAAAAAACTATACTTAAAAAAGGACCACCAGATATTACGGTGGATTAAAGGCTTAATTCTTAGAGAAGGTGAACTGGAGAATTTGGTAAGTACTTACATTTAAGATCGCATAGCATAATCCACATAAGTTCACATTTTCATCATTAACATTTCAGTAACAGGAAATGCCTCTTCACAACAGGGTTGAGTATATGAACCTACAGAAGTAAGCCTATCAGAACCTAAAGCCAAGAGAGCCTCCTTAAGGCAAATTAAACACTCATTTATCTCTCATTTACTCATATTTTAATGAAGCACTGAACATGTTGGTGTTTGCTAGGGGCTGAGTTTTGTCCCTCCTCTATTGGTATATTGAAACCCAGAACCTCAGTATGTATTTAGAATAAGAACGAAGAAGTGATTAGGTTAAAATAAAGCCATTAGAATTATGTCCTTATAAGAGGAAATTTCAAAAAAGGCATCACAGATGCAAAAGACAGCGACAAGGTGCATATCTAGAAGCCAAGAAGAGAACAAAGGAAGTCAGGCCTGCAAAGCTTTTATCTTGGCCTTCAGGACTTTGGAACTGAGAGAAAATAGGATTCTATTAGGTCCCCCAGTTTGCAGTATTTTGTGATGGCAACCCTAGAAACTAGTATAATAAGTTAGGCTTGTAAAAGTGGGACAGGAAGCACCAAGTTGCCCCTTCTGGAGGTCTGCCCTAACATAGCAGTAGCACTGTTCTCAAAGCGCTGCCATGGCAGAGTGAAATAAACAATCTGGTGAGGGTCAC
The DNA here is from genome assembly GCF_964194105.1 of Spermophilus citellus. Lineage (NCBI taxonomy): Eukaryota > Metazoa > Chordata > Mammalia > Rodentia > Sciuridae > Spermophilus > Spermophilus citellus. Next base: position 249,963,466 of record NC_138182.1, on the reverse strand, counting down.
TCTGAGTGGGTGTGGGACTGTCTACACATTTCAAGGCCTTCTGAGTTCTTCAGTGTGGGGAGAAATCATTTCAAAATAGAAACTTATGTAAAAGGAGGATATTTTGCTTTGATGTATTGAGTATGAACATTGCTGGCATTCTGACGACAGGAACTGCCGGCAGATGGAAATGGCTCTGGAGATCAGGATTAGAGATGCAAGACTAGATGCATTTTCTGAAGCTTTTAAAATAGTGGTGAGCATACATAGCATAATATTTATAGTTTTAACCATTCTGAAGTATACAGTTCACAAGTATGTTCACAATATTATGAATCTACCTCTACCTACGCCTCAAAGTTTTTCATCATCCCCAGTCAAAACTCTAAGACCATTAAACAAGAAACTGCCCAGTTCCCCTCTCCCAACACCTGCTAACCCTTATTCTCTTTTTGGCCCATGTAAGTTTGCCTATTCTAGAAATTATGGAATTGGAATCATATAATCTTAAGATAGAACTAATTTTTAAAGTCTTAGAAATGAATGATGATACTCAGTAGAAGACTGGTACTAAAGATGGACAGTGTTAGCAAAAATCAAGGAGAAGGCATAGTAGTTTGTATCTCTGACATTATAATAATGCAAATTGCAATATCCATTCCATTGCTTTTTATCTCCTTGATTCAGTGAAAGTAAGAAAAATTTCCTTCTTAAAATAAATGGACATTATTGTCCAACATGGATGGGGCCTGAGAAGTTTCAAAAACAAATGATTATAAAACAAACTATTTTGTAAAGATTTACAGTACCTACTAAAACATGCAAAAAGTAATTATTCTAGAGTTTTTTTTTAATTTGGTACTTAATTTGTATTACAGTGTACATCCTTTGGGAAAATTATATGAATTTTCATCTTCCCATGATAATCTAAAAGTCATAGATACCTGTCATGCAGAAAGAATTGAGATAGAATTAATAACTTTTTAGTGACATGGTTTGTAGAGTTCTTGTAAGCATAGTATCTAATTTAATCTTCCTAACAACCTTGAGAGACTCATGTTATTATCTAACTTGACAGAATTAGTTGGAAGAGTCAAGGAGATTTCTGGTAGCAGAACGAATATCATCCTCTTTTCAAATTCATATACAGGTTGTTAAAAATTTTTTACTTTGGAAAGATTATAAATTTACAGAATGTTGCAACTCAGTAGAAAGTGTTCTCATATGCTCTTCATGCAAGTATTCAAAGTTTTGTGTCTTCTATTGCATGAGACATTTGCTAAACTAAGAAATCAACACTGCTGCATTACTATGAAACTCCCAACTATATTCGTGTTTGATTAGTCCTTCTGCTTGTATTCTTTTTATGTTCCTGGATTGAATCCAAAATGCCACTTTGTATTTAATCTATGTATTTCTCAAAAATACATAGATTTTGAGAAAAGAATCAAGCACTATAGTTTACTTGGTATTGATTTAAGAAATTAAATTTGCTCAAACATAAGGAAGTGATTTGAAGATAAATTTTAAAAAAAGTGTTGAAACTTTAAAATTTATTTTGTATGAAAAATTCAACTTAACTAAATAAATTTATTGGCCTGATGTGTATTATATATAACATATATGTCTTGAAATTATTAGAAAGGAATGAAAAATGAAGCATTAGAACAAAACCATATTAGGTTTCTTATTAGTTTAAGAAACTTAATACCTTGGTGATATATTTGAAGTCCACACAAATTAATAATAAACAAGAATATATAATATTAGTCATTTTTAATCACATCTTATTTTAATTCAAAGAACTATCTATGGAAGAAATTCTTATTACTAGATATAATGTTTTATAGATTATACCATATATAAATCTCTTGGTATTGATTTTTTTTGCCCTGCTAATGTGTGCTTATTCATTTAAAAATACATTTTTCCCCAAATAATTTATACACACACATACACACACACACACACATATGATCTTTTAATCTTCCTTAAAAACACTTTTTGAATATTGAGGAAATTTCTATGTGTACAAGTAGCAAGAAGTCTTTCTCATAAAACTTTAAATTTTGTTTGGTATGCCTTTTTAGCTTTGTTTATTTCATATGACCATATGCCCATTTGTTGCTTTTCCTAAGAAAACATAATTTGTATTGTAGAATTTCAATGTAAGCCATTGGTCAATTATTTCTACCCTTCATCATTAGTTTTTGAGATATTATTCTTAACTTTCTCGAGATTTTTCTTTCTAGAGCTTTAGAATTGATCAAGTTTAAATGTCTCACATTTATGTCAGAAAATTATAGGATCCCTTTAGAAGCTTACAACATTTAAGTATATTAATATCAGTATTAAGAACTCCAGGGTCAGAAAACATAAAACAAATAACGCCAACAAATACTTTTTTCACACTGAGTTCTTTACTGAGCTTACTTACTATAAAGCATGATAATTAAGTACACACACACACACACACACACACACACACACACACACCTCACTAGGAACAGAACCAAACTAGTAGTTTTTTAATAAAATAAATTTATTTTTCCTACAGTAATAACTAACATTAGAGATACATACATTTTATACATGGCTGTAATAGGTAAAGTATTTTTTAGAGGTGTTATGTAATATTTTTTCTTTCCTTTTGAAATTATTTGATAAGTTGATTTTCAAATAATCAAAATGTAAATATTAAGTCATCACTCAATATGACTGGAGAACTTCAATCTTTCTAATGTTTCATACTCTTTGTGAACTCTCAAATTATATTATCATGGTTTTATCTAACTTAACAACTTGCACCTAGTGACTCTGCAATAAGTAGTTAATGATTGAAGTGCTATCAAAAGAAAAGTACCCCAACACTTGGTAGGCTATTCTACATAAAGTGAATGTTTAAAATCAATATCATCATCATCCTCTCTATCGCCATACCAAACATCACCACCACCACCACTACCACCATCATCATCATCATTAAGGCTTAGGTGACAAGGGTATCTTGCTCTATATTCTGCTGAGGCAAGCTTCAAAATAAAACAATGTGAGATATCTCAACTATTTGCTTAACTGAACAATATGAAATGTATATGAGTCAATTGGGAGAGTATTTTAAACAACAGAAAATTGGGTTGTATAAACTACACAAATGTATCACATATCCTCCTTTAATAACTCTTATTTAAAACTGTAGAGGACACTATTCTCTTTGATTTAGAGAGCTCAAGGTAGAGAGATTCAACACAAAATCAAGCTTTGTGAAGCACAGACATCTTCCTAATCTTAATTATATTAATGTTTACACTGACTGCCTTGACTTGCTAGCAATAATCAGGGTTGCTCTTGTGTTTGTTTTTCCCAACTATTTTAGTTTCAGTTCTATTATATAGTTCCCTTTCCAAAAATCATTTAAAATAATCTTCATGGTTATTATAACTTTGAAAAAAGCATGATTTTCCCAACAGAAAAAAATATAACAATGAAAACAGGTTTATATTTAATTTGCAGTTGCACATATTTAAAATTCTAACTTAAATGACTGTGGAAGGAAAGGATTTTTAGTTTTCAAATTATTTCCCCTCTTCCTTAGTTCAAAGAGAAGCTGAAATAGAAACCGCGTTTGGAAGTAAAGATATTTATTTTATTTATCCTTCTTTATTTACCCCAAATATCATCTTTCATCCCCTTCTTGTTCTATTCAAATTCCACATGTGCTTTCAGAGTCAGGGCAAACCCTCTCTTTGAGGCCTTTCCAGTTTCTCCAGGATTTGGTGAGCATGGGCTTTTCTCAACAATGTTATTATGCATATTATGCATTTCTCTCACAATTAACTATAAATGTTGGGAGTCATGCGTGAACAATGTGTGAGCTATGGGCAATGTTCCAGCCATTAAGGCAAGGAAGCCGCTCTTCCGGGAACTACTGGGTAAAATTCCTCTGTTGGAGAAAGTCCAGATCCTCCTGGCGCCCCAATCTAGCTCATAGCTCCAAGTTCAAACACAGTCTCCAGAGAGTAGTGTAACCTGCCAAGCACAAACAACCTGTTTATCTCCACTCTCATCAGGTCTCCCAGGAATGAGATCCCTATCAACCCCCTTTGGTCTGTACATTATTAATAAAGCAAGCACAGGCTATTTCTTTGTTTGACAACCCTCTGGTTGGCTCAACCCATCACACCCCTGCCTTGCAAATATATAATCTTGGCCATTTGTCTTTATTTCTTGATATATTACTTTCATGGCTTTTATTTCACAGGCAGCCCATCCCTCCCATGGTTATCTACTCCCTTGCACACACATAACGTGGGTGGGATATAAGTGACTTCCTACATTTTTTGTATATTTAGTAAAGTTTTTTTACATTTTCCCCATGTTTTTTTTGTGTTGTTGTCATTGCTGTTTGTTTGTTTGTTGTTGTTGCTTAATGTTTTTATGTTTAGTCTGTACAAGAATATAGTAAGCACTTTCTTTGAGACTTGAAAACCATATATTACAATTTGCTTTTCCTATCACTCCTGGATCAATGTCTTGTACACATTAAAAAATCAATACATGTTTTTATGTTTCTTTTCCAGAATTTAGGGATACATTGAAAAAACTCCCAGCCAACAGAAAGAAGACCCAAGTTCTTTGTTTAGCACTGTGACAACAGCAAGGCCACTTATATAATGTTTCTTGTCTTTTGTTACTTATGCCTTTACATGGATATCTGTTAACTTATAAAATGCTGACATAAATTTATGATGCTATAATCCTAGCTTATTTTAGATAATTTTAACTAAGTACATTTTAGAAGACATTTAAAAATCAACAAATATGTACTTTTAAAAAATGATTCAGAATTACACTAAATAAATATCCATGCAAATGACACTTTCTCGTATAAAAATCTATTCAACAAATTAAAGGTCAGAAGCACAGGATTATACTCTCAGCCCTATTCATGTTCTGTGAAAATGAAATATACTGACATTCTATATTCCACTGGGACACATGATCTGTACCTATTTTCAGCCCATGGCTCTTCACACTCCATTGTTTAAAAATAGATCAGTTCTGAACTTTGGAGACAGGCTCAGAAGGACATTAACCAATTTTTTGACTCTTAAGTTTGCCATTCTTGCTCTAATCCAATCAGTAAAAATCTGATCATGTTAAAAATAGATGTTCTTACTTTGTACACATTCCAACAGGCTCTCATAAGCAAAGGGGTATAGTTCACCGAATTTTTCTAATTAGCTTTTGTTATTAAATATACTTCTAGCATTTATTAAAGCATACATCAGTCTTATGATCCTAATATTTCAATGTCAAGTTTTTATGCTAAGGCATTGTCTCTAGCAAGCCGGCTGTTAAAATTAAGGGAGAGCTTATCAGCAGATTGTTTGAATGAATTCCAAAGGAAATAGGACATACAAGGAAGCTGGATGTGTTGTCTCACATATATTAGCCTATTACCCATTGAATCACCCTCTCTGCCCCTTTATGTACTTATTCTGAGTATTTAAATGTCTGTCTCTCACTAAACTATAAGGGCCATGAGAGCTGGGACTATGTATTATTCTGCACTGAATGATAGTAACACTAAGAGTTAAATTTTGCTGTGTATGTCCTATGTGTGAAGCGCTTTCCTAATTTTTAAAAATTTATTTTGCTTGCTTATTCTTTATGACAACTCTAAAAGTAGCTGTTAACACCATCATTCATATTTCAAGATGAGGAAAATGAATTACTAATAAGTTAAGAAAATAGCCCAAAGTCATACATCTATTTAGTGCTGGAACTGCATTTAATTGATCCTGGAACTAAAAGGATGACCAAGATACTGAAGAGACCATCAGTAGCAGGTTTTCATTCACTGTTTGTTATGTACTGAAAGGAGCATACATCTATAAGTGTCACTGAGAAAATCCTCAACTATCCAAAACAATGAAATTATATATTTCTGCACAGCCAGGGGAAAATAAGAGGATACTACAAATGGATGGAGTAAAAAGAAAGAGGTGGGGACTCCAGGGAAAACCAAGGTTGGGCCACTGGGAGCATAGTCAGAATTATTTGAAATTACTAGAAGACTAGAAATTACTGAAGCCCTTCTCTGCAGACTCAAAGTTTTGACTAAACACAGTCACAGGGAAACTAGAGAGTACAGATTAGAGATACACCATAAAATAATAGGTATAACTTAGAATGCCAAGTTTCTGAGTACCATCTTAACGGATTTTCCTCTGTGAGGTAGATGAAAACCCAGAGAGAGATTACAAGAAAACAACCTGATTATTAAAATATTCAATGAACTAAAGGAAGATCTAAGAAAGGAATTGAGAAAAATTATAGGAGATGGAAGACCACTTTCATAAAGATATAGAAATAGTGGAGAAAGGAAAAGCAGAACCCCTAGAAATGAAAAGCACAAGCAATCAAATTAAAAACTCACTTGAAATTACCAACAAATTAGATTATATTGAAAGTAGAACCTCAAATACTTGAAGATAGAACTGCAGGCATAGAAAACAGACAATATGATGTTGAGTACACAAAAGGCAATAAAAGGAAACACTATACAACATGACCAGGATATATAAGTACTATGAGACAGCTTCAAAAGACCAAGCCTGGGAATTATTAAGATAGAAGAGAACATGGAGATACAAACTAAAGGCATAAAGGACACCTTCAAGGACACAGTTACAGAAAATATTCCCATATCACAAACAAGGTAGATGTCTACATATGGGAGGCTTATAGGATCCTAAATACACCTAGTCAAATAAGAAGATCACTGAGACTTCTAAAATCAAAATACCTAACAGAAAATAAGAAAATAATATTACAAGCCTCCAGAGATAAACATCAGGTCACATTTAGAGGTAAACCAATAAGACTCTCTTTTGATTTCTCAGTTTAGACCATAAAATCAAGGAGGGCCTGCAATGAAATATTTTAATCCATAAAAGAAAACAACTTCCAGCAATGGATACTATAATCAGCAAAATTCAGTTTCCAATTTGAGGGGGAAATAAAAAATCTCCTCAAGAATAAACTAAAAGAATTCATGAGCACCAAGACAGCACTATAAAGGAGGATACTCAAATATAAACTGCAGAGGAATTAAAGAACAATCATCAAAGCTCACAAACACAGGAAGTTCAACAGAAAAATAATCCATCAAAGAAGAAGCAAGACAGGATTAAAATATAGCAAAAAAATAAAATAAAAAAGTCGCATAAAGCCATAAACATATTCATATTAACACTGAATATAAATGATCAATGATATCAACTCTCCAATTAAAAGACACAGATTAGCAGAAAGGATCATAAAACAGTGTCTAACTATATGTTGTTTACAAGGGACTCATCTTACAGGCAACAACATTTACAGGCTGAAAGTGATAGGATGGCAAAAAATATTTCAAGCATATGGTCAGAGAAAACAAGCAGGAATAGCTATTCTTATATCTGACAAAGAAGATTTGAAGCAAAAATGAAATTAGACCCTATCTCAAATTATATTCTGCATGAAACTCAAATCAAATTGGATCGATGACTTAGGAATTGGATCAGAAGCTTTACAACTGCTAGAAGAAAACATAGGGTCAACAATCCATCATATAGTTGCTAGCATTGACTTCTTTAATAAGAACTTCAAAGCACAAGAGGGAAAAAAAAAAAAAACTAAGAATCAGTAAGCAGGATGCCTAAATAAAAAAGAATGAAAAGACTTTTGAATAGCAAAAGAAATGATTAAGAGTGTGAAGAGAAAGCCTACAGAATGGGAGAAAATCTTTGCCAGATACTCCTCCAATAGGGACTAATATCTAGAATATACGAAGAACTCAAAAAACTTGACACCAAAGAAACCAAACAACCCAATTAAGAAGTGGCCAAAAGAACTCAACAGAAATGTTCCAAAAAATGAAACACAATAGACTAATAAATATATGAAAAAATGTTGAACATGTCTAGCAATCAGGGAAATACAAATCAAAACTACACTAAGAATGACTGTGATCAAGAACACGAACAATAATAAATGCTCACAAGTTTGTGGGGGAAGAGGTATATTTGTATGTTTTTGATGGGACTGCAGACTAGTATAACCATTCTGTAAAGCAGTATGGAGGTTCCTCAATAAACTATGAATGAACCCCCCATATCCAGGTATCCCACTCCTTTTTTCCCCCCAAGCATCTAATATCAGCATATTATAGCAACACAGCCACCTCAATGTTTATAGCAGCACAATTTACACTAGCTAAATAATGGAATCAAAACAGATGCCTGTGAATAGAAAAATAAATCAAGTATTTATGATTTTGTGTGTGTGTATGTGAGATGAGCCATCCGTGGGCTGTATGTGTAAGCTATGTGCATTTGAACTTATGAGGGGACTGGTCTGGTGTTGCACGCTGATTGGGCTGTAGGACGCAAATGTGCATTTCTTTCCTCTAGCTCAGCCTGTGATCCCACATAGCACCTGAGATGGGTGTGACTTGCCAAGATGTCAATCAATCTGCTGATCACAAAACATCACAATGCAAGTCTCCACCTTTGAAACCCTATTTGGTGAAGAACATTCCATCGAACCTCCCTTGTGTGTGTCCCTTCTATAAAATAAAAAAGAATCCAGGTGCATGCTCTCTTTCCAGTGCTGCCCAGAATGGAGCTGATCCTTGGGGTCACTGAACAGTCCTGTCCTCAACCTTAGAAACTCATGTTCATGTGCTGTGTAGTTTCTTTGCCATTATCTTAGCTATTGATATAGCCAGCTATTTTGAACCTAGCTCATCTTGCCAGCTCAGGCAGTTGGTGACATATATATGCCACACATCTCGCATATCAATGAGATCACAGGTGAATACACACACACACACACACACACACACACACACACACAATGGAATTCTACTCAGCCATAAAAAAGAAAGAAATTATGGTATTCTCTTTGTAAATGAATAAAAAAGGAGAATATCATCCTAAGTGAAATTAACCAAACTCAGAAACTCAAAGTTCTCAAAGAATATTTTCTCTCATATATGGAAGCTGGAGGATAAAATTAAGAAAAAATAATCAAATACAAATTCATAGATGAGAGAAAGGAAGTCTAACAGAGTAGAGGAAAGAGAATGGGAGAGGGGAGAAACAATGGCAGAGAAAAGGGGGAGGATTATAGGGGGCTCATGAACTGAAATCAATTTCCATGCATGTATGAGTTTGGCAGGATGAACCCAATGACTAGGTACATCTATAAAGGTCTAATCCTAAAAAAATAGATTTTCCTATGAAAATTATAGTTCTTCCTTTATTTTGTGGTCCTAGCATTTTGGTGAGTACTTGAAGAAAATATTTTAGGATGACTTTACAATCATTTCCCTGAATGCTGGCAATTCCCATGTAGCTAGGTGTGCAGGTTGTGTAGCCTTGAGCAGGATGAACTGGGTATGACCATCTGCCTCTATGAATCTTTGATACCCTGAGGTTTCTCACTTCTTAGCTTTGAAATTGGTAATTGGCCCCAGTGTTTGATAAGTCATTGGCAGCACTCTATGCAAAACTGCCATAGTAATTTTCTTAATCACTTGGGGGTGCTGTTACAAAACACCAGAGTCCAGGTGGCTCACAAACAACGAAAACATATTTGACACAGTTCTGCAGGCTGAGAATTCTAGGATTAAATTGCCAGCAGATTTGTTGTCTAGTGAAAGCCAACTTTCCAATTTATAAATGATCATCTTTTCGCTGTGTGTTCTTATGGCAAAGGGTCAAGGGACCTCTCTGGGTTCTCTTTCATAAGGGTACTGATCCCATCCATGAAAGCTCCACCCTCATGACAGAATCATGTCCCAAAAAGCTTCATTTCTTCATACCATCACCTTGGGTATTAGGATTTCAACATCTGAATTTGGAAACAATGGACACAAACACCATAGCAGCAAAATAAGAAATAAAAAAGCATTTCCTATGTGTTCCATTGATGTCATTAGAATATTTATAAAGCTTTTATAATGGTACTCTATTTCAAATTTCACCCCACCACACTCCCCAAGCTAACTCTTCACAAAGTGACTCATGCAAAAACCTGGAGAAGGGAAACAGAATGTAAAAACAACTACATAAAAAGTAGAATGTTCTGGCATACAGTGTGTACCTTAACACAATTACAGAGGAATACAAAGATGCCAGCTTCTTTTTGTAACATGTTAGAAAAAATAATGCAGGGAGTAAAATCTACAGTCACTTCCGTAAGTAAAGCTCCTTATCATTTTGAGTATTGTTTTTCTTATGATACAAGGTCTGCTGCTTTATTGACAAAATGCTCTCTAAGCCCTAAAAATCAACACTTCTTTGGGATGTTTGGCCAAGGATGTGATCCTTATTTAATTTTCATTTTGTTTATTTATATATCCAACAAGTAAATATTAAGTGTATACTATCAGTGGTCTTGAGTTAGGGTAGAAATCAAAAAAGAGAAGGCCCTGGCTGGTTTGAATCCTGAATTCACATGGAAGATCAGACACAACAAGGGAACCTGAAGAGAAAAACAAGAAGAGTGATATACACAGACCAACAAGGCTTATGTGATGGACAGTGACTGCAAAGGAGCTAATTTTATTTATTTATTTTTAAATTTCAATATTTATTTTTCAGCATACACAACATCTTTGTTTGTATGTAGTGCTGAGGATCGAACCCCGGGCTGCACGCATGCCAGGTGAGTGCGCTACCACTTAAACCACACCCCCAGCCCCAAAGGAGCTAATTTAAATTAGAGTTTCTCAGGGAAAGCTTGCTTGAGGAGGCAACATTCATACTGGGGCTTGAACAATAAGAATGACCAAGTTATTTGTTAAAGTTGTTTTAGCAATTTGTCTATAATGAATGACAAAGATAAATCACCTAATTTCTGCCATAGAAATGAATAGGAGAATTTATTTCAATACAGTATTTTTGAAATTGCAACTAACTGAACTAATTTTATGTGAGATTTTTTTCTGAGAGTTTTCAAAGTTTAGGCAAGAGAAATCCTTATCACCATTTTTATCTTAGGGATTTTTAAAAAAGTATTCCAACATTTAAAACAAAGACTGGTATATAAGATGAATAAAACTTAATATAGCCTAAATTGATTAGGAATAAAGAAAAATTTTCACTTTCTTTCCCATTGCATTTTACTTTTTTCTATTTTTAAGCAATAGGGTATGTGTTTGGGTATTTGAGGGTCTGAAAGTATAATGTATCCTTCATTTTTATAAGTTCCTGAGTTCCTATATTTCTGTAAGCTGAAATCATTGCTTATAGCTATATTCTAGCATCTCAAATCATTTAAAATACATTCATAAAAATGAGCTTTAATAAGTTTAAAGTCTAATCATAGTATTTCAAACAGCTATTGCCTCAAAATCAAATGTATGATTAGCAGTTCTTTGTGACATGTATGTATTCATGTACAATGAACATCTTATTTCTTATCTTTTATCATGAAATACCTACCAAGTAATGCTGCTTTCCCTTTCTGAGAGCTATGGTTCACATACTGGACATGTGTTGTGCTGGTTGTTCAATGTCTTCTATCTATGTGGCAGGCACTTTCTAGAGCACCAGGGGAACCACAGTTACAGAAACCCACTTTAATGCAAGCCTACACCTCTTCTCTAAATGAAATGCAACTTAGAAAAGACAGGATGATGTGCTTTATGATTTCTTATCTATTTATCCTGATCTAACACTATGACTTGACTATAGCAGGTCCATAGTATGCTGATTTGATAGAAATATGTCCCATTGTTCTTATTCAACATTTCTTATAAAAACATGTCTGGATTTTTTTAGACTCAAGCTTCATTTAATAATGACTTTCTTTATCTCTTTACCATGATTTGTATTTCCCCACCTTTCTATTTTACTTGTGTTTTCCCTTTTCTAATACTCATCTCCATACAATATTAAATATTGACTTTTGTGTGATTCTGATGCCAGAGCAGCAAAAGCCAAGGGCAGGAGAGTAAGTAGAGACACATTGTTTTCCCCTTTCCAGGGGATAAATACCTGAGCACTGCATACTTTCATTTTTAGGAGCCCTAATTTTATTCTCACCCTGGCTTCCATTCATAATTCTGTTGCATACTCACTAAGTTATTATCTCATGAAGTCTTAGTACATGCTGGTCACTAGAGATACAAGGGTATGAAACACAGGTTCCATCCTCAAGAAGCTCATAGTTCTGAAAGAGACAACAAACTGACTAGTAATAAATACGGTGACAGAGATGGAGTGGTTAGAGGAAATTTAGGAAGAGGACAATGCCTGACAAGAGTGCTTAATGGAAAGTAGGAGGATTGAGGGTAGAGAAGTAGAATGTAGAAAGACAAAGAAGAGTCAGCATTTTTTTTTTTAGGAAATTATCAACAATACTCATCAAAAATTATCAGTTATTGATTGATGAAGCATTAATGTGAAGAAATGAAGCTGGAGGCCAGCAAGAAGGGTCTCATGAGCCATGTTAAGGAGCATGGACATAGGGCATTGGAAGTCATGATCAGCCCCAAGAAGTGAGTGATATCACATTTGGGGCTTATACCAACAAATATGGTAGCCCTGTAATGGAATGCATTTGAGCTGGTTGAGATTAAAGCCAAAGAGAAGAGTCATTAATGAACTTCAGAAGCTGAGAAAAAAGGTGCTGAGACCCTAAACTATGATATTTGAATAAATAAAAAGATTGATAATAAAGCAATTAAATAGTTGCAGGAATTAACAAAATGGTAGGTTTGTGTGTGGTTGCAGGTAAAAGTGAAACATGGATTAATTTTCACTCACAATCAGTATAAGTTATAGTGTGGCAAGAGAAAGAATAATATACATGGCAGAGAAAAGTTTCCCATTGTCTTTATTTTATATTACACTGAGATTTTTTTTCTTTTATCACAGACAACTATTTCACATTTAAAGGGGCAATTTCCTAGGGATCCTTTTTGCACTTGTTCTGTTAGCTTTCTGCTTTTCTTCATGAGATTTGATGCTAGAATCCTAACTTTTCTCTGCCTCTTTGGAATGGAGCCTTAGTTTTATCACATCTTCTGTTCTTTTGAGCTTTATCTCTAATATTGTCTCTTGAATTACTTTATCTCTGTGTATGACTTGCCCTTCTCCACATGTGAACCCTTAGAAAACACAACCTGATTTCAGTGTTCCAAGCTTCTTCCTTTTAGAGAAGAAGGTTTAGATTAAAAAAAAATAAATAATCTGTGTTATAGCAAAGAGATAAAGCAAACCATACTGGTAGTTTTTTTTAAAAAAATAAATATATTGCTTTCTTTTATAAAAATACAGAAAATTTTAAATTATATTCTACAAAGCAAAAAAAAAAAAGATTTGTATGTTCTAATTTGAGGACAGAATGGTAAATTCAGCCACAAAAAATATCAACAACAACTGGGCATAATGGCTTAAGTCTATAATCCCAGTGACTTTGTAGGCTGAAGCAGGAAAGTCCCACCTTGAACCAGCCTGGGAAACATAGCCAGACTCTGTTGAAAAATAAAAAGGACTGGGGACATGGCTTAATGGTAAAATATGTGCCCTGCAGGCATAAAATCCTGATTTTGCTCCCCAGTACCACAAAAATAAAACTTAAAATAATTTTACATCAGTATCAGTAGCAGATATGTAGCTACCTTTATTTCCAAAGTCCTTAACTAATATTTTTAGTTTTGTTTTAAAAGTACAAATAACTTTTAGTGGATGTAGAAAATTCAGAATGGTTAAAAAGCAGAAAGATATCACTTGGGATGAAAATATTTGAATTATTTAATTTATGCTAAATGTGCCAGAAATTTTAAGAAACTTAAAAATTATTGACCAATGGTCCTTGATTTTAAGGAAATTTCAAGACAAAGATGGAGAAAACAAAGGTGAAACACCAATGATAAAGGAAGTAGAATGGATATGTAGCACACAAAGGTTATGGAGTAAGTGCCTGGGACTCGAGAGAAAAGAAAGGTTACATCCAGGCTGAAGTCTGATGAAAGAAGGCAGAAAGAAGGCAATAATATTTGAACTAGATTTTACTAACCGATAAGAAACATTTATGGAAAACATTTGACTGAAAGGTGAAAAATTATGATTGATTTTTGCAAAACAGCAAATTGCTCACTTTGGCTACAAGCTACTCAAGCGACTTTATAACACACAAGGCAACAACAGAAAAAAGCTGGAAATTTAGCTATAGTCAGAGTTCAGAAGGGCTGGAATACGAACCTACAGACTCTGTATTTGATTTAATTTGTAATGCAAAGACTAAAATTTCTAAGCAAAGAAACGACCAGCACATGTACATAAGAGATTAATCTAACAGCGATGTCCTCAACGGTAGTTGGAGAAAACAGACTAAGGTCTGGAAGACAAATAGTCCACGTGAGAGGAATAAGGTTAGTTCCATATCGGTGAAGCAGGAAGCAAGGCACAGATGTGAGATGCATTACCAACGTCAATGGGTAACTAGGTGTACAGAGCACAGAAGGAAAAGATTCAAAATAGGACTAAAGTTTTACATTCCAAATGACTTGAGAGAATGACTAAAAAAAAAAATTACAGAGAGATTTAAAAGATAAATGCTTTAGTGATGGAAGATAATGACTTCATTACACAGCTTATTATATATGTGGTGCCAGGGACTACCATGAAGCTTTTAAGAAAATGGAGTTTATGGCAAGAACTTAGAGCTCAAATGTACAGAATTGAAGTGTGTAATGAAATAAATTAAAGAGAACAAATTCAGAGACAGAAAATGAAAAGCCAACAGCTCAGTTAATGGTTCAATGTAAAAAGCCCAAAGAAGAGAATGAGCATGTGTGCTTTATTAGCTCCATAAAAAGTGCGACCAATGGCTCAAAGACAAATCATTGGTGAAAAACAGGTCATGGATAACTTTCAAAGCAAAGATGTAAACACCAATCACAATGCATCAATTATGTGGAAATTTTAGAGAAAAATGGTAATAAAAGAAAGCAGAGAGCAGTGTAAGAAGTATAGCCTGCTGCATTCTCCTTCAGTCTTGTAGTGATCTGCATGTGCTGCGGACAGAAGGCAGGATTCTTGAGAGGGATGGGAGGAAGGTAATATGACAAGAAGTGGCTAATGATGTTGTGAAGTATTTTAACTAGGTTATAAGAAATAGATTGCTTTCAAGACTGGGGCTGTGGCTCAGTGGTTGAGTGCTTGCCTAGCATGTATGAGGCACTGGGTTCAATCCTCAGCACAACAAAAAAATAAATAAATAAAATAAAGGTCCATCAACAACCAGGGGAAAAAATAAATTCTTAAAAAAACGAAAAAGAAAAAAGAAAAGAAGAAAAGAAAAGAAAGAAAGAATTGATTCCATAAGGTCAGCAGCTGTTGATCAGTGTCTACAAGATGATGAGAGAAAATGAAGATGGGAAGAGTAGAAACCAAACCAAAACAAAACAAAAATTTAAGATATATGAAAAGTTTTTGTAAGCATGAGATTGGGAAGGCACAGACAATGAAGCCATAAGAAAAAAATTGGGGGATCCAGGAAGACAAACAAAATACTCAGAGAATAATAGTTAGAAAAATCATTTTCAGGTACTTTTTTGTTAAAAATTGAAAGTTTTGTTTTTCTTTTTGGCTTTTGAATGAGAGAAAAATAAATGAGAATTAAAGTGAAAAAAATCTTAGCATTTAGTTCTGGTTTTTATTTTGAGTGGTGTTATAACATAAACCAGAGGATTTCCAAAGAAAAGAAGAAATAAACAATGACAATACATCACGAAGATCAAGAACAATAAATCTTACCTCTCTCAGAGGATCATTAAGTTCATTGAGAATATTTTCTTCATCGAAGATTTTGCCTTGGTATCTGTGTTCATAGTAATCATGTATCTTCTGACGCATATCTGCTGGTAATTTATGGAAGGACATGTATTGTTCCACTTGCTTATACTGCAAAGCAAGGAAGAAGAAAATCAGAAACATTGTCAGGCTGGGAGAGAAATCATCACATTGCTTTCTTGTGCTATATTGAAAAACATTTGAATAACTGATGACAAAAGGAAGAACTCCGTTAAGAGCAGGGGACTCATGTACTAGGTTCCTATGTGCCTACTTGGTGTCACATACTGTGTCAGGCATTTTATTTAGGTAGCAGAATAGAGTGCTGAAATGTGGAAAAGAGCATGAAAGGATTTCAGAGTAAATTTGAGAGTGTGAGGTCAAAAAGGCCAGTGAAGGGACAAGAAGAAAAAAAATAAGTAAGACAGGATGCTGTTTTTTTCTAGTTGAGTACTAAAAGAAATATAATATTGCTGCTTGATTCTTCGGTTGAAGGAAAAAAGAATCTTGTAACTTTGAAAAGTACAAAAGGTTTGCTTTTAAACCTTCCAACAAAAATATCTGAAACTAATTAAATTTTGAATCTAAAGGCAGAGAGCTTGGCAGTTGTTTGAAAGTCATAGATGCTTAAGCAACTAAATATGTACTCAAAACTAAGAAACAGTATATGTCAGGCTTCCAATTTAGAGTTTAAGCGAGTGTCAGGATGAGAGTAGCTCTGCATTATTTTAAAACTGAAGGTTACTTTAGATATTTTATTCAAGAAATTAGTTCTTAAACTTGATAGTTTATATGACTTGGGGAGGGGTTTCTTTGGGGGAAGGCAAATCTTCAGGCCTAAACTCAGAGATTGAGATCAATGGCGGACAGACCTGTTCATATTTACACACACAGGCACGTACACAATCTTTAAAAAGGTAACATCTTTGCTAAACACACAGGATCATAGAAGAATGGGTATTACCTAGGAGCTTACATGAAGAGAAGAATTTCAGACCTTACCCCAGATATACGTAATCAGAATCTAAATCTTTAAAAAAATCCCCAAGTAGATCATATACACGTTAAAGTTTGAGAAATATTCCCTAGGTCTTTCTACTGCAGACAGTCATAAGGCCACACTTTGAAAACAAGGAATGTAAACCTAAAAATTACTAATGATAGAATGGAGGAAAAATTTAAAAGTCTGTAATAAAACTGGATGAAGATACTGTAATGAGTATTCCTATAAATAGAACACAATTAATATATTTTATATGGAAAAATATCTAAGATCTTTTCTTGATAACAGAGCTTTGGCTAAAAGACTTAGGGCTCTTGATTCTTTGTCCATGACTATTCTAATTGGTAATTGGTAACTGGGAAATGACAAAAATCAACATACTATATTGTATTTCTTCAATTTCTTCCTACAAATTTTTCTTTCACTTAAAAAAAACATATTGTTTGAAAATTCCTTTTTGAAGAATAGAACTCTCGAAAAAAATATCACTTTATCACAAGACTTGATTTGGTAACCATACTGTTGCCCTAGTATTTAAAGCTGGAAATCCCATGTATCTCTTAGAAGCAACTAGATTATAATACAGCAATTTGAATTTAGGCACCAAAGCATCACTGCCATTGTATATAAGTAGTTTCTAGTAAATACTTGAAAAAATGCATTAATTTTCCCTGGAGAGCTCAAAAGACATACATCTATCTAGTTTTGGTAGCCTACTTCTAGAACCCGGGATTTTGTCTGCCTAGCTTCTCATGCAGCTGCTCCATATAAAATTGTTTCAGTGACTTTATCTATAAGCCTACAATACAAGATAAAGTTGATATGTAACTGTATTAGAAAAGCTCTGTCTTTATTTATGGAAATATCTATGTATTGGGTTCGTACGCTTGGCCAAAAAGGATGTCAGTGGGATATGTAACACATGTTTAGAGTCTGAAACTCTACTGGAGACCCCCAAGGTTTGCTTCTGTGCTAATAATTTGCAACTAGTTCACGAGGCTTGCTTAGATTGGCTTAACTGAAGATCTACAGTGAGCCACATTTGGGATCTCTTTGCAGAGAACATAGCTGAGCCAAGATTATTTGCAGAGACCTTAGCTGCTCATGAGAGAGACTCAGACAGCATATTCCTGTTGCCCCAAGATTGGGCCCACAGGAAACTGAAGACTCTTGGGCCTGAATGCTTATCTCTATTCTTTCTCTTGCTCCATTTTGTTCTTTGACTTTAAATAAACATGTCTTGGGAGTATACTCTGTGGAGTCTGGTGACTCCTGCAAATATCTAATCTTGGGAAAACAACAAAACAGCTTAAGATTTCAGAACTGCAAAAATTCTGATATTCACTGGTATACCTCCTTGTACGTGTTTCAGTCCTAATGAAGGATTCGCCTTTCTTTGGGATCAAATACAAAAATCTCTGCTTCCTTTCCACAACACACTGCTTTGCCCAACTGCTTGGAATAGTAAAATCTGTAAATTTAACTGATATACTATGTTTTACATTCCTCCTTCCTTTGCCGTGCAGCTCAAGAATATGGAGAGGCGGACTAAAACTTAGTAGTTTTTTTATTCATTTGGAGGCCCACTCATATAGGGAAAATATAATCTATTCAACATTCATCTCTGGAATTGGAAACATAATCCCTGAATGGCTAAATAGAAACTATTTTAGTTTTATAGAAAAACAGGGTAAATTGGGTCTAGTTATTTTTCCTCACATAAGTCATTTCACCTCTACACCTGGTTTACTAACCTATGAGAGGGTGTTAGATCCAATGATCTTCCTTGTTCTTTCAGATCAAAGTTGCAAACTTCTGTGAAAATTTCTAATGCTAGATTTGACTTTTGAGTATATATTACTTATTTTAACCATTTGTTAATGCATAGTAATTATTGATCTAACAAATATGAAACGATTTCTGTGTGATAATGGTTTTTCAACAGTTGTCAAGCCACCAGTTCCCTCTGGAACTTGTTAGAAATGCACAATCCTTCATAGTCTCCAACCCAGACCCAATGAATCAGAAACTTTACATTTGGGACACAGCAGTCTGTGTCCTAACAGGCCCTCCATACACTGAAATTTCAAATCACTGCTACATGCCATGTATAGTGTTATCTTAGGACATCAGGAAGCACATTGTAGTCAGACTAGGAAAAAAATAAATTCAGTTTTTGGCAAGTTAAGTATAAAATGCTCATGGCACATCCTCATGCTTATATGTAGGTCAGGCACTCAGAGGAGGAAATATGTACGTCATCAATGACTAAGGGAGCACTAAGGGACACTGTGTCAGATGAGGAGAAAAGAGTCAGAAACTGGAAGTAGCATGGGAAAGCAGTTGGGCCACAGAAGCTGATCAAGTTTAGAGTACTGATAATTATCATGAGTACCTGAGAGCATAACCAGAAAACATAATGAGCAGAACCTAAAATGTCAAGGGGAATGATCAAAAGGTATGTATTCTAAGAAAAGAGGCACTGGACAGTGCCCACTAATTTGGAATTGAGGTAGAAATCTTTGTTAGGATAAAATACTTAAAAAAACAGGGTGCTATTTCTTCCTGTTTCCTTCAAACCTCACAGGACTTGCAAAAGTAAATGGAAGTCTCATTTCCATGTGATATGAAAAACTAACAATACAAACTACTTTTTTGAAGATGACACCTAGTGGTAGCTGGAAAATGAAACAAACCAGATGCTTGAAGTTATACACAAACTGGAAAAGTTAAAAAAAAAAAAAAAAAAAAAAAAAGAAAAGAAAAGAAAAAAAATAGAATGTAGTCACAAAGCATGTACAAAAGATTATTTGATACATTCAATAGTCACTGTTAAATAGATATTTAAAAGGAGAGATGCATATAAATTTCTTTCTTAAACAGGAGATCGAAAGTACAAAAGTACAGCCCCTCAGAGCCCAAGGGACCATAAAACAATTACCATTTAAAATTCTGTAATATTTTTACTTTTTCATTTTCTGAATAATTGATAAATATATAAAATAATGCATCACACGGTATTAAAAATGATCTAATGTGTGTTTCTAACTATCGTCCATTCTCAAATTGGTCAGTCTGACCCAATATTCTTCTGTGTCTGTTTCTTATACAGATTTATGACAGGCATCATTTATTGACTTTTTGTCAAAAATTTCCCAATTTTTTGGCCATGTATAGTCTCTCAGATCTTCCTTTTTCATGCTATAATTGTGTCTCTGGTATTAATTCTTCCCTACCTTCCTTTGTATTTTTTTTTTTTTTTTGGTACCGGGGAATGAACCCAGGGGCACTTAACAACTCAGCCACTTCCCCAGTCCATCTATCTATCTATCTATCTATCTATCTATCTATCATCTATCTATCTATCTATCTATCTATCTATCTATCTATCTATCTATCTATCTATCTGAGACAGGGTATGTCTAAGTTACCTAGGGCCTTGCTAATTTGCTGAGGCTAGCTTTGAACTTGCTATTCTCCTGCCTTAGACCCCTGAGTCACTGGGATTACTGGGGTGTGCCACCATGCCCAGCTTCCTTTGTAATTCCATGTAGTATATTTATTTCCAGAGAACTTTAAACAGTTTATAATGAAAGTAACAAGTCTCTTCCTTCTCTTCCACTTTCTAACTTATTATTTCTACTTTAATGCTGTAAAAGTAGATTATGACTTTGCACTTCTAACTGAAATTTCCACACCCATAAACTACTTATATTTTCCAACCATGTAAGTATTGACCACAATGCCAAATGGAGCATTTGATTGCATTACTTTTGTTTCTCGGGCTTTTAAAACCCTCATATTTCTTGTACAATTAGTTTTATTACAATTAGTATCACTTCTTTCAGCTTCCATATCCCAGTTAATAGACACTGAGTTTTATTTAGAAATTTTCCTACAGGATTTCATAAAAATGAAAAACAGTATATTATATATAGTTACTGTTCAAACTGATGAAATTCCAAGATTCTCAGCCCAGACCTCAAATCTATAAAATATGACACGTAAGAAATTAACTTTTTCTCTCAGGAAGCATGGAGCTACTGGATGGTAACCTGCTTCATGATTTCTCAAGACAGTTTTACACGTATCCCATGCGCACAGTGCACTCAACCTGTGCAGATTCCTTGGGTAAATTGGGACTATCAAAGTCTCATCTCTTGTGACCCAAACTGTGCTGATACCTCATTTCAGCACTCTTCTATATTTTATGGAGTGAGAGACTCCAGATGATCCCAGAAACAAGAATGAATGATGAGACAGCTGCCTTTAAAACACAACCACCTTGCCAGTGTGCCTTGCAGACTTCAGAGAAAACAATAAATACACCTCTGGGTATATTTAATTCATACTTTTTATTTCAAAGGTCAATTCATTATTTGTGCACTAGTATTAAAAATAATACATTATAATGGCCTGTTTAGCTAAAACTTTAACAGTTTTATAACTGATGTTTAAGAATATACTTTTAAAAATTAATATTATCATATATAAACACTAAATTCCTAAAGGTATTTTTTAAAATTTTTAAAATTTGTTTTAATTAGTTACACATGACAGTACAATGATCTTGACACAGAGGAAATCTCATTGAACAAAAAATTAGTTTTACTCTAATAAAATGTTGGGCAAATAGCAGTACTTCAAATAACGAATCTATTAATAACTTCTCAATTATTTTTAACTTCAAGCTTTTTTAAAAATATAATTTATGAGTTAATTCATAATGTATTTATATACATACTATGAGACTATGATTAAATATAAATTTAATAATGCTTTAACAGCATGACTAAATTATGTTTCAATATTATATTCAATATTATTGTTACCAAGTGGATATCATATTTATCTGATATATATCTGTATATTGACATATACATATATACATGTATGTGTAATAAGTTTCAAAACCTATAACATCTTATCCAAAAGTCAGTTACTCTATTTTTTTCATAATATTTGGTGACAGTTATTTTTATAATATACTTCTGAATATACTATTTAGTCTTATGGCCATATAAGTATTATGTAATTTAATTGATATTTATATATTGTATTACATACAAGTTAATGTAATAATATATATATATAATATTTTACATTATTAAATATAGTATTACACTTAATCTAGGTGACATTAGACTGATATAAAAGCTTTTTCCTGAATATTACAAAGGCTATGTATTTTGAATTTCTGACATGCATCTCAAAAATTTTTTAAATTGAAAAATAGACAAAAATAGAAAAAGAAAGATACACTATATAACCCTTGTGTTGTCACCTGGAGGTTGTTAATATACAAGCACTTTTTGGTGCCTTCACTACTTCACATTAGTAAAAGTCTTACCAAGGTAAATATTATTCTCATGAAATGTTTCTTAAAACTATATTTTTATTGTGAATTGAGATACTTTTTTGGTCAATAATGGAATCAATTTTCATTTTCAAATTATATATAAATATTCCATTAATTCGCTATTTGTGAGTAAGCTATATTAGCTAAAATAGAATTACTTCAAACTTGTTCTGGATCATGCAAAATTTACAGAAGCAGATAAAAGGGCATCTGCCAAAAAAATATGAAATTAAAATGTTTATGATTTCAAGGCTGTCTATACTTTTCTGTGTATCAATTGACAGGATTGATACGCCTTGGTATTGTAAAACACCCATGAGAGTTGGAATCAGTTGTACCTCAACATTTTTTTCTGTTATATCCACTGGGTTTTTGATTTTGAATATATATATATATATATATATATATACACACACACACATACACACACACACATTATTTTTTAATGTTTTCTTATATATCTATATGAAATGATATCTAATATACTCCATGCATTGAGAGTCAGTGATAATGCATGGAGTGTATCTGTATATACTATATACTTAATAGAGGTAATTACTGAAAAATCATTAAATAAAAAAGATAAAAATCTAGTTGAATTTTAAACACATGCCTCATGTTCAGTACAAACACAGTTATCAAAATGGTGACTAAAATGATATTTTTCTAATAGCATAAAATTTCTGTAAATTTTACATTTAAATAATTATATAAAATAGGTTTTAAATGTAATTTTAATAGTCAAAAATGAAATATTCAACATTTTCTTAAAGACCAATCAACCATGGATTACTTTGTTATATTTAAAAAGATCATCACAGGATTTACGACTGATTTATCTAATTTTTTAACAGGGATATTTTTAGTAATGCTGATTAAAGTCATGACCTTAAAAGTAAAAAGTAGTTTTTAATGTTAAAAAATTAGATTATATGTAACACAATTTATCAAATATTATCTTCAAATTTTTTCAGCAAGATGGGATCATTTGTAAGAACCATGTTATCAACATAGCAATATTGTCAATTCATTACCAATTCTTACTTAGAAATTTTTCTTTTATTAAAAATAGATACATGGTTACTTTGTAAACAATTTTTAAGATGTATAGTCATTGTAGGGTAAATCTTATAGTAATAAAGATTTTGTACTTGAATTTGATCACTGATGAATTAAATGGACGAAATAAAGGAAAATCACAAATGAAGAAAAGCAAATATTTTGTTTTAGCAAATGCTTAAGTTAAATATTTCCATTTTATCATCTTTCTTTTTTTTGCATAGCTTGGTAATGAAACATACATTTCTCACTAGGGGAGTGAATACTTAGCTCTCAAGATAGGGATGCCTTTTTTAAAAAAAATTTATTGTATGTGGTAAGCAACTGTTATGCCTATCATCAGAAATACAACTTAATGGGTTGAGAAACTCCTCGCATAAATTATAAGCTTAAATTTGTTCTCCCATCCAGAATGATATCTTTGAAAGTAAACAGCTATTTGCTCTCTTATTTATGAAAATAAACTGTCTATTCAGATATTTGTGAAGAATTTTACTTTCATCTATTTAAAAATAAAAATTTGGAAACTGTTTATACTATCTACAGTAGCCCATAGTTAATTAATAATCATTAATATTATATCTCTGCTTGAAAATGACAAAGTTGAGCATTGTTTTCAAAATGTCAGTTTGATATTGCTTAATTTAACTTAACTAAACAAGTACTTGAAGAAATTGTAATAATGAGAGGTTAGTGGATTTAGCAATTAGAAGAAAATGCTTAATTACTGAGCAAGTAAATTGTCCATATAAAGCATCCTTAGAAAATTAACTTATTTGTAATTATAGAATACAAGGGGATAGATGATTCCTAGAAACAAACGCAGTCCTTATAACCATTATGATAGAGTTAAAATATGCTTGAATATTTTAACAGTTCTTCAGAGTGTTTCTCTAAACAACTTTGATCTTTATTACTGTAGTTTATCTTGGTGTGTGTGTGTGTGTGTGTGTGTGTGTAAAAATATTTTGTTAATCCCCTGCCCCCTACCTTTCCCTCCAAAAAAAAAAAAAAGAAAGAAAGAAAAATATTTTGTTGTTTAATTGAGCAAGAGTACAAATTGATATAACATCCCTACCATGGTAACCTAATCACTACTTCATTTTTTTTTCTAAAGGACCATTTAAAACATAGTATGCTATTTTAATATTCCTTTTTTCCTTCCCCCTACAATTTCTTTTACTCACAGATAATGACTTTATTTCAAAAGAAAGAACTTTCACACAAAAACATCTACCAACTCATAGATACACCTAATTTTTTCATTTCTTTCCCTCTTTCCCTTTTGAAGAGTCATCTCCTCTCTCATTTGCGGCTAATATTCCCTTTGTGTTTGAATATGCTCTCCTTATGGTTCCCCAGATATACCAGCATCTCCTCTCATTGCTATCTTATCCTCAACTGTATATATTGTCTCTGGTCAAATAGTGTACATTTATTGTTTTTTTAATTTTTAATTTACTTTAACTGATAAATAATAATTGTAAATATTTTGGGGTACAGAGAGATTTTCTGAAACACATGTGCATTATGTAATAATCAAATCAATATAATTAGCATATCTACCACTTCAGATATTATTGATTGGTGATGAGAACACTTAAAATCCCCTCTTCTACTGTTTTGAAGTATAAAATATATTAATTATAGTCAGCCTACTGTTCAAGAGAACATATTTCTCTTCTCTAACTTTATGTCTTGGTCATGATCAACTTCTCCTCATCTTCCTTCCTACTAACCCTCCTCCATCTATGGTAAGCATTATGTGACTCTACTTATTTGAGATAAGCGCTTTTAGATTCAACATATGAGTGAGTTCATGCAGTATTTGTCTTTCTGAATTTGCCTTATTTCATTTAATATAATGTCCTCCAGGTTCACCTATTTTGTTACAAAACTACAGGATACCACTCTGTATATGGCTGAATACTATTACATTATGTGTGTATACCAAGTTTATTAATATATTCACTTGCCCAACTAAAACAATTATAGCCATAATCATAATGATATTTAACACTTGTATACTAAATATTATTTTCCAGACACTTAGCTAAATACTCATACTTACTCATTTTATCATCATAACTGCTTTAGGAGATTGTTAAAATTATCAAAACTCTATAGATAATGAAACTGAGACACAAAAATTTAAATAACTTGTGCAAAGTCACACAACTAGTTAATGCTGAAGCCAGTATTTGACCCAGGTAATACAGTTTCACTCTCTTTGTATTTTTATGCAATGGATGGTATTCATGTCTCCAAAATGACTACTACCTATCACCCATTTTTCTTCCCTTTCTCAAAAAATACTTTTAAAGATTCATTTACACTTATTACCTTACTGTCCACATGATTATTACTTTTAGAGTAATAATTTGGGCAAATTAAGTATGATTTAAATGGTATAAACATTTTTAAAATTTGGGTACATTGATTATTTTCTTATTAACTCCTTTGTGTATGAATGTGTATATTTGTGTGTGTGCTTTTTAATGGGCATATATATGTGCATTAATTCTTTAATGAAAAGTCATGTTGAATTTCCATTGTTAATATATATTCACACTGAAATAGAAATTTAAAACACAGTGTGTTTTCAGTATCATCTTTGTATAACCCCAATTTTTTAAACTTTTAATGATGGACTATAAATTACATAATCCCTGTATATGTGTGCACTAAGTAGATTAGAAGCTTGAACGGGGTATTGTTTAATATAATTCATTCTTCTTCAGTAATTTTGGTCAAAATATTTTTTTTTGCATTACTATTAGCTTGGTTTCCATTAGTAAGTATCTCTAGATTGTTTTTAATATGACTGTTTCTATTTCATTGTTCATGAGTTTTCAAATTTAAATCAACTAAATATCTGAGGATATACACAATTGATTGCTAAGAGTAAATATCATTTGGAAAATAATTAAAAGAAGACAATGAATTAATGACCCATCAGAAAATTACCATGATGAAGAAATGCTTGATAAAAAAAAAAAAGCTTTGTCACTGCTTAGCTTTTACCCTTCTTTAGGTTAATTAATTAGTTTATCAAAAACAAAAAATCTAATGAAGATATTCCTTCTGTGCAAGTTAAAATTACAATTTTCTTTATGTACATAATATAAAATAATATTTAAATGGCTTATCAAGTTTGACATAATGTGGAATTAGGAAGCAATGGAGTAGCATACCCATGTACTAACACAATTAGTCACAATCTGTGCTTCACATTAGAGTATTGATCATTTGTCAGTCTTGCCATGAAACAATTTATATTCCTGTATTAATACAGCAGGGTGCATTATAATAAGTACATTATAATAAGTACTATAAGAATCGTTGGTAGCTACCTGCCAAAGAGTACCAAGGTATTATTAGAAGACTATGCTAAGTATAACCCTTCAGAAGGGAAAGAAAAGCATACTCTTTCAATCTAAGTTCAAAATGAGTCTTAAATAAGATCCATATTAGAGAATACTAGTGAATGATTTCAAAATAGATACACACACATAGATTTTGTACATTTGCATATCAACATATGGAAATTTGGCCTTCTGAATACATGTTTATGTATGTAAGACAGATTGAATGATAATAGTTTTAACTGTATTTTATTAGTACATATTAACATTGCTTTGAATTTGATGGCAAGTCAGCACAGCACTGAAACTTTTATGTACAAAGTTACCAAGAGAAAGGGGACATTTTCAGAAAATCACTCACAGGAACTCATGAATGAAAAAGGATCCAAACTTTTACAGCTGAGACAGTTTGAAACTAACAGTCACTTGTTGATTTAAGTCTAAAATTGGACTGATTTTTCATTTTTAAAAAAGCTATCATACTAGGTTCCGGAATATACTTCCTGAAGTAGAGAAGAAAGGCAAAGAACTTCCATTCTAACTAGTATAAAGTTAAAGGTGACATATTAACATTAGCACCATTCATCAGGGAAAAACCAAATAAGTTTGCCAGGTAAACATCTTAATAGTTGAAAGTAGCTGCTTACTAAAACTATTAGGACCCAAGGTAGATAACAGTATTGCAAAGGGATCTCCAGACCTGTTCCACTCAACCATAAAAAGGGATAAGTTTCACACTGTTGTTAAAAATCAACAAGATTGTTTTGTTAAACTTTTATAACAAGAAAAGATTCTATTTCAATTGTTAAGTATTATATGGTCCCAATCTAGAAATGATTTCTGAAATTCAACTGATAATGATACTCGTTTGATCTACTTTAAAAAAAAAAAATCTTCTCCATGCTGAATGATCTCAAGGAGATACATTCAATCGATAGTCACTGTAAATGAGCATATTTCTGGCCAAGTGTTTAGCAAGGCGATATGAAAATGATAGGAAAAAATAATACACCATTACAGTTAAGTTGGTGGAAGGGATGGAATAGTTTATGAACATTTGGATAAATGATACATGATAGAATTTTAGAATTATACATTTGTAGGTATACATTTCCTTTCTAGTTTTCTGACTTTTATTCCTATGTATATTCTGATAAATACTAAAAGATTATCTTTAGGCTAGACTTTACCATTCAACCAAGACTCATATATCCAACTGCCTAATTACCAACTCCACTTGATTTTTGCAAACTTTTGCTTAATTTGCAGGATCTAAAAAAACTTGACTTGCCAGTTTTTGCTATTTTTTTCTTTGTCATTTTTATTAGTGAATATTAATTATACAGAATAATTGGTTTTAATAAGGGTCTCACAGTACCACATCCAATGCCAAAATCGATCACCAAAATCCATTTTACCATGGTTTTCTGCATATCAGATAATGATGACTTTCTATCAGTAGCTGACACCAGAAACATTGCAGATGTTGTATTGCCATATTTCTTTCTCTCATACACACTTCTATCAGCAAATATTATTGAATTTGCTTTTTTTCTTCACAGACTTATGTAAGTACAATTTCTATATAAAAGTCCACACACATTTTGAAGTGAACATTTCCACAGGCAGTCATTACCAAGTTTTACTCCTGGTCCCAGGAAACCACTGTTCTGTTTTCTGTCAGTCTTGATTTTTCTATTCTAGAGTTCCATATGAATATAGTAACATAGTATTTAATGTTATGCATATGGCTTTTTTTCTCCTGTAAGCATGATTCTTTCAAGATATGTTTATGTGTTTCATATGTGGGTAAAATTTTTTTCTTTTTTATTGATGAGTATTTGAATAGTTATTGATATACTCTTGGTTTTTTGTTTTCAGTATCTCACTGAGTTGGTAGGGGCCTTGCAAAGTTGCTGAGACTGGCTATGAACTTCTGATTCTACTACCTCATCTTCCCTAGTTGTTGGAATTACAGGCATGAGTCACTTGCACCTGGCTGGATCCACTTTTAAACTACAGTCACCTATTAATTTATTTTTTTAACTGTTACATAAAAACAAACATTGTGCACAATAATGGTTTAACTGCTCCATAAAAAACACAAACTTGCAAACAACAAGGTACTATGAGCTATTTCAATATGTGTACCCACTGTGTAATGTTTGAATCAGATTAAACATTTCTATCTCCCTAAGCATGTATCTCAATTTATTCATATCTCTGACTTCAAACTTGGTCCAATTAATCACCATCTTTTTATGTAGATTATTACAATCATTTCTAGCTGGTCTCTCTGCTTCTACTTTTGACAGCTCATAATTTATCCTCAACTCAGTACCCAGCATCATCTTCTAAAATGTAAGTCTGACCACAGCACTCTGTTTGAACCTTCTAAGGACCTCAGTTTTAACAGAAAAGCTGGACTCCTACCTTCTGCTGCCCCGTCTTTTACCACTGTCTTGCTCAATCAGTTCCCATCTGATTGTGCAGCCTGGAAGCACAGCAGGGAGGGTAAGAGTAGCAGAGAAGGAACTAATATCTCATAGGTTCCTGCATCATCAGTTTTCCTCAGGTGTAAGAAATTTAAACTCATAATACTTAGGAAAGATAAAATGAGGAATATAATATAATATAAAATTTAAATTTTATAGTATAATATAAAATGTATACTATAAAACTAAATTTTCAAAAACACTTCCAAATTTAGACAGATGACATTAGTCTTGACCCTAAAACATCCTATGCAGGTGTTTATATTTCTTTACAATTTGAGTGTAAATGATAAAGAAATGTGAAAATCATTGACCTAATTGATTATTCTAGATCATGAGCAGAAAAAATATTTCATTATAGCTAAAGCTGAAAACTCGATCAGCTTTCATGTTTATAACAATAATGACAATGAAAGCAATAAAATATATTGTGCTAAAGGAATAGATGTCTGAATAAACTGTGTTTTTATTGCTTGAATCAAAAAGATTAGCAGTTCATTTCTGGGGTGCAAGAACAAAAATGTTATGATTTATACTATAATATAAAACACTATCCATTAAATACTATTAAATACTATTTTATAAACTTCACTATTAATGGAGTACCTTACTTCTCTATTAATGGAACATGTTTAAATACTGCAATAAAAAACCTAAAGACTGTTTTTATTCTTCAAATATACAAACTTTATATGAAACAACCAACTCTTCACAATTTTGATAAAGAACAATTATCTCTAGTATTATCACATAAAAAGAGATAGCCAAAATCCATGATTTTCAATTATTCCACCTTAAAAATAATGTCCTAGGACTTTCATTTTTTAGAATGAAAAAGATATTTGAATGTCTCAGCAAATATTGAGTACATAGGAGGCCAGATTAGAAAATAGTGCATATGCACTTTATATAGCAATTCTTCTAAATTCTAATATCTAGTTTATGAACAAATAAGAGATAACTAAGAGTTTATAAATAAATGAAATATAAAACAAATTTATCAAAAGTAGAATCTACATAGATATTTCTTGCTCTAAGTTTTTAATCATTATAAACTGCTTTCCCCTAAAGTCAATTAGTATTCATTATACATTACATTTGTATGCCTTTTTATTCTTTTCTAATTACTTTCTGTAAATTTCAGAGTGGTATGGAGTTTATTAGTGACATGACAAAGCCTAGAAAAAAATTCCTCTTGTTGCAGAATGGTGCTGTAGCTAAACAAAACACAAAATATGATGAAGATAAACACTGTTTTATGTACACACACTCTACAAGAAATAGAGAAATATAGTAATGGCTTAGCCAAATGGGGCATATAATGACTTGAATTCAACTTTTTTGTTCTTTTTATTGATTTTCTACACATATGCATATTTTTAGCATTTTTATGGCTATCTTATATTCACTGAGATATTTAATGAAGAGAAGAAAAATAGCTTAAGGCTAGAAAAGAAAGCTAGAAAACTGTAGAGAATTTACTGGGTAGGCAGAGATATGGATAATGAGAATTTTGGAAAGGAATAAAATTTTTAAAATTTAATAGATCTTGATAATAGTAATAAACACAAACACGATGATTTAAAGTTTGTAGAGAACATTTGGTCTTTCCAACTGCTTCAAGAGTCAGGCATTGGCAAACATGATTATGTTCATATTTTCATAAAGATGCTGATATTGACAGTGTGAGCAGCAAATAGCATGCTTATGTCCACAGGGCAATTTCACCATGCCCCTGATATTCTGGATCATGTTCTTCACACATATAAAACTGTCCATCGATCTGGGAATTATGTACTGAATATTGATAATTAAGCCAATGATTATCTGTTGCTATTTTATGACATTATTTTTTTCTTAAAAGTTTCCAGGTGATTCCAGCATTCTGCCCAGGTTGAAATCCACTGGACAGGAATAAGAAAAATGGACTTGAGAGTTAGGCCTATGAGAAAACATGGAATATGAAGACTTGCTGGGAAATCCTGGATTGTTGTCCTGGTCCAGAAGATAATTGAAGGATAGGGTTTAACTTAGTAAGTTCCGTTGTACCAGGCAGAAGCAAGGACAAGAGATACAGAAAGACAGCTGTCAAGTTCATAGAAGGCTTAACAATCATTAACATTAAAATGTTTCAAACTAAATGTGTTCCTTCTGAAGTTGCTCAAGTAAAAAAGACAACCATATATCAAGGAAAATGGTGAAAACCAATCATCAGTGGAAAAAAGACATAAGAGATCACACAAAGGCACAAAGATTTCTGGGGAATTATGCAT
Organism: Spermophilus citellus; assembly: GCF_964194105.1. Classification (NCBI taxonomy): domain Eukaryota; kingdom Metazoa; phylum Chordata; class Mammalia; order Rodentia; family Sciuridae; genus Spermophilus; species Spermophilus citellus. The sequence goes on along the minus strand of NC_138182.1, from coordinate 249,932,076 downwards.
TTTCTCCTTTACCTAATTTCCATTTTCTGTTCATGAACAGTTAAAATTTTGTGTATTCATTAATTATTAGCAATAACAATTGTATTCATTTAACAAATGACTTCTGAACTTGTTTTGGCTTCCAAAATGTGAGGAAGCAATGTGCTTCCATGGAATGAGAATAATATATGTCTCTTTTAGGGTGTTTTGGTGGCGAGGCAGCATATTCTATTCATTTAAAAAGATTTTTTGCTATCCTCTTATCTCACTGTTATTATTATAAATCTGGCCCTGGGGATACCAAGATATGAATCCACACACAGCTCTTCCTTTTATATTACAATCCTTGAACTTGTAACTTGACTCCTTTAATCTTCAGTTTTTTCACCTCATAAAATGGTATAATAGAAATAACAGAGATCAAAATTAAGTATAAAATATACCATAGCATAGAGCAGTGCTAAATTAGTGTTAATTTCCTAAATTATGACTACCTTAATTAGAAACAATCAGGGCACTGGCATAAATATACATGCTTGTGAAATATGGCCACAAAAGTTGAAATATGAAACATAAGAAACTGAAGTATTTATAAGCATATTAAATTTTCCAATGAAAAGAGAAATTAAGACATTCATTTGTATCCCCAGAGATTCTAATTTTGAGATCTGTGTACACCAGAGCAAACATTTTAGAAGCTTTACAACTCTGTGATTCTTAATCACTATTAAGCTTTTCCTTCATACTGAATGTAATTTAAATTGTTCTTGATTATTTGTGGTAATCATGAACACTTTCTGTATGATATATATATATATATATATATATCACAGTAGTTACTGCTCAGTTATCTGATATTCGAGGAGGGTTGCATTATCTGAGTACTTGTGCTTTGTCTCTCTTTCCCTCCTCTGCTAACAGGTGTAGAGCATTAGCTTCTTGATCAATATTTCCTGGCCTCCTGCCACTTGGGTTCCTTTGTTCCATCTTTTTGTTCTGATATATTTTTGATTATTACTTTCCAAAAACTGAGGGGTCTGTTTTGCGATCACATACAACCAAATCTTTGCAACTTCACTTATGAGACTATGTGCTTACCTAACCTCACACAAAGTTAATGATTTTTTTTGATAAAACTCTAAAAATGGCATAGAAGGGGGGAAAAAAGCAACCTCTCCTTGTACCTACATGTGGACACCATGTCCCCAAGACTTAGGGGCGTTGTAGTCTAATTATTTGTGGTTAGTGACTGACTTACTTGAATTATGTGACTGGGTGTTAAAGTAAATGTGTCTTGCCATAACAAATCAGCTTGTGGTTCTGAAATCAAAACTAGTGGGAGAAGTTCTCCCCAGAGGGTCATATAGAAAGATGACATGTAATTTTAGAAATAATTGTTAGCATAAGCTCTACAAGTCGTTTATATAGAATAAAAGCAGTGAGATAATTTTCACAAAGGGGATCTCCTTACCCTGCACTATACAGTAATGAATTATGTGCATAAAGATGACCCCAAAGACATTTAGAGTGCCTTTTGGATTATCCAAGGGGAGATTAACATATAGTTAGTATAAAAAGAGACATTCAGAGCTGGAGGGCACCACAGAAATAATTGTTTCCATTCCTCTCATTTCACAGATGAGGAAAAAAAAAAAAAGCCCAGAGTGGCAAACTCATTTGCACCACTTTTACATCTAGTCAGTAAATGTCAGGAACAAACCAGGTCTCTGTATTCCTAATCAGCAGCCTTTTTTATTATCTCCACAGCCATCCTACTCTTTAATATATTTTATTATTCTTCAGTTCTTACGAATTCTTGGGTCAGAGTTTCATGTTTCTGCTAAGTATCATAAAGAATAAATGAGAGCACCAATTTTCTTCACAACTCTCCACAAAGAGGTATTCGGAAAATGCACCTAGGAAGGGAGAACTGTCCCCTCTGGAACAGCAGTGAGTCCTCAAACTGAAAGTGAAGACAAGGCCAGAGCTAGTCAACACGAGAGCATGTCCTTGAGCCCTCGTTAAGAGCTGAAGGACACTTCTCCCTAGTGAAGGTCTCTACATGACAGCTGGCCATTCATCTACCCAGGCGTGCATCCACTCACTGCTTATTTTTACAATGTTGGGACACAGGCATTGGTTTCTATTTTCTCATGTTCAATTTTATGATGTCTTCCCTTTAATATGAAATGTCATTTATGACAATTTTAACTTTATACAGTCCTTGAACTGTATATCTTACAAGTTTTCTCTTAATGTTAAAATTATGTTTAGTGAGTTTTCTTTTTTAATATGTGAAGCCATATAAAGGAAATGAAAGGGAACAGCCTGGATTAAGCCTTGTATGTCATTATTTAAAAAAAAAAAAAACCTTTCGTTTCCATAATAAGCCAATCTAAAGCAATGACGTATCTCTCAGTTCTCATTAATGCCTTATGAAATTCCCTGTACTTTTATATACATTCTCAAGGAAAGGATATAAGTACAAGTTGTTATCCAACAAAGATATGTACATATAAGATTTATGAAGAATGTTTTGACTAACAAACATCTCCATGGAAAGTGTAATAAGGGGTTTGAGTAACACTGAAGAACACAATTTCAGATTCCATTTTTTATTGATGTATCTGCTAATTTATTGAACTTCTACTTGGTAGCAGAAATATGACTGCATCTAAAAGTTAGTGACAAAAAAACAAGAGGAAATAGGTTAGTTATTGTTTAATGGATATAGAGCCTTCTATTTGAGATGGTGAAAAGGTCCTGGAAATTGATAATGCTGATAGTTGCATATCTTAGTAAAAGAAAAATATTCTCTCTCTCTCTCTCTCTCTCTCTCTCTCTCTCTCTCTCTCTCTCTCTCACGGAAGATAGTAAAATATTAAGAACTTGAAGAAAAAATTGAAAGAGGATGGATCTGCTCATATTTCTATGGATATCGACTGTATGCTGAGAAAACATTCTGGAAACACTTAGGTTATATAGGAAGTTAAGTTATGGGACACACTATTCCATATAACCATGTTACTGGTTGTTAAATATTTTTGTAGTAGGTACTTTTTTAATCAGAAAAAATGTAGTAAAAATGACAAATTTACTGTTGCAAATGTCTTAATACTCACACAAATTTTAGGAAAAACTAAAGATCATAAAGTTTCAGGGCCCTGACACCAGATGAAAAACCCACTAATTCCCTGCCCATGTTATCCTCCTGTTAGACTTGTATCTCCTTTTTATCTATTATACATTCAGTAGTAGTATATTATGGTGGCTGCTATTATTTGGATACTAAATGTGTCCTCAATCCCCATTTTTTGTTTGTTTGTATGTCTGTTTGTTTTTTGGTACCAGGGATTGAACTCAGGGTCACTCAACCACTGAATCACATTGGCATCCCCAGCCCTATTTTGTATTTTTTATTTAGAGACAGGCTCTCACTGAGTTGTTCAGTGCTTCACGTTTGCTGAGGCTGGCTTTTGAACTAGTGATCCTCCTATCACAGCCTCCTGAGCCGCTGGGTTTACAATGGGGTCTGGCTCCCCATGTGCTTTAACATATGGCTTGAATTGGGAGTGGTTGGAATCTTTATGAAGTGGGGCTTAGGGAAAGGTTGCTAGGTTATTGAGGACATGCCCTTGAAATGGTTAGTGGGATGCTGATCCCCCTCATGGTTCCCTTCATGGCCTTGAGGTGAGCAGTTTTGCTCCACCACATTCACCCACAATGATGTGCCACCTCACCACATTCTTAAACGCAATGGGTCTGACTGATCATGGACTGGAACCTCTAAACTCATGAGACAAGTAACCCTTGCCTCTTTTTAAGTTAATTATCTCAGGTGTTTAGTTAAAATGAAGGAAAGCTGACTAATGCAGTGGCAAGGATTATAAGGAAATTTTTCTATTACTTCAAAAACAGGAAATTGCCTGCAACCAAAAGATTAGGACATCCTGTTGCTTGTTCAAAGTAAGGTTAATTCCTTTACTTTATGTAAAACTAGAAAAAATATTAAATGTTATTTCATTTTCTAGAGAAAATGTCACAGACAAGATAAGTGTTCTGTGCATACAATGATTATTAGCAGCTATCTTCAGCTACACTGAATCATACAGACTTTTTCTTCAGAGGAGAGTAGTTATGATATTGCACAAAGCTCCTTTCAAGGGAAAAAAGCTAAATTTTTTTATACAATTTCTCTAAAAAAATTTGTAAGAATCTGAATAATAATTATAAGATTAGCAAGTACAGAAATGAGGAACATAGACTGTTAATAAAGTGTTAAATAAGGAGTATGCCCTGTAAAACCTGATGCTTTTGAAAATAATATTTTCTTGAAAACTCTGAGAAATTCTCAGAAAAAGTAGAAACTTGTATTATAAACTTCTGCAAAGACTGTCTATTCTTGAGTGCCCCCAACACCCTTATGGAAACAATGGAGCCAAGAAAAAATTATATTTTCAATTGTATCCTCTATATATGTGAATTATATATTACAAAAAAATGGTCATCAGACATTTGAAAAGGATCAAAGAAAAAAAAACTATACAGGATTTTTTTTTTTAAGTCATCGCACTTAGTTTGTAAAGTCTATTGGCTAAAACTAATTCACTCCCTTGCTGGGAATGAAGAAAAAGATTGTCAAAGAGATCATTTGATGTGTTTTGGTCACTCAATTAAGGAGAAGAGGTGGAGTTCAAACCCAGTTCAGCCTGATGATGAAAACTCCACTTTTGATGTAACAACCAACTTACATGGACAATTATATTAAGCATTGTGTTCAATGCAACAGTTGTATCATTTAAATATTCTGGTACTTTGGTACAGATCACTATTTCATGATTTCTTTGATACATTTTACTACCACCACATCTTTTTATATGTAATTTTGGTGCTAATTCTCCCTAACTAATTAACAATGTATTTTAAAATATAAATACATAATCTAAAAATCTTCAATACATATAATTCCATGATAAAATATGAAAACTACCCACTTTCTAACACTTAAAATAACTCAAGTTATTTCTAAGACATGTTGGAAATATTTAACATTTTCAGAAACATTTTAATAGTAAAATATTAAAGAATAAGTAATCGCCCTATTTCTTTTGTAAAACAAAGTAGTTCTTTCCACAAGCTTCTGTTCCATGGAAAAAAAAAGAAAAATTGCTATAAAAAATCCATGAAATTGATTTTATGTATTTAAATTCTTAAACAGTGAAATACTCTATGTCCTGAATAAATTTTATACCAATTTTACTGTTTTTCTACCTGCTAAGTAAAAAAATAAATAACTCCTCTAAGAGTTTGCTAGGAGAATTATGATGATAAAAGCTCAATAGCCACATTATGTTCTCATGTTTCCCTTTGGATCTCTGTGTAGAACTAGGTATTTTGTTAAGCTGCTTACAAGGCCAAGTACATTTCCCTTCCAGTATATCAAAGTTCTGTGTACAAATCTGATGGATGAATGTAATTGGATATTAAGAACCCTCATGTACATCTGAATGATGCCAGTGTCACATCCAATGCACTCAAACAAAAACTTTGGGACAATATGAAATCTTTGACATATCATTTTAAGTCAATGAAACTCACAAAAATTAATTTTCTAGAGTGAAAATTCATTGCTTATACACCCAAACACGGGGGTGCAAAATATAACACTTGAAGTCACAGTTGTTTTGTATTTGAATGCACTGCCCTCTTAGTGCCTAGATTAATATACACAGGTGAACAACCAGGGAAGAACTTAATTACCCTACTCCTGAAATGTTTGATATTTTTCAAATAACATTGTTTATGCAAATTCCAAAATTTTAAAATAATAATTTTCAAAGTTAAGATTCTATGGTCTATTTTCCAAGGTTATAAGAGAAATGCAATTTCTGATTTGCAAAGTACTTCTAAAAATTTTAATTTGTCTATTACCTCTGCATTTCTCCAAAACACATTGGATTGGAAAATGAGAATGCTGTTTTACATTATTACCACACTGCTAGTTATGTGGGATATAATTTAATCTCTCTATACCTCAGAATTTTTTTTAATAGAGAGAGTGATAGAGGGAGAGAGAGAGAGAGAATTTTTTTAATATTTATTTTTTTTTTTAGTTATTGGCGGACACAACATCTTTGTTTGTATGTGGTGCTGAGGATCGAACCCGGACTGCACGCATGCCAGGCGAGCGCGCTACCGCTTGAGCCACATCCCCAGCCCCTACCTCAGAATTTTTTAATCTCTAAAATATGAATTGAGAATAAAATCATAATAAGAATGCTTAAAATGAAAATTTCCTTTCCGATACCAGAGGCTTCAAAATTTTAATCTGGTAGCTTTAAACTACAAAATTATTTATATCACTTCTAAGTAGCATTAGTTATCTGGATGGTAATTAAATGAAAATTTAGGTATGTTACAATTTTAGTGAGTTCCATGCACATTCATATTCATCATACAATTATTTTTGTTTGGATTCTTTATTATATTGTGAATTGAAATCCCAGTTAATATCTAAAACTGGGTTAAAAAATAAATGCTATTTTTTAATACTTTAATAAAAAATATAAAGATCTACTATACCTAATGATAGATTTTTCAGATCGAAAATAGAAGAGATTATAACTGTAATTGAATAAAGAATATTTTATTATTTTTTGAAGTTCAGAAACTAGTCATCTAAATTATTTTGAGAAAAAGAATTGACCTGTAAATTCAATTTTTTTAATATTGAAATTTCTTCAACTTATCATTTCCTGGGGCTTGCCTGACTGGGGATCTATCACATTATTGCCAGGAATCTGGAAAGAATGAGTCAATCACTCAGGCAATTAAATGTTTCCATTAGGAAAACTTCCAGGCAATTAAGGTTTTTACCCTTTCACCACTTAAAAACATTTTAACATATTTCAGTACAATGAAATCTAATTTCTATTTTTCTCAAATCTGGTGTAGATTGTAAATATCCCTGATATTTTAAACAATCTTATCACCTACTTAACAGTGTTTCAATGGATATAAAACATACTGCTAGCTTTTAAATCCTCTAAAAATGAGGAAAATGTGTAGAAATTAAATAGAGAATGCAATTAAAAATAAAATGTTTGCAAAATTATCGCCTTCTGCTTGAGCACCATAGGGCTGTTTAAGAAAGGTCACGTCACAATAGCTAAGTAAGGAAACAATCTAGGTGCCCTTCAACAGATGAATGGATAAAGAAAATGTGGTATATATATATATATATATATATATATATATATATATATATATATATATATATGTTAAGGTCTGTAAACTAGTCTGGTTGGTGCCTGGCATCTTGCCAGAGGGAGTGGTTAATGTTAAGGTCTGTAAACAAGTCAGGATGGCACCTGGCATTTTGCCAGAGCAATGTTAGAGTCTGTAAACAAGTCTGGATGGCACCTGGCAAAATGCCAGAGGGAGTGGTTTGTGAAGTAACGCCAGCGAGCCATTAAGTGTGGAGATTCCTTATTGGTTGACTGCTGTATCTAGTTTATGCTAATTAAGATAAGCTGTGCTGAATGTATAAATACTTCTGTTGTCTTACAATAAACGGCTTCCACTCCTGTTGTATCAATCTACACAAGTTGTTCATCACCCCCGCCCTGTTATTTTGCTGTAGCCGGACTGTGGCATATATACACAATGGAGTATTACTCAGTCCTGAAAAGAGTGACTTTATGAAATTTTCAAGTAAATGTATGGATCTGGAGACTAACATGCTAAGTGAAATAAATTTATTCCCAAAAGCCAAAGGTCAAATATTTTCACTGATACATGGAAGCTAACCAACCTTAAGGAGAGAGGGGAATAATTGATATTCAGTAGATTAAATAAAGGGGAATGAAGGGAACAGAGGGGGCATAGGAAAAGGAAAGACAGTGGAATGAACTGAAAATAATTCTCCTATGTACTTATGTAAATACAGCATAGTGAATCCCACCATAGTGTACATCCATAGGAATGGGGTGCTAATTAGAATAAGATATATTCTGTGCTTGTATAATTATATCAGAATGAATTCTACTGCCAGGTATAACTAAAAAGAACCAATAAAATAAATGAATAAAAATAGTAAATTTATAAAAGAAAGGTTGTATTTGTACTGTGTACATGTATTCTTTGATTCAGTCTCTTCAAATCTCATTCCTGGGCCAGCTCATCTCTGCAATCTGCCTGTTACCAAAACAAAATAAATGCTTGTTGTAGTTAAAAAAAAAAAAAAAGATAAATTGATCAAAATTTGGAGAAGCACAGATAAGAGAAAGGAGTTTTCTACCAAAGCTTGATGGAAACCAGTTACCTACTATCTGGACCATCCTGCTGTGTATGGTACCATGGCGATTCTGATGTTTTTGCTGTTGAATATTGTATATATCATTTTTCTGTTCCCTCTTTTTGTTGTAGATCTACTTTTCTTTCTTTTTTTCCTTCTCAGTCCTCTCTGTGATATATCTTTAGCAGCTTGTGCTGTTTTTGCATTCTGTTCAGGGGTAGAGTTATTCAGAAAAGCAAAACATGCAAGATGTTTCTGTAAACAACTAAAAAGGATTCCGTGCTCCAATGATCAGCACACCACTTAAGTGAAGTAAAAGAAATTAGATATTAAAATTCGATTCAGTCTTTTTATGTTCTCATTGGAAGAAAACATTCAATCTATTTCATTTAATAGACATGATGAATCCTCTCTAAATGACAGCTAATAAAATTATTATACTAAAATTGAAGACCATTTTTATTGATATACTAATGAGATATTTTCATAGAGTTTTTCCCTCAATTGCTTACCTGACTTTCCAAAATTTTTGTTCATTAATTTTTAATAATAAGGTAGAAGGATAACAAAAAATCTTTTTAAATTAATATAATATTCTAAGGTGATTAAGCAATGAATGTGAGATCTAGTCCTTTATCTTATATTATCACCTGAATATACGTATGTACCCATTAAGTAGTATATTGCTCTAGTTAAAAAAACTTGAAAATATTTTGTATCAAAGTGATTTAAATGGCTTCATTTGGGTGTCATCAGTTTTAAGGGTTTTTAAAATTCAGATTTTAATCTTTTTAGTTCAACATAAACGATTTCTTATTTCATATATTTTTCAAACAAAAAAATTCTGACTCTATGAAGTAATTATCATATTAATTATGACGAATGAGCAGATTGTTATTTTGTTTTACAAAATAATTTATTATTTGTAAATGGGAGAGAAAATCTATTAGTGATTCAGATCAGAAAATTTATGGTAAATAAAGAGTTTCATACATATATTTTCTTTAAATCATGAACTTTTTAGTAACAGTGGTATCTTTGTTAATAAAGAAAATACATTCCACTAATGTTTTATTTAAAGGTACTCCATTACTCCTGGTAGATAATGCATTCTAGATAACAAATTCCAGGCTTAATAAAAGAAGGATGGATAGAAGACATGTTCTTGCCTACATTGTATTCTTCCGCTACCTCTCCTTCTGTTTATTTTCCCATTCCTTATCTTCAATTATCTTCTTATAGAGTCAGGCCGTTTAATTCAGAGACTCAATGGTTCTCCATTTGTCATCAAACACAATACAAATTATTTTGGATTTTATATGTACTAGGATTTTTCAAATACGCCATGCCCATTCAAAGTGCATGAATTACCTAGGGAATCCCAAGCATTTTCCTACCTACCTTGCCCTTTTTGTTTTTATCTCTCTGGCTGAAATCACTATTTTTCCACCTAGATCTTTTCTCTGCTTCTTCCCTCTAGTTATAGATTTTAGTTGGTCATGGAGCTGTTCACTTAGATTAAATTTCTCAGCCTCCTTGAGTAGAAATATGTCTAAATTTTCACCATCGGAGTGTGAGTAGATTGTTGTGTAGGTTTCTCTTAATTCACATCTATAGCACAGCTTCAAACATTCAGAAAAGAAAAAGTCCCTAAGGGATTGGGACACCAGGGGAAGCAGTATTTGAGATCTTGTTGAAAATGCAAATTCTTGGGCCCCACCTCAGATTTTTAATCTATTCCCAGATTTTGGGAATAGATCTCACAAATCTGTTTACCCAAGCTCTTCAGATAATTATGATGTACACTACAATTTTGAAGGCACTGTTCCAAAGGCTAGTGGGGGAAAAACTTGGAAGAGACTGTATCTATAAATGGCCATCTGTAGCAGAGGAACCCCATTGACCTGGCTTCTCTCATTTCCCAAATTTTATTTATAAAACTACATATATCCTTAAGTCATTAAAGAGTTGTGTCTCCTTCTTATAGATGCTGGTGATTTCCCATAAGTATTATTTATCCTTCTGGGATGGTATGTTTAATATTTTCACCTGCTAAGATTGAAATCTTTGTTGGGTTTCTGCAAGTTAACACTGGATGACTTGCATAACGCCAGGGAATCTTCAGCAATTTTTGCTTTCTTTTAATCTATTTATATACGTGGTTGACTGATATTCATTAAAATTTTATATATTTTACTTTATTTTATTTATTGTAGTATAGATTAAACCCAGGAATGTTTAATCACTGAGCCATATCCCCACCCATTTTTATATTTTTATATTGAGACAGGGCCTGTCTAATTTGTTTAGGACCTTTCTAAATTTTTGCCAAGGCTGGCTTTGAACTTGTGATCCTCCTGCCTCAGCCTCTGGAGCCACTGGGATTATAGGTGGGGGCACCTCCATACCCAGCTTTCATTTAAATTTTGAAAACACAAATATTTTAACCACTGTTGCATTTCAAATTTTTACCCAGTCTTTCATTTTTCTGGCTAAAATAAAACATGGTGAACTCAGGTTACACGGTCCCTCCTAATCTGATTCTTGTAAGTCTCTTCTGCCTCATTTTGCCTTTGTACTTCAGTCATACTTTCCTTCTGCCTGTTTTTGAATTGTAGAAAGCTTCTTCATACCTCCAAGTGCTTTGCCCATTTGGCTCACTTCAATATCTTCCTTCTAATCATCCTCTAGACCTGTTCTAAAACATTTTTTTCCACCCCACTGCATCTCATATGAATTAAATCAAAGTTTTAAATTTTCTTCTCATATTTTTCCTTTCCCTTAATTTCACTTGGAAATTTTTTCTAATAGTGTCATGCTTTCTGTGAATCATGTTATTGGGTGTTCTTAACCTCCCTTCCCATGCATAATGCCATAAGAAACTTGATGAGAGTTTTTGCTCACCGTAAGAAACTGTTACAAGATATCATATATAGCGAGCATTAAATAAATGTGTTTTAATAGGTAAAAAAAATCTGATAATCAACTCACTTGATACATTTTTTTGAAGATTATTTGGATCCTATTCATAAAATAGTGCTGTTTCCAGTTATTTATTAGAGTTGTCTCTATCTACTTACAATGCTGACTTTCCTGCACAATACATTTGTGTTCTATCACTTCCTGTTTATGATGTAATTTTTTTTTTCTATTGTACAAGTTCAGCATTCCAGCACTTAAAATTATTCTTAGGTGATACATTGCAGAGGTTTCTTTCACACTCTCCCCAGAACGGTAGTTTTTGCTTCATTCAAATTAAATAATTCAGTTTTCCCAAATATTCCCACCTTTGCATACTTTATTCCTGTCTTCAAGGAATCCTCTCAAAATTAGGGCTTCTTTCTGGGGCAGTTCTCCCCTGGTGATTACCTCTGCCTGCTGATTTCCTCAGCATAATTCAAAACCCATCTCCAGTGGATCCCAGTGATCTGGCCAACCAAATACAAGTCAGATGCAGGATGAGAGGGTGAGTCTTTTACACTGGGGACTCTTATAATGTTAGTGGCTCCCCAGTGACCAGCATCTGTCCTGTGAAAGTGCTTCACAGTGTATTTACAATTTATGGTACATGAGGAACATACACCAAAAACAAATACTTTAAAGAAAAAAATTTAGGGTGTGAGTTCAAACGAACATTCGAAATTTCTAAAAACATAAATCTATAGATCAATCAATAAAAGAAAACAAAATGGAACTCTACAGCCATTATTAAAAAGCTATAATGTGCTATAAACCGCAAAGAACAAAAGAAGGCTTAGTGAGGACAAATCTTTAGCACTTCTCATGGTTCTGAAACCATGGATACACACAATACACAGGTGGGAGAGTTCAACATGGAACATAGAGTATTAGTATAGAAGCTTTCACTAAGGAAAAGGGGACACAATATTCCCCAGTGAGTTATTTCAAAATATAAAAGTCAGAAATCAGTGGTATAGGTGATTTGCAGTGGACAAAATTCTTTTTCTTTTTAGTGTAATTAACAGGCTTGCTTTCCCCCTTAACTTGTTCAAAGCTTTAAAACAGCACTCAGAGTGGATGCATTTTCCCAAATGAGTATCTGTAATATCACTGCTCTACTAGAAGCCTGGTTTGTAGCAGTTCAAATGATTACATGCAGCTAACCCAAGGTTATCACACTTCAGTGTTTTTGTTTTTTGTTTTTTTTTTCTGAGAGAATTTCACAGAGATTTCCAGCTCTAGGACCTTCCTGAGACTATTTGGCAGTTCTAAGAATTTAACATACAGTTCATTAATTTAAGGTCCAAAAAAGCAAGTATATGTTGTGACCTCACGGAAAATTTCCAAACTAATTAGGGAACCATGTGGAATCCTGCTTATGGCAGTTTCATTTGTAAAGGGAGAAAAAAAAAACATTATGAGGAATTATGAAGGAAACTAAGTGAAATTGTTTTGTTGAAAGCACCTGATTTCAAAGCTCTCTCTTCCCATTATGAATGATCTCAATGACAATTAGGGTATGAAAACATTATTTATTTAAGTTCTGGGTTGATAAGATTTTCTGAGGTCATGATCATTATAATTTCAGAGACCTCCATTCTTCTGAAAACAAATACTACATATCTTACAAAATCTTTAAACCAAATTAGCAGCCCAGCTGATTAATTTCCTGATATAAGTCAAAAGAGTTTTATAAAAGAGGATGTAACATTTTTTTTTTCTGTTTTGATTAAATAACACTATAATGATCATAGGCATTATTCTAAACTGTTGCTCTTTGCTCAACCGTGAATTGAGTCATGTGAATATTTTTTGTTTCTGTTTTTGTTTTTTTATCGAACTCTTAGAACTAATAATAGCAGCAACAAATTCTTCATCTTCCTGAAACAAGGGCTTCTGATTTGTCCTACAGCAGAAAAACGCACCTGATCAACCAGCAACTAAGTAATTGCTTCAACCCTCATGAAAGGCACTTTGATAATGTGCCTTTTATTTCCAGGAGTAAGTAATCTATCTCAGAGTTCTAGAAGGAAAGCAGAATGAAATATTCATTTCTAAAAGATGATGTGTGTTCAAGCAAAATACAAATGAACAAATAGCAGGGGCACTGGAGTGTATGACTGTAGTCTCAGCTACTTTCCAGGTGAAGGCAGAAGGATCACTGGAGCCAAGGAATTAGAGATGAGCCTGAGCAACATGGTTTTATTTTGAGACCCACGCAAATAGCCACATAGACAAACAAATAATCAAGTACTTGCTCTTAACCCCTGAGGCAGGATGTTTGCCTACATGTAAACAACCAATGCTTCTATAGAGAGTCAAGTGACATCATTAAGAAAACTTCAAATCATGAATCCTGCTCCTGCTTATTGGTATAATAACACCTGTGAACATCCATGTTCCTCACTCTCTAGTGCTTTTGCACCCTCAGGTGTTTCTATGTGTGTGGCTGAAACAACAGCAGAGGCATAGGTCTTCCTATCCTGATGTTTGTATTTCTTTAGAAAGAGAGTGTACACGATGCACTGATAAGTATACGCTGAGAAGATCAGGGGAGACTGTAAAGCCTTCCAAATAGAGAGAAGAATTTATTATATAGACAGTGAAAGACTTAAAAGCATGTGAGGAGGTAGTGCGAAAGGTGTGGCAGTAGGAGGAGTCTCTTGGGTTTTTGAGAGAACTGTGTTTAGCTGCCTGGAAAAGAGATTTGGTTGAGAGATCCTTTAGAGTTTAAAAGCTGGTTTCCCAGTACTCCTTTACTCAAATTCTTCTTGAAGGGCATACTACCAAGAACCATAATTACTTTATTTTAAATGAACTGAAATCTGCTCACATTCTACAAATGAGATGTGAATAGCTTGAAAATGAGAGCAGGTTTTATCTCTGGGGTATCACTAACTTATACAAATTTGAAAGACTAGAGTGATTTAAAAAGGAAAAAAAAAAGTTCCATGGAATAAGAAATTTATGCAATAGTCCTGACTGTAGATCTTCATTTACAGGACAGAATAAGGACCTATAAATCTTTAACTAAAATCATTCATATTTGTCATTCAGGCTTTTCTGATATTTTCAGCTTTATTACATGAAATTCTACAATTCAACCATGTTTTACACATGATTACATACCCATTGGTTTCTTGGTTGAGAGACTGCTTTAATAAAGGTATCTTTAAATTCAAAAGGCGTTTAATGGGCATCATAGAAACTTTTTTCAAGATGAACAAAATGGAATCACTTTTGGGTTTTTTTGAGGTTTTTAGGATTTTAATTTTGGTAAACTGACACATAGTAATTCATGTAGAAGACTGGCTCTACCATTAAAAAAACAGATTCTGTTTAAACAACTTATTCTCTACCTACCTTGCACTTATCTACTCCCCAGTTTCAGTAAGTTAATAAGTGTATTAAGATATTTGGAATTGATAATTTCTGCAAATAAAGTGATTCTTTGGTCATATTGAAATTCCATATTAAAAACCTTCCATGTGCATCAGTATAACAAAGTAAGTTGAAAATCTTTCTCTAAATTCATAATGTGTATGTGCTAAAATCCTTGCTCTTTATAGAGGAAAACATGCACACATAAATTCTTGGTCCTGTAATTATTTGATAGCAAAAAGGTTGACAAGAAGAAAAAATAATAGTAGGCTTCACACAAAATATTCATATATTCAAATATATGAATTAAGATCTAGTAGTATAATGAAACAAGATGATCAAAAGAAGTCTCACTCCATGAAGGCAAGAAAAACTGCAGGTATACCTATAAAAGAGGGTAATAACTTAAGGTCAGTTAAAAAAGAAAGGAATGGTCATAGTGGAGAGTTTTTTAGATAGGTGTTTCTCAAAGCTAATTCCTTTGAAAATAAATAATTTAAAATACATGGAGGCTTGGCATAGAGAGCAGAAATAACTTGTTGAATATTTAGGGCACACAAATTTATGGCACACACATTTTAATAACATTGTGTCTACTAATATTTCTAAACCTATTTTTATCAGGGCACAGTTTTATATATGTACAATACTTATTATCATGACCTGTCGTACTGGCTTTGACAGAAGGTAAGGACTTAAAGGATTTACTAGTTGGGGCAGACTGCCTCAGGTTCATTGAGCAACTAATTTGAGACACAATATTGGCCATGGAAAAACCTTCCTCACACATAGTTTTACAATTGTAAAGGGTGACCCAAGATTCCTCGAGGCTTTAACTTCATTAGCACTATGTAAAGATCTAAAGGTAGAGTGAGAAGTTTCCTGATTGGACTAGTGCTCAGATTTTTTCAGAGAAAACAGTTGCTCTGCTCTGAATCCCTTCCCAAATTCTGCAATAAGTTTGTAAGAAGGCTACTTTCTCATATGGGTGTAAAGAACACCTCAACAAAACCACTGGGAATCTCAAATAGATTCACATTTGGCAGACACAAGTCTGGGGTCTGGAACTGCATCTGAGAACACGTTAACAGTCTGCAGACACAGTTGTCTGACTCTCACCAAGGAAGGCTGAATGGAGGCTTCTCGTTGGTTTCATAGAGGAGGCAGGGAACCTGAGAGATGGCCTAAGGGAAGGGTACATGGATGCATTGTGCTTCCTTGTGGACCAGATCTAAACCATAGAGGAGGACCAGCATTGCCTCCTGGGTTCTATCTGAAAGATACTCATGGAAGAGTAAGAAACTCCTAGCAGACAAAGACTGGAGATGAACTGTGAGAATTTTCCAGTTCTCATCCAGGAAATGCAGGAAAACTTAACACATCTCACTTAAAGAGTTCAAAGGATCTCAGGAGGGAAATGTTAGCACTAATCATCTGCAGACCCACACAGAGACTCTAGCTTATCACATACACCAGACACATTAAAACTGACTCTTTCCTTTCCTTCTGTTTTCTACCTTGGTGAGAAGAGAAACAACAGCTCCTCATGGGCTTATGATAGAGAAAGGATAGAGGACATGGACAAAGCCTCCTTTGTTACTCCTGGCTTCTGGCCCCCAAATACACGAATGGGGTTGGGGAGGATTTAATTTGTCCAGAAAAAAAAATCTCAATAAGTCAAATTAAAGGAAACATTGGAGAGAAAATTGCACTTTCTTTAGAATATGAAGTTGAGCTTTTTCATTAGACCTGTTATAGAAAATATACAATTTCCTGGTAATGTAGAACAGAACATTGGGGGAGGCAAAATAATAATTTAGTAAAAACTCAAAGTAGCCAAATCACAAAAGAAGGTGCAAATCAATCATACATTCAACAGAGCCATCCTATAATACCAACCCTCTCACATTATAAACTCTCTAAATGAAAGGAAAAGAAAATGGAGCTGCCTGAAAATAGTAGAATACCAAACATGACAAGCCATGAAACCAGCAGCATAAATTATAATCAAATCAATGTTTGAGTTGTAATATATATGTATGTATGCACACATATAAATGTATATATAAAAATATATACATATATGTATCTCTTTATATATCTATGTCTCTATCTATATATACATTATATATATATTAAAGTCATATATATAATTTAAAAAGCAACTGAAATGGAAAAGGCAAAAGTGTAAGAGAAACTAGAGTGAATTCTGGAGCAAAATTGACTGGATTGAATACCAATGTACTCTGAATGGCAAGTAAAAAATACTTGAAGGAAGAACATATAACATATATTAGCTAAAGTTTACTTCCTTTACATAAAAATATGTTATTATCAGGTTTATGAAAGTGAAAATATTTTCAACATGAATTTTAAAGTCTTTTGTGGCAGATTCCGATATACCTAAAGACACATACAATGAGAATATTTAAACAATTCTTCAAAAGTTTAAATGTAGAATTATTTTTAAAGCTCAGTAATTCTACTTTTAGATATACACCAAAAGTGAAACACGTACTCAAATAAATACTTCCACAGAATTGTCAGTAGTGGCAATTCTCTATTCATAATAGAGAAAGTTCCAAATATTCCCAATGTCCATCAACTATTGAATGAATATACATGATTATTATATCCATACAATTGAGTATAAATCTTCCATAGAAAGGAATGAAACATGAATACATTTTACAAGGTGGACCATCCTTGAAAACACTAGAGAGGTCACATAGTGTAAGATTACATTTTTAAGACATTCAGAACCAGAAACATAGAGACAAAAAGCTGATAAGTGTTTGCCTGTGGCTGGGGAGAGGAGGCTATGGGGACTGACTATTTAATGTGCTCCTCTTGGGCTGTTGAATATGAGGTGGAACTAGATAGACATGCAGGTTGTACCAGACTGTGAATGGACCAAATGTCACCATGTTGTACACTTCAAACAGTTAATGATGAAATTTTTTGAGAATTTTGCTTAAATTAAAAAATAATAACTTAGCAAAGACTCAAAGTGGCCAAATCACAGAAGGTTCAAATCAATTATACGTTAAGCAGAGTCATCCTATAAGATTAATCGAAAAATAGACATATAAGATCATAAAAATACAATTTAAATATTAACAGAAAGTACTGAAGAACTTTGTTGTCTAGTATAATTCTGACTAGAAAATGAGTATAATATTCTATAGCTGAACTTATTGAGGGATATTTGGACACAAATATATTTACAAATATTTTCTTTGAGCCAGCTGCTCCTGATTAAATTAGTCTGAATGTCAGAAAAAAAAAAAAAAAAACAGTGTTAACAAGTATCCTCCCTTTTACCAAACACAGGTAAGATCCGTAATTTGATGACTTTAAATACAGCAAAGATCACAACATCTTTGTATATAAATGTCTACATTATTAAAGAATTAGGATTCCTAGGTTATATCTGATTTACATGAGCCTAAAATCATAAAAACAATGGCAGCATATTTAATGTGCAAAACAGTGCTAAGCAACACAGTTCTGGAAAATTAAGATTTGTTTGTTTTTAAGAAAACATGAAGCAATGATGCAAACAAACTAGATGGGAAAGGAGGACTTTAATTTAAAGCAACTGAAGTGGAAAAGGCAGCAGTGTAAGAGAAACATCAGATATACCATATTGTAGCCTTACCTTAAATCACTATAAATTACCCCAAGCTCATTTGAATATATTA
This sequence comes from Spermophilus citellus, assembly GCF_964194105.1. Taxonomy (NCBI): domain Eukaryota; kingdom Metazoa; phylum Chordata; class Mammalia; order Rodentia; family Sciuridae; genus Spermophilus; species Spermophilus citellus. Next base: position 249,913,755 of record NC_138182.1, on the reverse strand, counting down.
CCTTAGTTCAAAGTTACCATTGTATAAAGTCTTGTCCCATACTATGCTCTTTGTTCTATACAGTTTAACGGGAGTCTTTATTTAAAAATGAACCTAAAAACAATTTTGGTGGTTAATCTTTTCATTGCCTCAGTAATGAAGAACCAACTTCTTCACTGTAATAGATGGTGGCAGTGTAATTACATTCAGGGGAAATAAAATATCTAGGTTTCCTTTCTCCTGTTGTGTGATTATAGTATCAAGCACTTCTGTAAATAAAACAGCAACTGAAATGCTGTTTTGAAAATTAAGCTATTATCATTCACTAAAAGTATTCTAGAGCAATTTTAGCCATCACTTTCAGAAATGACTTTTGGCAGCTCAAATGCCTTATACACTATCATGTGCAATGGAGTCCCCTGTGTTTTATGTTCTTCCTTCAAGTGTAAAATATTCTCATTTTCTTGTTAGAAAGTTACTAATATTTGGTTAAGGGTATTAGTAGTGTTCTGCTAACCAATGTTTAGTCCCAGCCAAAGTAATTAAGCATATTAAAAATGCAATGACTAAATCATTGCATAAAATTACTTTTTTTCTCCCTTTTGAGAAAAGTTTAGAGCAACAATCATTTTAATTAACAAGTTGTGCATAAGAATGCACAACAGCAGCTGTTTACATGCATTTTTAAAACTGAAGGGTGTGGTGAATTATCTAGCTAAAGGGCAACATATGTTCAGCTGAGTGTATGAATTGTAACATTAATTATGGTTAGAGCATGGACAGAAATACAAAAGGGCATGCCCAATGACTGCCTGTCCCCATTTAGTCAGCATTTTTCTAACCTATACTACAGAAAGGTATATAGTATAATATTGTCCATATATATATATATATATATATATATATATATATATAACTTTTCAAAATTTTTTATATATTATAGTTATACATAATATTGGGGATTTTGTTGAAATAACCATACATGCATGGAATATAATTAGCTCCCTTTCAATCCCCAGTGTTTCCTCTTTCCTCCCCTCCTCCCTCCCCTTGTTCCTTTTCCTCGACTCCACTGGTCTTCCTTCTATTTATTTATTTAAAAAAAAATTTCATGGTACTTTATACATTCACATAATGCTGGAATTCACTGTGTTATATTTATATGTACATACATACATAGCAAAATTTGGCCAATTTCATTCTGTAGTTCCTCCCTTTACCTGTCCTGCCTCCTTACCCTTTTATTTCCTTCCTTTATTCCCTGGACATCCCTTCATATAAAATTTTTGAACTATGATAGAACATGAAGCATGATAAGACTATATATCAGCTTCATGCATTTTGAAACATGTTTTTCTGTGGATTCAAAATAAGATTTTTAAAAATTTATTATTCAAGATAGAAACTAAAAATAAATGAAAGCTGTGCGATTGTCTTGAAGAATCCTCAAAATATCAAAACATTGTGCTTTCTTACTTTAACCATTTTAGCTCATTATATTTTTGATAGCCAGAAATAGATTTGTTAGTGTGAACACAATTAATTCAACTTACTAACTAGTTGATGAAGATATAAGAGATAAAACAAAATACCTTCTCTTGATACTGCCTCCTTGAAGAATCCAAAGACTGGATTAATGCCGTGGCATGACCAACAAACATGGCGTAGCAGGTGGCCCCTACAATCATGCTCAGCATGGTGATCCAGAGGTCCGACATGCTGACTGGGGCTTGGGCTCCATACCCAATGCATAGCATGTGGCTCATAGCTTTGAAGAGTGCATATGAATACTGCTTTCCCCAAGAATCATTCTGGGACATGCGGAAAAAAAGGAGACAAAAGAAGCCATTAGAATAGTAGAAGGAAAAGTGAGTGGGACCTGTACACAGAGAAATTACACAAGAGCAAGTACAGGGGGAAATCTTTATAATCGAACATTTACAGAAACACTCCTCACTGCCAATCAAGTGACTTGATGTTTTTCAAATGTTGCTTAATGCAATGAAACAGAATTAGTCCACTCTTAATACATGTACATCTAATCAGTTTTTAGTTTACTGTTTTTAAAACTAAAATTCTTTGGGGGATAATGATTTAAGTATCTCATAACAATACCAAGAATGATGATGGACTTGTTTTAATGTGTTGAGAAAACCTGATCATTCTTTAGTAATGTACTTGGAAGTTGAAAAATTCAGCAGGTGGGCATAAAGCATATAGGCCCAATTGTAGGAATTTTCATCAAAACTATGCTTTTCATATTTTAAAAGTCTAAAGTGATATATGTGTGGTGTATTTAATCCTTTTATCTTTTTAAATAAAAAACAAAGATTTTTGAAATGTAGTTCTTATAAATGGAAACTTCTTTGATGTTTGATCTCAAAGCAGTATATATAAGAATTCAAATGTTAGGTTGAAAATGAATGATCTTGTTGAATTTTTATGAAACAAAATATAATTTAAAAGGTAAAAATCATCTTGGCAAACATCTTGCAGAGGGGAAGCTGATTCCCAAGATTAGTTATTAGTTGTAATTTCTGATGTCTTAAAATTATCAAAGAATATAACATTATCAAGAAAGATGACAGCAACAACATTAATCAAAGTAGAGGGTCCTTCTGAGACTGAGGCCCTAGACAACTGGTCACACCCAGAAAGTCATCCCTGCCTTTGTCAAATTAACTCTTACATCACCATAAAAATTTAAAGTTTTTTTAAAAATATTTTGAAAAATATAGATGTTGGGCTGGGGTTGTGGCCCAGAGCACTTGCCTAGCATGTATGAAGCACTGGTTTCAATTCTCAGCACTGCATATAAATAAATAAAATAAAGATCCATTGACAACCACCAAAAAAAATATTTTTTTTAAAAAAGGATATTTTGCTTCATTGTTTTGAATGAGGTTTTTAAAAACTCAAAATTATGGATTTTAAAAAATTAAATATGATAAGGTGTAAAAGTCCAAACTCATAAACTGTGGAACATGTGAGGCTAGCAGCAAATAAATTGCCCCATTAGTTGAAAGAGTTAGGGTTCTTAAAGTGACATTCATGGTGACTTTCTTACAAAATAAAGTCATGCTGTTATATTAAATTAACCCCACATACATACAAAAAAAACATAGAGTATACACATAAAAGTATAAAAAATTATTTTTAAGGCTAGAAATGTATCTGTTTATCTGTTATAAGATACTATATAGATAGAATAATGAACCCATGCAGAGATTTTTATTTGGGAGAATGAATCCTAAAACTTTTTCATACATGAAAATACACAAGTATTCTCAAGAAAATACAAAGGTTCCCAAAATTCGAAATGCTCCATGAATAAGAAATGGAGTATTCAACAAAGAAATGTATTCTACAAAAATCTCGAGTGTTCCTGTTATTTTAAATGACAGATTTAAATTCATGAAATTCAACTCAGACCAATATTCTAAAATTGAATTCATTACAAAGTATATTACTAAATTAACAAAGGAATTACACCCTATAATAAAATATAAATGAAACTTGATTCATTTCTTAGTGACTAAATCTTTTTTGTACTCCCACATTGCTCAAGCCTTCACTTGTAAACAGCAACTGCCATCCTCTACATGATGACCTTCTGTGCCTGCACCTACTCATAGATCAAGGCAAGGACCATATCTCACTGGTCACATTACATAATCTGGTGGAAGTATTCAACACTTTTGTTGTTGCTGAGTGAAAGGGAGAATAAATAGATTTTGACAATGATGTTAAATCTAATGTAAGGTGACTTATTTCACACAAGGGGATAAAGAAACCATATTGCTAGGGCATCTTGACATCTTAGATGATACACAGATAAAATAGACATGGTTTAAAAGCCTAATGGGGGTCCAGTGGAAATGGAGCTTTAATTGTATTTTTATTATTTATTCCTTGATTTTCAGAAGAGGAAGGGTGTGGAGGGATGTCAGAAAAATTTAAGTAAATTTCCCGAAGTAATAATGGTATATAGTAGCCAGAAACTTTCACATAAGCAATTACAACTTTTTAAATTTTTCTCCTTAGGTGTGAATATGCACACACAAGTGCATACTCAAGTGGGTCTACTTATATGTATAGTACATGGGCAATTTTTTCATTATGTTTTAACCTTATCTTATGCTTTCATTCCACATACAATTGCCCAAAAATAAGACATGGATTTATCTGTAACATTCACAATGCTCATATAATCAAACACACACAGTCACACACACACACATACATGCATATACGTAGACACATTTAAACACATATTGGTTTATTCTACAAAAATGGATAGTATTTTTTGAATGAATCCTAAATACGTGAAAATACACAAGTGTTCTCAAGAAAATAAGCAAGCTTCCCAAAATTTGAAATGCTCCATGAACAAGAAATGGAGTATTCAATGAAGAAAGAAATATATTCTACAAAATCTTATAATATAATATATAATATGATCATAACTATATATTAGAAATTGGGGGAAGTAATATTTGCATATTGCTTTTATTACAAAAAAATCCTTCAAATTAATCTGCTAGTCATACAAGTGTGAATAGTTTGCTTCTAATCATACCATAACTAACTTTCCAATGATGTCCAGTTTTGCTATTTTAAACTATAATAAAAAGTATCCATATACTCAGTTTTATTTAAAAAATCAGATTTTTGAAAAATGTGTTTGTTGGTTTAAAGAGAAAAGTTTTCCATTTAATTTTATAACATATTTGCCAAACTGATTAGAAAGGCTAAAACTTTTCTAAAATCAGTTTGTGAAAATAAAGTGTAAACCCTCCTACAGGAAAAACTAGTCATTCTTTGTTATTTTATTTTCATTTCCCTGACTAGATAATCTGAAAAGTTATTCATATAATTTCTAGCTAGATTTTCTCATCTATAATGAAATTCTTATTTTTCTTCATTGAATTATAGCTCTTTGAAGATCTAATATCAACGCTTTAGATCACAAGTGACATAAATGCTTATTCTTAATTTATCATTTGCCTGCTAAATCTTTTGCTATCATTTACAAAGCAGACATTTTGATTACTTAATGTTGGAAAAGTAAGTCTGTAATTTCCTCAAGCACTGCTGGGTTTCTATACTGGTTAAAATGATCTCCCTAATCTGAGATCGTTCATGTGCCTTAATTTTTGAGATTGTTTATTTTTACATTTATTTTTTCTTATATAAGGAAAAAGAACATATTTTCTTTCATTAAAAAAGGATTATCCCTTGTGCTGATGCACAACCTTTAATGAACTTCTCATTATCATATACATAAAAAGTATCTCCTTATAGAAGTAGATATAGGCAAAATATTTCAACACACAGATATGGGCAAGGATTTTTTGGACAAGACCTCAAGAGTATATATAAACAAAACCAAAAATTTTTTAATGAGATTACATCAAACTGAAAAGCATCTGCACAGCAAAATTAAAAATAGAGAAAGGGAGAAAAAGAGAAATATTTGCAAAATATGTATCTAACAAATGGTTGATATCCAAAATATATAAGGAAGACTACATACTTGATAGCATAAATAAATAAATATCCATGTTAAAAACCGGGCAAAAAATTTAAATACACATTTCTCAAAAAAAGACATAAAAGTGGTTGGCAGGAGCCTGAATAAATGCTCAATATAATTTACCATCAGGGAAATGTAAATAAAAATCACAATAAGGTATCACTTTTCTTCATTAAGAATGGCTATTATCAAAAAAGACTGAAAGATTGTAATCTTTAATCCTGGAAAAAATGTGAACAGAAGGAAACACTTGCACGCTATTGGTGGGAATGTAAATTAGTAAATTCATTATGAGAAACAGCAAGTTTCCTTGAAATATTAAAATAGAACTGACATATGATCTATCAATCTCACTACTGACTGTGTATCTAAAGGAAATGAAGTAAGTATGTCTGATAGTCATCTGTATTCTTGTGTTCATTATTCACAGTAGCCAAGTAATGAAAAGAACCCAAGTGTCCTTAACTAATGAATGGATAAAGAAAATGTTGAACCTCTATATAACTGGATACTATTCATCCATAAAAAAAGTCTGAGTCCTTCTCGTTTGTGACAATTGTTGGAACTGGAGATTAGTACGTTAAGTGAAATAAACCAGACACAGAAAGTCAAGTGCAGCATGATCTCACTCCTATGTGGAACCTGAAAAACGTTGATCTCATAGAAGTTGAATGTGAGACTGGGGAGATTGGGGAGGTGGCAGAGGTTGATCAATGAGTACTAAGTTAGAGTTAGATGGGAGTAAGAGGTCCTGGTGTTCCATGGCACAGTAGGGTGACCGTAGATAATAATAATGTACTCTATAATTCAAAGAGAAGATTTTGAAATCTTTCACCACAAATGATAAAGTATTGAGGAATAAATATTTTAACTCAATTTAAACATTGCACAAAATATACATGTGTCAAAACACGAAATGGTGCCAGCCTTAATATATATAATTATTATGATTTTATGTAATAGTTAAACAGTAAATTTAAAAATCCTTTATTCTCTAGTGTCTCTGCATACATTGGTACTTATTTCTGAATTAAATATGTATGCTTCAGCGATCTATTTGACTATGTCTGTGCTAATAACATTTGCTTTTAATTAGTGGCATTATCATTTATTTTAAAATCATGTAAAACAAGGAGCCCTTTTCAATTCTAACCCCTTCCAATTCTTCACATAGTGCAATGAAACTTGAACAAGACCCTATAGTAAGACAGGTAAAAGTCAGATACAATCTGCTAGATATGGTTCAACTTCCAGTGCCTTAAAACTAAAGAAAAGAAAAATATGCAATAATTTAATGTGTTGTATATATGTATAAATATACATTCACACATATACATGCACACACATTAGTGAGTAAAACTGTGTCATTTATATCACATATATATACACACACCTTATATTTAAAAAAATTTTTAGTTGTAAATGGACACAATACCTTCATTTATTATTTATTTATTTATTTATTTATATTTATGTGATGGTGAGGATGGAACACAGTGCCTCACATGTGCTAGGCAAATGCTCTACTACTGAGCTATAACCCCAGTAGAAGATTGTAAAGCAGCCTATCAAATAATATGTTTTGTTGGATTTCATGACCTGTTGAACTTAATATAAAACATTAGCAATGTATTTTTAAGTATATTAGGAGGTAGTGAGTTATTTCTCTTCAATTCACATGATAGAAGTTTCTTAGTTCTTCAATTCATATTTGATTTTTTGAGAAAAATATCTCAAATTATTGAAAGGCCATGATTCTTAGGATAGTACCTCTTTCAAAACTCAGTTATATATTCATATATACTTTTCAGTTGGAGAAATTTACTTATGTTTCTCATATTTAGTGCTATGATATGCATACAAGCATTTGCCATCCACCCTTGGTATTATAGGAACATTGAAATGACTTTAAACAGTAATATGTAGTTATTGCACTACTAGATTATTATTTCCATAAAGATTGATTTCTAATTATTTTAAGAGTTTGTTCTTCTCTTTTCCTGGGTCAATTAACCCTCAAGATCTAAGTGTACTTTTTCTGGCTTTAATAATGATGATAAAATGCAACATTCACAATAACTGGAATTATAAATTAAAATTTAATGATGCATAATGTCATGCATATTTTTTCTCATACTTACTTTAATGTTGTACATTATCTTAAAATAAAAACTAAGCAAACACACACATATATCTCACACACACACACACACACACACACACACACACACACATATATATATATATATATATATATATATATATATATATTTGGTACTAGGGATTGAAGTGGAGGGTGGGGGGTGGTACTTATCCAGTAAGCCACATCTGCAGCTCATTTCTTTCTTTCTTTCTTTTTTTTTTTATTTTGAGACAGGATCTCACTAAGTTGCTCAGAACGTAAGTTGCTGAGGGTGGCTTTGAACTTGCGATTCTCCTGCCTCAGCTTCCTGAGCCTCTGGGATTATAAGTATGTATCATTGTTCTGAGCCATTATTTTTAAACTTGTCTTGTCCATTAACCCAAACTTTTTATATTAAGACCATTAGTACTGCTTATAAAATGGTCCTCAAATCAGGCATTATTTCAGCATTTTAAGTGTGATTTTTCATTTATAAAAAGCTGTCCAAGAAAATTAAAATATTTTCATGGGGCCTCTCTTTGTATAACAAATATATGCAAATATAAGCAATTATATTTAAATGTATTTATACATATAAATATCACTAAATATCATATATATATATATATATATATATATATATATATACACACACACACACACACACACACACACACATAGTATATGTATACAAAAAGATACAGCAGAAGAAATAAGCATATTCCTACACAGGCATTATTATATCATGTCCTTGATATCCCGAACAGTCTGGAAACCTAACCCAGTATTGTTATTACATGTTGGTAATGCAAAGTTTAGAAAAATTAAGAGATTTCCTTAAGGTCATATATTTGTAGGTACCAAAGCTGGAATTCAATCACAAGTTCATCTTATCCACATAATAAACTTTCTCTGTTCCAATCATTATAGCCATTTATTTCATAACCATTTATATGAATAAAAGTCAAGATAACTGTAATGCAGAATTTTAAACCTTTTCATAATATGACCATATCACAGAAATTCCTCAAATTATGTTTTATGTCAACAAATCAAAGCAAACTACTGCTATTTCTTAAGAAAATTTAGAGAAAAGTTATCTAAGGTTTTCATCATAGTACTCTTAGAGAAAATCCCAGCATAAGTTTGAATCCAATAAAGACAGTTTGGCCATACGCTTGTCCTTCATTCTTACATTTCAATGTTGGTCAAGAATCCTCACTGGGTTTTCTTCCTTTCCACCTGTCCCCAAAGCCTGGAATGGAGCATACTACCAGTTACCAAAAGTTTCTCTGGAAGGATCCTTGCTGAGGATCTATACTCCTAAATATGGAAAGTACCAGTAGCAAAAGAAGGCAGGTTCAATATGAAACATTAATTGATTCTGTGTGCTTTCATTCAACATCTGGATCAAGGAAAATGAGCAAGGATGTCATATTTCCTGTGTGTTGTTATTTAATATGCACCTTTCATTAATTTTATGGGGTAGAGCCAAGAAGGTTTATACTGATGATCTTCAAATTAGTGGATCATCTCTTTCAATGGTATTCTAAAACAATGACCTTTCATTGTTTTCCTGAATTTGCTACTTGTCTGAGGCTCTCACCAGCAGAGATGAGAAACAGAAGTGCATCACTTTCAAAAAAATGATCCTATGATCATTTTTGTAGGGTAGACTGATAATGGATTCTGAGAAAGTTTAAATTGTAAAGGATCTGGGAAAATTTTTACTCTACCTTTTTCATTGTTTTACTCTGCTGATTTGAGGTTTGCATATACTGGTTGTGTCACTATGTTTGTATAAATGTCAAAATATAATCTACTGTCATGTATAACTAAAGAGAACAAATTAAAAAATAATAATATCATTCAAAAAAATCTATGGAAACCAAAGTGAAATTACAGTGAACACGAAGAACCATAATTCTTTTTCTAGGTTCAAATTTCTGTTCTTAACAAGCAGAAGACCCTGATTCATAAAAGAAACAGAAAAGTTAAGAATTTTTTTTTCATCTAAGTATAATCCTTTGATGTTTATTATTTGTTATTAGATCAAAATTGTTAAATATGCACTTTTGTCTTTTACATGGTAACATATGTTATTAATAAGTCATTAGATTTTCTGTCTAAATAATTTAATGGGTAAGTCAATTTATATGAAAGATGGTAAAATGTTGAAAAAATTTTAGCTTTTTATGAGGCTTAAGTTAGAGATAATCTAAAACTCTGTAAGTAACAGGACTCATAAATAATAAGCTTTCTCTTTTCTACCAAAAATAGTTCTGTATATTAAGCAATAAATTTATTAATGGTGCATGTGCATGTGTGTGTTTGAATTTAGCAAATATATTTATAGTGCTTTCTGCTACCAGATAAAATTTTAACCTTTTTATAAATGTACAAATCAAGAAAATGCTATTAACTTCTGATGTTCAGAAACAGGCATAACTAAAATACAGAAATTTTAAGCCACAAGTAAAAATGAATGTATATGATTATAAGAAGCTTATTTAACTTTTTTTGCTGAGTTATAAAGAGCTTCTCTGTTATCACAAATAGCACTCTTTGACCTATTTCAGATTCTGAAATTTTACCTTTGTCATGTCATAATTTTCCCTTAACTTTTAATCTATTCATGTCATTTTGATGGTTTAGTTCCAAGTTCTGTGACCTTTCATTGTTTTCCTGAATTTGCTACTTGTCCGGGGCTCTCACCAGCAGACATGAGAAACAGCAGTGCATCACTTTCAAAATATTGACCCAATAATAATTTGTATAGGGTAGACTGCTAATGGATTCACAGAAAGTTGGAATTATAAAGGATCTGGGAAAATTATTATTCTACCCTTTTCATGAGCAAACCAAATTTCAGAATTTCCTGATTAAAAGATGAAAATATACAAAATATAAAAATTTATGCAAATAAATAAAACTACATACACTTACATATATAAACATACCCAATTTTATTTTATTTAATATGTATGAAATGATGCATCTTAAAGTCATGGAAAATAACAAGTCATTTTTCCAAGATCTTACCTGGTTTGTCTATGAATTAAAAAACAAACTACATGCTTGCAGGTATTATTTCCATTATATTTGCATAATCATAATAATGGCCATAACACCATCAATGACAATAACATTGAATATGCTTTATACAGATCTCTTGCACGAGAATCTTTTTTAGATTTGGTGATTTTTCACAGCAACCTGTGATTGCTAAAATGGCCTTCATTATCTTTGTATTGCAGATGATGATGAAGTTCAGTTTCAGTAACTTGTCTACGGCCTCATAGTAGTTAGCAATATGTCTCCACTGGATTTCTGGCCTGATGATTGCAGAAATATAGCTATTTATTTATTTATACTGGGGACTGAACTCAGGGGCACATAATCACTGAGTCACATCCCCAAGTCTTTTTTGTATTTTTACTTAGAGGCAGACTCACTAAGTTCCTTATGGTCTTGCTAAGTTGCTGAGGCTGCTTTGAACACCCAGTCCTCCTGCCTCAGTATACCAAGCCACTGGGAATACAGGCATGCATGCCATGATACCTGGTGACATGTGGCCTTTTATGCTACATCTTAATAATTGCTATCTTGTTCTTGCTCATTATGGGTATTTAAGAAGAAAAGTCAATCATGGTCTCCATCCTGAAAATGAAAGTAAAAGTCAAACTATTATTATAGTATGTCAGAGTAAAATAAAATGCTCACTGTGATCTGTCCTGTCCTACATTGTTGTCTAGTCATCCATTTTCTAGCACATATACTCCTGAGATCTCTAGTTAGTTAAATTATATATAAAACCATTCCCCTATGCAAAATTTATTACAATCACAGTTTGAAAAATGATCAGTTAAAATTATTGCATTACTTTAGAAAAATATATTAAAAGTCATCTATTTATAGGTAAGTACTAATTATACATATCAGCAACAATGCAATTTACTTAATTCTAAAGACATGACTGTAAATTGGCATACAAACAAAACCTTGAATGACAAGTAATGCTAGAACTTGGTGTATTGATCATGCAATCTAACAAGATAAGCCTAGGAAATCTTCTGCTGTGTAAGGCTCTGTAAAAAGGCAGAAAGTATTGAGCACTTACAGCTATTTTTAGAAACCTAACTCCAAACCTAAACCTCTAATCCTGTGATGCGTAGTCAATGTATTCCTAGTAGGTAAGGCTTCTGTGTCAAATTTATTTCTCTGATAGAATATTCTGTTTTGATTTCTAAATCCTCATAAGCCTTATACAAATGTAAGTTGTATAAGGTATTGACTCCTTGATCTCTTGTACAACTTCACAGAAAATTCAAATACTTAAAGTAGTACTTAAAAGAGGCAAAACACAACTTCTTAGATCAACAGAATCAATCCAAATACTCTTTTACTAATACTTAGAAAGGTTAAGTCTCTAGAATCTCAGTTGTCTCTGATAAATCAATCCTCCCTGCACATTTGAGTCTGTGTGTGTGCAGCATGTGTGAATGCATACATGAGAAAAAGGCAGAGACAGATTTCTTTTAAAGGCTCAGATGATCTTCTCTCAGCAATATCCTTGAATCTATATGGAAACTGATTTGGAAATTTGTAGGGAACAGAAGTACAGAAAGAAGATTATTTGAAACAAAATCTGTTTCATTGTCTTTCTCCTTTAAAAAAAAAAAAAAAAAACTTCTGCCTTTTCTTCTACCAGCAGATATATAATATATAATTCCTATTTCTGATGAGTTCCTTTTGATTCTCTTAAATCACAACAAAAATACATGGACAATTGTTAGTTTGATAGATACAGTTCCATGGTATTACAAACCAGAAACAAATAATGAAAGCAGGTACCCACTGAATGTTAGAGCATTTCATTTGAAATCATGCTAATGAGGATATTCTAACTATTTTCTTATGGCACAGAGAAGAAAATTAAGGTAATTTTATTTTTTAAAAAAGAAACCTTTCACTGCACTTCTGATGGTTAAAATAAATGAAAGGAAGCCAACTAATATTATACTCCATTTATGAGGCATCTGTTTTCAGGGATGGAGAAGAAATGGAAAAGATGATCAAATGGACACAAAAGTGGAGTATCCCTAAATCCTTCCACAAAATCTTATTTGCTTCCAGTTCTGATGTTACCTGATGCCAACATCTCCCACAGTTTTACCATTGTGGCTAAGAGGAATAAAAATCAGTGTTTGATGAAGGGAACACACTACTTAATGTTAATTCCCGTAGAAGAATGAACTGTAACATCTTAATCAGACAGAATGCCAAGTCTGCCACAAATACCAAAGATTAACCTTTGGAATACATCCGTACAGGTCATAAATGTGTCTTGTTTTGACTTCCTCCTATGTGGAAGGAAGCGGCAGTATGGCTCACTGGCAAAGCTAGTGAGTGTCTTAATAATTAACAGCATGTATTTCTCAGTCAGCAGGGACTGCTCAGGAAAAGAAGTAAACATTCAAAACTTAATGATTTCTCCTGTGCATCATTTCTATGACTCATGTTAGATTTTTCCCAAGCTTGTTCTAAAATGATAAATCTGCTCCAGTGATTCAATAATCTTCCATTTCCATGTTTCTTTAGGTATTATTGACACAGGTTAATAAATTTATTTGTGTGTGTTGGAGTGTGATGGTGTATGCAGGTCCACCTCAGAATGGCCTAGAAGAGGAAAGGTATAGTGATGTCCTTTGCATGCAACCAACCAACATTCTGATGCCAGTTCTGTCAATAGCAGAGGAAGAATCAGAAATAAACCTCAGGGAGACATATCCTCTGAAGAAGAGGGTTCAGAGAGGAATACCCAATTCTTCAACCAGAGAAAATTAAGACAAAAATCACTACTTAGAAACCTCTCCCAAATATTCTTTAAAGAGGCTTGAACTTAGCTTTATTGAATCTCTCTTTTAAAAATGTCAATGACAATGTCTATGGAAGGCCACTATTTAAGTATCCACATATTAACATTAAGTCAGTACCCAAATATCTTCCTGCCATGGAGCGGAGTTTCCATGGCTGACCCCCTCAGGGTCCAGGGCTGTCACTCTGGAAGTTGGAACTGGGTAAACACATGGTAACCCAGAATGAAGATGGAATGAGGAACACCCCAAGATAAACATTTTAGAGGGGGAATAAAGTAGGATTGAATGACATAAAATTGAAAACAAATGACAGAGGTAGGACCTATCAATTGAAAGGATATAGGATCAGAGTACATAACAGGGTGTGCAGGCAGAGGGTTGTGGTTTCAGGATGCCTTTGGCTTGCCTTTGTCTACCATTAGAAATAAAATATGTGATTAAAATTGTAACTAGTTCAAAGAGGTTTTTCTTAATCCTTTCTTTATTATGATGAAATAATATGCTAGATTAATGAGGAGTCACACTTGAACATTGCCAAAGGATGAAATATCAGATAGATAGATACAGTTCCATCCTAGGAATAAAGGCATTGACAGAAACAAAGCAGAAAATGTCAAACTGCAAGAGAGCAAATTACAGTATTGAACAACTAAACAGCATGTGCTTCCGTTTTATCACCCAAATACCACACAGTCATCAGAGTAGCAGACTTGAAAGTACGTAATTACCACAAAACAACCAGTCAAACACACACAGACAACAACAACAGCAAAGAACCTTTTTTTGTCCACTCTCTTTATCATCCAAGTTTCCATTCCCTGCCTGGTCTGTAGCTCCAGGCAGTTTTATAGTATATTTGATTTTAGGCCATATTAGGCCCTACTTTCAGTTACTTGTATTATCAGGTGTTTACACTAGGGAAAATGACTTGGCATCTTTAATAGCAGTGCTTTCTTTTGGTGTATTTCTTCCCAGATCGTCACCCCTAATAACTCCAAGGCCAGCCCTTGTCCTTCTTCACTTTTGCTCAAATGAAATTACACTTCTGTGGTCAACCCTGCAGCATGGCTAGATATTATCACCCTGTCATGTCTTGTAAGCAGTGGTTGACACTAACCTGAGCCATCTGTTCTTGTACCTTGGACTTTGGTTCTGCTTTTTCATTTCTAGAATCATTCAAGGCGTCTTTAACTGTTTATTTTACCTTGTACTTGAATAGAAAAAAATATTTAATTCTTCATCCAAGAAACAAATGGTTTATTTTATTAAATTTCCTTTCTAGATTCCTACAATATTTTTATCACAAATCACAGTAATTTATGGCCTCCAGTTTAACTCTCTTCCAGTCCAGATTTTAGAGCAATTGACAACAGATCCAATCATACAATCCCATACTTAAAGTTTTCTCATAGCCTTAAGAGTAAGTCAGTTCTAATATGGAGCTCACGAGAATCTGGCTGTAGTGATGCCCCGGCCTCTCTCTTCAGAAATACTCTTTAACTTCCCAGTCTTTGTACTAAAACCCAAGATTGTTCTCTTACCATCCTAACCTACTACTAATTCTCTTAACAAGTCAATTCGCTGTGCTCCATGCTTTCATATAGGTGGGTTTCTCTTAATACGCTTTCTGGTTCCCTTGCTCTTTGCCAAGCCACTAATATTACTCTTTCAAAATGCAGCCCATTTGGGGACTTTCTCAGAGATCTGACTTCATTCCTCCACTTTGGCCCTCTCATCTTGATGCAGCTTCCCATTTGTATGGGCCCAGCCCTTGTGTTCCCATTTATCACTTGAGTGCATCATACCACCCATTTATCTTCACTTGCAAAACAAAAGCTACCTAAGAGCAGAGGCCAAAACTAACCACATACATCCAACAGAGTGGTTGATAGTGAAAACTATAAAACACATTTAACTATCTTAATAACAGTATTATGCTCTTCTATAATGTTACCAAAGTTACCTTGAATTATGTTTGAGGTCAGAAAGTCAGATATCTTCACCTGATACACAAAAGAAACCAAGATTGCTTATTAAGATTCACGGTATTTTCACTGTGTAAAAATACCTCAGTATTGTACCCAGAACCTTGTGTATGCTTTTGCATTTTTGCGCATAGTACAATTATAAACAACTAAGCATATATTTAAATACTGTATAAAATTGAAATAATACAAAATAGTTCAAGTTTATTATTCTTTTTATGATAATAAAAATATTCATTTTTTGCACTCAAAGAGTTCAAAGAGTTAAATTTGGAAACACCATTGTAATAATACAAATATTATTCGTTACATATTTTCTCAGGCAACAAAGACAAAATGCATATCCAATATACATAAACTAATAAGTTGCCTAACAGCAGTTCCTTGTGGTTCTCTGAGAAAAGGGTAAAAAATCTAGCATTCACATCAGAAGCAAATAGTTTGGACTATTACTCAAATATAAAGATGTAACTAGACTAATGAAAAAGTGCTCATAAATATGGTAAGAAATGGATGCATGGTCTGTATGTAAACATGCATTTTTATTTATATGATATGGTTATTCAGCTTCAACTGACTTTTGTACATATTACAAATAGCAAGACAGAACTACTTTTTACTTTCCAAAATACATTAATTAGATGGATTGCACTCAATATGCTCCAATTTTCTCTTTTAGACTAGAGAATAAAAGTGGCAGAAGTTTCCCCATTTAAGAATAACTCACAAAATTTTGGTGTGTGTCATCAAAGCATATCCTTTCCCTTAGTGTACCTCCAACAAATTAAGAAAGACCAAAGGCAATGAAAGAATTTCAAAACTTTTCCATTCTTACATCTCAAAATAGCTTATTGACCAGTCTTAGAATTTTATGGGCTTCCCAAAATCATCACCCAGGTACAGACAAGATAATAGGATGGATTTATTTGTGGTGCTGGGGATTGAACCCAGGGCCTTGTGTATGCTAGGCAGGGACTCTACCAACTGAGCTATATCCGCAACCACAAAAGGACATATTTAAATACACCAATGTTTCACTGTGGGCTGGGTTTGTAGCTCAGTGGCAGCACTACAATCAATCAATAAAGTTTCATTGTGCTTTGCAACAAACCTGAACTATGGTATAAGACACAAAATTCAGTATTAATGAGAACAATAACATATATTTTTCATACTTCAGTGTCAAGCATGTAATGTTCAGGCATTAAATATTAGTAGATTGACTATCATTTAGTTGTACATCTCTAGGTATTCAAACACATAAACAAATGGTCACTACTAATTTTCATTTGTTCACTATGTTAATATTCCTATAATATTTAAAATCTAAAAAATAAAAAAAGTTCCCTGAGAAGCTCTTTTTATTAGTATTTGATACTAAATTAGGTCAAGGTCAGCGTTCGTGTTCAAATCTATATTTGTTTTTACACGGTCCTATAGAATTTGACCTTAAACTGCTATTTTGTCATGCCATATCTATTACAGAAAAAGTGATCATGTTATATCCAGTTTCATTTCTAAAATAAATGCAAGGTCATTGCCTTCAGCAGGTGTCTGGAAAGGATATAGTATAATATTTTTAATTGTGGCACCCAGCACAAAACCGAATTGTTCAAGCCTTTAGAAAATACGCAAACAAAACTAAATAAAATAACAGGTTATACATAGTTGGTTATGATCAATTTAATTTGGTCAAGCAGATAAAAACAGCTTCCTTAAATCATAGCTACCCAGGGTCTCATTAGTGTGCGGGGGAAAAAAAATAGCAAGGTCATACTCAAGGTGTATGACTTCATGGTGGAAAATTTCAATCCTCCAAACACTTCCCAGAAAAGAAACTAAAAGCTAGAGGAGCAACACTGTCAGGCAGATTTCAAAATCTCATTTGGACCAGTAGATAAATATTAAGAGAGAAAAAAGTTTAAATTCTAAATATATTGAGGTATATATATTTTACAAAGTAAGGTTGACAAGGTTGGAGGGGGCATGGAATGTGTCTTAATAGGATGGCATAGAGAATTATCACTGCACAAGTTTAAGCCAGGAAAAGTGGGCACCTCGAAATTCTCAATTAGTAGTTTTATGTGAGTTATATCTTAGGAAAACAAATCAACAAAAACTATGAATTGATATTATGAATGGATACAAATGCAGTTTTTTATTTATCTTTTAATCTTGGCTTGCCATATTCAGAGTAAGAGAAAAAAATGATTAGAATATACTCTTGTCAAAATGCAGAGGTAAGAAAATATATTCATAAAACTTTATTTATTGAATAACATATACAAACATAAGGATTAAACATATGGATGCCTCCAGTTATATGTGCTTCTGTCAGTTTCTATTGCCCTTTCTTGAGAAAAAAAAAATCACCTATCACAGAGCTCATCTGAGCTACAAAATAATGTTGATAGCATTAATGGACTTCTAATCTATTTAATATTGTTTTACATGCAGCTTTTAATACCAGGTAATCTGATCTTTTCTAAATGACATTTTGATAGGAAAAAGGCCATATGCTTAGGCTGGCAAACCCATGAGGAAAATAATAGCACATTTTCCTTTAGAATCTAATGCTGATAAATCAACATAACTGTCAACAGCTAGGTCCTAATATTAACACAGATGTGGGAAAGGAAAGCAAACACAACTGTGGAAATGGAAGCAACACTATGCTTAAGGATATCTGCCATCTGGGAATTGCTTCTTTGAGCATAAGATATAAATCTGCAAGCCCGTTTGGCTGTGGAAATTTCTAATACTTCCTGTAAGAATATTTTATTTTAATTTGGAGATTTGTATATAATTCTGTGTGCCATTAACATTACCCAACCCAGGGGAATTACCCAAGCACAATTACACAGTTTTCACAATTGCATTGGAGTGACTTATCTTTATCACAGACTACTAGGAAATTTATAGTGATTTCCATGAAGTCCTTTTGCATATGTATCACTCTGTACTAAAAAGCATCAAGGACAAAGAATTTGGTGCTTTGACCAGGCATCTTCTAGGACACTTTCAGGAACTTGGGATGAACTCTGAGGAAACTCAGACTGAAATCCCCTATGACAAGGTACTCATCTATTTTGTTAAACAAACCTAAAGAATTTTGAACAGGTGTAGATCTATGGCACAACTACTAAGATGGGACAGTATCATGGGAACTAAGGAACAGTTTGCAAAGTAGCCTTTTATGTATTTCTTGCAGGCAGCTAATGGGAGGTCCTTCAGATGCAGGGAAACAGTGCTTCAGAACAGAGACTCAAATCCTCAAAGCCTGGTTAATGGGAGAGAAAAACAACAAACATGTGAATCAGAACCCAGAGGAGCACTATCCAGGATGCCAGGGCAATCCAGACTCAGAAGAACTCTAAGAGATTGGACTAAGTAGGTGAGTGTTTCTGTAAGGAGACTGGAATGAGGCATGGTGCTGGAAATCTTCTGGATGCCACTTCATATTTTCATCTCAGAATTTTTGACCAAAATATGTCTCGTATATTTTAAGTTTAGCTTAAAGGATTTCTACATAGGTAGTGAATTTCAATCTAACTTGATGTGTAACAGGCCATAACCTGTTCTGGGAAGCAGCCAACTCTCAATCACAAGTAGCCCTGTTAAAACCAGGTTCAAATAAGACATTTGAGCTGTTAACAATTGGACTTTCTTTACTGCACTTTCTTTTCTGTACATTACTTCCTTTTCTCTAGCTATAAATGTAACTTGACCATGTGTTTTGGCCAAGCATTCTGAATTTTTTTTTTTTTGGTTTGTGCTGCTGCCAAATGCTAGAATTGCAAATAAAGCCAACTGAGATCTGCAAACTAGATTTGTTGTAATTTTGTCTTTTAACAATATCTGCCCTGCACCGGTTCTTCATTCAGGAAAGTGAACTATATGGATCCCAGGACCATACTCCCTTGTTTTCCAAGCCCCACTTGGATTCAGGCACTGGGGAATTGTGACAGAAGCCCAGAGGTAAGGAGACTCTCTCTGGTCAGTATTGGAGGTTCACACTTTGAAGAGATGGAACTGCTGGTGTTTTCTGTAGAAGATCATTGCAGCCCTATCACCATTACTCACTTTCTGGACTTCTTTTCTGTTTATTTTCTCTTCCCTTTGTTCTTTTTTGTTTTGTTTTCTTGGTACTGGGGATTGGACCAAGGGGCACTTTACCCTTGAGTTAACATCACTAGTCTTTTTATCAGTTTAAATTTTGAGACAGATCTCACTAAGTTGCTTACGGCTGCACTAAATTGCTGAGGCTAGTCTCAGACTTGAGATTCTCCTGCCTCAACCTCCCAAGTTGCTGGGATTACAGACATTCACCACTGTGCCTGGCCATTTCTGGGTCTTACTAATGGAGACAGTTCTGTTATTCTCCCCGGGTATCTTCATGGTTCTTAAATACACTTTTTAACAACTCAGTAAATGGTCTCCTTCTTGAACCTTTCCTCAACTGTGTGACTTGAGAGTTCCCTCTGTTCTCTGTTAGGCCCCAGCCTGTGTGGTCCATAGAAAAGGAAAATCCAGACAGAAACAGAAATAAACCTCATCTCAGAGTCACAGAATGGTCATTCAGTAGTTAAATCACTAAGAATTATATGAAGCTATGAAAGAATTTTCCTTCTCTACTCTTTTTTTTTTTAAAAAGCAAATTTAGACAATCAGAATCTAAAGTTTATTTTGTCTGTAAAATACTATATTTCTGCAATTTTAAATGAAGAAGCAATTGGATTATAAGAGAGCTAGTGTCTTCTCTTTACATTCCCCTTGCATCCTCTCCTACTCTGCTGATTGTTTTATCAGTATATTTTATCAACTCCTTTCTCCTATGTATCCTCAAAGGCTTTGGGTTGCAATATGCCCAGCTTAAAAAATGCATTATTTATACTCTTTGGAATAATGGCATCTGTATCATTTAGTACTGGCTGATAAAGTGAAAGTCCAGTTACTAAGCAGGGCTTCTAGAAACCAATTTTCTGCTCTCTTTCTGAGATGTAAGCATGATGGCTCTGGTGGGGACGTGGTCTTCCTGAGTGGCCATGGAGCATAGTCTGGATGCTGATGACACCGTGGAGGTGACACATCAGCTTGGATGGCCTATACTCAAACTACCTGAGAGCTCATTTAATGCAGTACATAATCACTAAATTAATCAATCAATCAATCTCTCTCTCTCTCTGTCTCTCTCTCTGTCTCTCTCTCTCTCTCTCTCTCTCTCACACACACACACACACACACACACACACACACACACACACACTACATGTTCCTTGGCACTCAGATAAGAACTCCGTACTCAAATGCCCCATGACCTGCTTCCCATTTTCCTATCTTATAATCAACAGAGTCCCTTAAAATTTACCAGGTCTGTGCTAAAACCACAAACAACTCCAATTCTGAAAATGACAACAAACTTGTTTATTCCATGTGTCTTACTTATCCTAAAACATGACAATTCCATTTATAATTAGATAGTGAAGAGAAACTCCTGCCCAGTTGCATGTGTGAAGGAAAATGTTCACAGTAGCATGGTCAACAACAACAACAATAATAACAACAACAAAACCCTAGAAAATACATATGTAATAGAATATTACTCTGCACTGAAAAGGAACAAACCATAGCAATAGGCAATAGCATGGATGAAGATATCATAAAATAATGAGTGAAAGAAATGAATTCCCCAAGATGAAGTATGGCTTATTAACTTTTATGTATGTTTTTTCTTTGAAAGTAAAACAGTGTAATATGAAAAATATACTATTTTCATGTGTATATATTTTTTAAAAAACTATTTTTCTTAACTCAAGGAAAAAAAACAGAAATGAATTTTAAAATCTGTCTTAATCAGTTTGGCCTACTATAGTAAAATGCAATAGTGTAGATAACATAAATAATGAACAGGTATTTCTCATGATTCCGGAAACTAGAATGTCCAAGATCAGCATGCCAGCATAGTTGGATTATCGGTCAGGCCCTTCTTCATAGTTACATGTACCTATGGACTTTCTTTGGGGCCTGCATGCAGAGAGAGAGATTCCATTTCTTCTTCTTTTAATAAAGGCATCAATCCCATTAATGGGAACAGGATATGCTACCCCAAAATATGGCAACTTGGAAATTGAGAAAATAGTAGATGCAGGAAATTCACTCTGATCTGCTCCCACTTTCTGTGAGAGAGCTGGCCATAAGAGAATCTCTATCTACCTCTCATGAAAGTAGGTCACAAGACCCTCATATGACAAGTGTCTTGCCTTATATCCTGAGAAATGAATGATACTGCAGAGATGTCAAGAAAATCTGTAAAAGCAATCCAGTTTATTATCACTAGATCATATTCCCTTTAGTTCAATTATACTTTCAAATGACAGTTCTCACTTATCAAATGTAAGCATAAAAATACACACAATATTCTGTGTTCTGGAGGGGGTTTCATTTTTTCTAACTTTAGCTAAATATATTTGTTATATTTTTCTCTTATTAGTCTGTCTTTTTTTAAAGATGTATCACCCATGAATTATATGGTGGGTGAGTAAAAGATATTACTTTTCTTCCTCTATATCATCATGAGGCTCCACACTTATGATCCATCTAAATGTAATTACTGCCTGAAAGTCAAAAATCCAAACCCTCACATTGGGGACTACATGAATTTGGGGGGACACAAATATTCAGTCTGTAGCAAATGTAAATTTATCTGGTACAGGGTATTTAACCCAGGGGTGCTTTGCGACTCAGCCTCATCCTCAACCCTTTTTATTTTTTGTTTTGAAGGATCTGAGGCTGGCCTTTAACTTTTGATCCTCCTGTCTCAGCCTCTCAAATTGCTGAGAATAAAAGCATGCACCACAGTACCCAGCATAGAAAATGTCAATTTTTCTAATTTACAATCTTTAAATAATTATAATCACATATGTGCATTTGTCCAAAGATGTTTTGCATTATCAGTTAGATACACCTATGCATGTGAGTTAAATATGCTAAGATGTGTCATCTACCTCATGCATATTTTGTAGGATCAGTTTTCAAATGAATCAAATTTTTCAAAAAACCTTCCAACATCAGCATTTTTTTAAAATTTACTATCATGAATCAGTTTAGAAAAAAATGTGTCAATCACTTATCCCATCCCTTTTTCATCTCTGCTACTCAAAGTCATTCTGTTACCAGGCCATCCTCTTCTGCAATACTAGGATGTTGATGGGGAAAAAAAAAAAAAAAACACTGAACTCAAGGAACAGAACAGCATTCCACATGTAGTTTAAATGTAAGAGACACAAAAGTCCTGCAGTGGTTTTCCATCTCCTAAAATCCACCTTCTTCCCACCAGTATTCAAGTTCTCACATTGTCAGGCCCCAGCTTCCCTTTCTAAGTTTTTCTATTTCAGTCCCTTCCATAAAGCCTCTACTGGAGTTAAACTCCTCCTTGCTCCCAGGAAACTCTTGGAGTTTGCAGCAGTGGAGTCCTCCTGTGGGATATTTCTGTTTACTACATATCTACATGTCTGGAAAACTCTCATATTCTCTTTCGACAGGTTTTAATCCCATTGATCCTTGCAAATGTAACTCAGTTTTTACTCTTTCCTTGAAAATATTTCCTTAGGATTTCCATAAAAATTGCATCTGTGAAAAATTCTCTAGCATGTCTGTGTGAAGTGTTCCGGTACCCCCTCACTTCTTGACTCCCATTCTGCCAGGAGTTACCATCGTGCCCGGCACATGATACAAGTTCAGGAAAGAGCTTCAGAATGCTTCAGCTTCACAGTATCTTCAACCACTCACTTGAGATTTTTTAAAATTGAATATTATGATATTTCTTTTGCCTTCCCAGGTAATCTTCTGTGGGAGAAAGAACTGTGTGTAATACGTTATACTTACTTTGCCTGATCCTGTCAAGTTCAGAATTGCTCATAAAGAGTGTTCCATAAACTTCAGTGTTTTACTTTAAAGGAATTAAAAACAGTAAAGGCACGACAAAGAATTGTTTCAGTATATGAACTGCCTCACTTTTTTATTGGTGCATTATAATTATACATAATAGTGGTATTCATTATGCCATTTCATACTGCACATAACATAACCTGATCAATATCATTCTCCTGTTCTTCCATATGCCCTTCCCTCCTGCCTCCCTCTTGATCCCCTTCTTTCTCATTGGTCTCTCTTCTATTTTTCCAAGACCCCTTTTATATTCTTTTATTTCCTGTCTATCTCCAGCTTCAACATATGGAAGAAAACATTATGAGCTTGACTTATTTTACTTAGTGCGATGTTCTCTAGTTACATCTATTTACCATCAAGTATTATAATTTTATTCTTTATGGCTAATACCTCTTTGGTATTAGATAATATTTATATAATATATATGATATTTATATATGATATATATATTTATATATGTATATAAATGTCTATATCATATTTTTATTCATTCCTCTGTTGATGGACACTTGGCTGTTGTGAATCGGGCTTCTATAAACATTGGTATGCATGTTATCATGGCATGATCATGGTTTTAGTTCTTTTGGAAAATACCAAGGAGTAAAATTAATTACCTCAGTCCTGGAAGTACACCAAGAAAGCAAGTACTAATAACTTCTGCACAAATTAGAGAAATAACATTTGTCTTCTGAGTAAGGTTCCAAATAAAAAATAGTGCTATATGCATTTAATATATTTTTTCTTCTTATGTTTCTCAGACAATAAAGTATTCTCACAATTTATATGCCTCATTTTATTTAAATACATCTGTGTGACTTTTCATCTAATTACTAAGAAATCTATTTACTGAATCATGAAAAAACTCAAAAATTATTCATTAACTCCTTAGACATAAATGACACAAATACATTAAGTAACTATAGAACAATTCTTGCAGTACCTAAATAAGCTTATCAAAGGGTCAGATAGCAGTGTCAAGAACCTAAAGGGACTTCATAAATTTAACTAAGAAAATGACAGTGGATTTTTCATATATGAGGATAATAATGACGGAAAGACGGTGGGGAGAATGAAGGCTTCTAGTAGAGAATAATCTAATTCCCAGTATGTGAGATGAGGAAACAACTACCATGTGAAGGACCAAGGAATGCAGCAGGGCTAGATGGCGTGCTTCAGCGAGAACTCAGATGAGGTTTCCTGTCTCTGAATTTGAAATGAACTAGGGATCAGAAAGAGCTCACTGGGACTCTAGGCTATAAATGTATTGTGATTGAATTTTATTAATTGATTAAGAGATTCTACCAACAGGTGCAATATGGAATCAAACTAAGTAAAAGGAAACGTTGGCAGATGAACAAGGAGATTATCTAGAATTTAAATATGAAATAAAGATGACTTGAAACAGATGCTTGGGAATGACAAAAGAAGATAAACTAAACTTGTGCCAAATTAGAATTTGATGTGGAAGAGAAAATGAGTAAGGAGTAGTACTGATGTAATTTTGTAGAAATGAGAAAATAGATAGTAGGTGTTTAAACTCCTGAGCACGGATGAGCAAGAGTGTTCTATGCCTTTTCCTCCTCTAAAGTAGGGCTTTGCATCTCCTTGCTGTTATTTCAATCTAACTGTCTGAATAGGCAAAACTTGTTAAAGCATGGTGGATGGGACTCTTACATTGCAATACTCATACATATTCTTAGTGCTTTTCTGCTCTTTCTCCCTTCAGGATTGTTTATGGGGAACACTAAAAATCAATGGATTAAGGAGCTACTGTGCGTGGTCAATCGTAAAACCCTTCCTTGGTATTCCTTAGAGTAACATTCATATTTCTTATCATAAGAAATAAAAAAAATATTTTATGTACTTATATATTTAACTATAGTAAAAGAAAATTAAAGTCCTTATATTTACTCTTCAGTTGCCTACTAATCTATGGGAAAAAGAAAATTTTAAATTGTAAGTACAGATAGAATGAAAGCATAATCTGAATACATAATGTAAAAAATAAATTTAGCAGATTATACAAACATAATATTATTACATATTCAATAGTCTTGCTCTGCTTCATATTATTTGGCTGTAGTAATGGTTGCAATAATATACATAATATGATTATATTAGGTTATGAATTATGTGAAAGGAATATTCAGCAGTCTTTTATGTTTCAAATGAAATAGGGTTAAATTCCTTTCACATAAACACATTTTCTATGAGTTGACTACTCAGTGTAGCATGCTGACACTGGTCATTTTTTTTTCTTAAAATGTTTTTTCCTAAGGTGATTTTTGCAGATGCCTATTTCCCAGCTACCAAGATAACAAAGACAGAATGTGTCACGATTTTTTTCTACCTTAAATGTCAAAAACACAACATAAAATAGTACTGGCTGTTCCCAGAATGTAGTTTATTGTCATATCTTTTCATTTTATCTATTTATATATGTATTCATTTATTTATTTTTGTGGTTCATTTATTTATTTTGTGCTCTAAAACTTCAGGTTTTAGTTTGTTAAAAAACAAAAAAATTTTCACAATTCTATGTTTAGGGAAATTCTTTTCTCTCTTTCTAAAATATCGGAATATTTTAAGAAAATCTCTTGGACATTTCCTTCTACAATATTCCTAGATTTTCCTAAACATTAGGTTGCAAAGCAGTGAGGTACTTCATTAGATTTGATCAGAGAATAGATTTTGATGGCATTATTTGTGATGAAAAGTTAATCTTGATTAAGTTATTAGTGTTGGTAGGGGGAGAACTGTGAGAGTGTGTGTGTGTGTGTGTGTGTGTGTGTGTGTGTAATAATTCTTCTAGGTTGCTACAATTTGTACATGTACGTATTCACAACAGTTATTGAGAAAATTATTACAAGTGTAAAATGCTTGTAAAGAATATAAGCCATTGTGAAGTTTAATATATGTTAGGAAAACACTTCTTTAAATTTAAGTTTTAACCCATAAAAACTTTGATTAGAAAACATTTGTTAAAACTACATGATTGAAATTATGATACAATATGTGATGACATTGTTTCTATGTCAGTCAAGTACAAAGGAGTATTTCTGGTTCTTGGCTCTGGGAATAGCATTTACTCTGCTGTGATTGTATGGAGAGAGTTCCTTGATTACTCTCCATTTTCAAAATCACAGAGCATTATCTGAATGAGAACATTGCGTCTTTGGCTAGTAAAATCTGCAGTATGGTGAAAAGAAGGCACACTTGGGGTGCAATGGGTCTTAAGTAAAATTCATGCTGGGGTTCTTGCTGATTGTTTTACATTGAATTGGCCACTTGATCTCTCTTAGCCTATATTATCCTTTCCTTTATCTGTGGAAAAAATTGTGAAACCATTATAAGGACAAAATGGGATAATAAATTCAAAGTCCCTGCTACAAACAGAAACATCACTGGTAAATAATTTAGAAACCTACTACTCCATGTGTTCTAAAAGAATTACACTGCATACCATCAAAAAGATACAACAGATCATTAAAAAATACAATCAATAGATCATTCTTATTTCCTTTAAAATAGCACATGCAACATTGTCTTTATTTTAATACTAATTCAAATATATATTTGGCTTTTCACAAATAATTCAAGAGAGCTGAGATTCAAGACTAATTAAAAAGATCAGATATATTAGTATAAAATATCACTAATTATATTTTGATGAGAACTAGTAAAGTATCTAGCTAAACTCAGCTATAATTCATATAATAATTTGAGAAAATATATAATCAATTAAGTAACTTACATATTTAAAAGATATATTAGTGAAGAAAAATCAAACAGCTTCCTAAATTATTGATACAAAGCTGATGATGGAAGGTTAAATATTACCAAAATAAGCCAGGTGGGGTGGCACACACCTGTAATCCCAGCAGTGTGAGTTCTAAACAAGCCTCAGCAAAAAGTGAGGCACTAAGAAACTTGTGAGACCTGTCTCTAAATAAAATACAAAATAAAGGTAGGATGTGGCTCAGTGGCCAAGTATCCCCGGGTTCAATACCCAGTATGTATGTATTGTGTGTGTGTATACACACACACAATATAATATGTGTGTGTATATACATATGTATATACACAAACAGTACAATATATACAATATATATTATCAAAATATTTTACTCTTCAAATAAATCTCTTACAGAGAATAATTTTTAAATAAAATATATATTTGGTTTTTCACAATCTTATAGTTAATTATTTTTCTAACTCCTCTGAAAATTATTCATCCCAAGATATAATTGATTTTTGAGACAACTGGCATATGAAAAATGATGAGTTGGATTTTATATTTTGGTAAATAGGTTCCAGGAAATCTAAAAACATCTATCAACAAGGCAACATCATATTACATAGTCTAGAAAAGGCTCAGAGTACTATGCTTTGTTAATGACTATAACTAAATTTAACCAAAAAAAATTCACAAACCCTGTTAGACTTAGAACAATAAGTTACTTCTTCATAACATTTTCCAGGATGGGGTGTATTTTTAAAATGCAATAAGAGAAGAAATAGTATTATTTAAGATTTTTATAACCTGTAGTCTACTAATTAAAATTCACAATGACTTTTTTTTTCTTACAGTCTTTAAAGAAGAGTCCATTCACATAAATTTTGCAAAAAAAATAATACTGGGAATAAATTCATCCAAACACCACAAAATTAGTTACTATGACAGAGTTATTCTAAGACACATTTCTGGGGGAGGAAACCTACAATTAATGAAATATTGATATGTGTTCAAGAGCCTGCGTTTCAAACTGGGGTCTTCTTCATAATAATCCTCAAGAAACAAAGTGGAGTTTCTGGCTATCTAGGAAATTCAATTATACTGATAATTCCACCATTTTCACATTTTATCTGTACTGCTTGAGTTGTTTCACATTTGCTGCAAAAGAATACTTGAAGCTTCCATTTTCTCTATGTTTACAAATATTTAACAGACATGCATATAAATTTCTGACTCTCAGGATGTACAGATAGTGCTTGTGTGCAATCTGCTATGTGGCTTCTGTGAACATTAGTGGGAAAGATTCCTTATGGTACAGATCTTCTCATTCCCAGTTTTTTATTTATACTGGCAGTAGATTACCCAGAGTTTTCAGGTTTGTCCAATAAGTTCTCCCTAAATCCAGCAAATATAACCAATATAAATTCCTTATCTAAACTCAACTGACTACATAAAATGGTCCAGATATTCCTTTTATCTCAAATCTCTAGTAGTTAAGGCAAAGAAGAGATTCTGCATTTTTCCTTACCTGTGTTACTTGCTACGTTTACTTATTTCCTATAGGAGGTTGGTTAAACCCACTGAATTTTGATACAGGTCTCCATACAGAGGCCACCAATTATTATATAATAATAATGAAATAGTGATAATATATTCAGGAGTTAGTAAATATAAGTTGTTATAAATTAACAAGAGATCCAAAGGAAAATCACCTCATTGCATTCCATTTCATTGAAATATATACTATGGCAAGTAGCATATAATTTTATTAAATGCTTTCTACTAAGCAATTTTGAATTATTATAAACACAACAGCTTATAGAGATAACCAGATCTATTGGATTGTCACACAAATATTGACAGGGTCTTTGAGGGACTTGGAAGAAGTCAGGCTGGACTCCCAGGTACCCTTATGAAGGGTTGGAATGGGATTGCATGTGGATGTGAACATAGGAAGTAGAACTATTGAGGAATGGCTACCACACCAGATTAAGATTTATATGCCACACATCAAATTTGACCTCCTAAAAGATGCACCCAGTTGGAGCTAAAATGGACAGAAGAGCCCAACTAGATTAACAGACAACAAAGTCCCAGATGTTGAAGTAGAATGGCTAAGTGATTAAAGAGTTCTTTAGGCATGGAATTCTTGTGTCTGAGTTAGATCTCAGCTCTACCATTTGCAGTGGGTGATGTTTATTACTCAGAGTCCCAATTTCTTTGTCATAATATTAGGATTAGCAATGCATGTTTTAGAGTTGGTGAAGATTAAATGAGACGATGTGCACATCAGGGTTGTTAATAAATAGTAACCACAATTATAAAATAAAGAATCAATTAGAAAGAGGATAAGCTCTTTAATTTGATCTTTAATAGTGGCTAGTGTGCTTCTTCTGGCCTAGCTACAGGGAAGAATATACATTCAAATTGCCTCTTTGTAGCAACCTTGGTGACAATAATTATGCACAGTTGTCAAATACCTGATAAGACAGCAATCATATAATAGAATTCTGCACTGGTCCTAATAATTTTTAGGCTCCATAAATATCTTTCTTTTGTTAAAACAAAGTTTAAATTTATTGATCTTATAAAGCAGGAAGATACATCCACACCCTCTAATTATATTTTTAATAAAGTGCCATTTAAATTTAGTCAGCTGAGTATTTATGCTTTCAACTACTAGAAGTCCATTAAAATCTAACCAGAAGATCACTAAAAAATATTTCCCTTATAATTTTAAATGCAGTTTTCTCTTAGAGAAAAATTATAATGCTCAAAGAAAATCTCTCTGCAACACAAAGCCATATCCATATACATGTACACATGTCAGAATGGTTACAGAGCACATTTGATTAAAAACAAAATTAAGATCAAAATATTTAATTATCAAGAGGATGGAATGGATTAAGTGATACAGCATTCAAATTAAATACATAAATTAATTTAATATTTTCTAGTATGTTTTTATTCTAGCAAAAGAATTAGAAGAGAAACTAATGTAAATTAAATTTATATTTTGTCTTCTAGTTTTTTAGAGAAAGTTAGTTTCATTCAAAATTCTTTTTATTTAATCAGAGTTCTGCTTCCACGCCCTCTGTATCAGGGTATAGGAAGAGTTATACAAAGTAAATACCTCAGAACCACTGAAGATTCTCTCCAGAGTTAAAAGAAGAGGGCTTCCATGTATAGTGGTACATGCCCATATCCTAGTGACTTGGGAGGCTGAAGCAGGAGGATTGCAAGTTCAAGGCCAACCTCCACAACTTAGTGAGACTGTGAGAGTGTCTCAAATTAAAATTAAAATGGGCAGCAAATGTAGCTCAGTAGTAAAGCACTCCTGGGTTTGATCTCCAGTACCAAAAAAAAAAAAAAAAAAAGAAAGAAACTAGAAGATGTCCAGCTAATCAATAAAATATTTTTTATAATTATAACAAAATTTTAAAATGGATTCCCAATGATTTAATTTGATGTAAAAGCAAGTATACTGAATACCTTAAAACGAACTCTTGAAAGAAGTGGCATGGAAGGAGACCAAAAGGAAGATTTTAAAAAAATACACTGATATTTGATAATATAGATACTGACAAAGAATCAGCCTCAATGTGGAATAAAAGTTGAGAATCTTGTAAATGATGAAGATAGAAACGTATCAACAAGCTCTAGTATCACTACAAGCCCAAGTCTGTCAGAGAGCCAAATGTTTGGTTGAGTTTCTCTACATTTGTATTGATATTGAAGGACACCATGCTTTTCTTCAATGATTCCTTATATAATAACAAGATCCATAAATTGTAGAAATTCCTGGCATAGGATAACAGTGTTTGCCATGAGACCGTCAGTAAGGGCTTAATTCACTGATGAACAACATGAAAAACTAAATTTGCCTAAATTATCTCTTAGACTATTTTTGAATGCCCACTTTAAAAAAAAAATAGTCGTTAATGGACACAATACCTTTACTTATTTATTTTTATGTGGTGCTGAGGATCAAACCCAGTGCCTCACATGTGCTAGGCAAGCCTTCTACCACTGAGCTTCCCCCACCAACCCTGAATGCCTACTTAATAATTATATCTAAATTAATTATTAGCAGCCTTCACCTTCATGACCATAGAACTACCAGCCTTCTTGGTGCTACCTTCCAACACTAGTTAATACATCACATATTTTCAAAGGAGCCCTGTCCACTAGAGCCATGATGTTCTTTACTCGCCAC
Organism: Spermophilus citellus; assembly: GCF_964194105.1. Lineage (NCBI taxonomy): Eukaryota > Metazoa > Chordata > Mammalia > Rodentia > Sciuridae > Spermophilus > Spermophilus citellus. The sequence goes on along the minus strand of NC_138182.1, from coordinate 249,882,355 downwards.
CAGGATGAAGGGAGCTGCTGTCCTCATTGCTGCATCTCTGTAGTTCAGTTAAACTTATTATTCTGTTCGGTGTGCGCTGCTCTGTCCTGGCTGCCACAAGCCTGCATTACATGCTGCCGACCATGTCACTGCCTGCCCATGTCACCTTCTTGTTATGGACTGATTTAAACACTGGTTCACATACCTGAGCCTCAGTACCTAATGTTGTAGATCCTTCTGTGAAATAGGAAGGCAGCACCGCTTCCTCTGTATTTGGCCCTGGGACAGGTTCTCACAGTAGGGGCAACTGGATCTCATTTAGCTTTCCATTTTATAGAGAACAGCACTCCAAATCACCCCATGGTTTATAAGCCCCTTATTCAGTGGGCTGACTCCTGGGTATCTTTGCAACCTCCTTCTTTTCTTCTCATTCATTCCACTCCAGCCATCCTAGCCAGCTTGCACCTGCTTCTGCTTCTTCCTGGTCTACTCCTCTTCCATATATTTACATAACTCCTTCCTTCATTTCCTTGAGTTCTTTGTTCAAAAGTCACTTCTACAGAGATGGCACCTAAGAACCATTCTATCTTAAATATATCTGGTGGACCCAGGTCACAGCATTCTGTTTTCCTGCTCTAGATTGCTTAGTAGGATTTGTGTCTTCTGACACAAAACATCATGGCAAGACTTTGTTCTGTCAATCTGCTTTTCAGCTCCATCAGAGGTTATAAGAACAGTTACTCAATAAACCAATCAATCAATAAATAAGGTGATAAATTTCAGATAGATAAATAGTATTTAATGCCTCCTAATCTCATGCAAATAAGGGGATACAGATTGATCTCAATGTATGGGATGGACTATTATACATACATTGTTGCATATGCAATACTCTCCTAAATATGTGTGTGTCTGTGTGTATACATACATATAGATATTTTGGGGGGGATACTGGGGACTAAACCCAGTGACACCCTTTTTTGGGGGAAGGAGGCAAGGTTTCACTAGGTTACCCAACCCAGGACCTCACTAAACTGCTGAGGTTGGCCTTGAACTTGTGATCCTCCTGCTTCAGCCTCCTGAGTCACTCCTGTACCACCTGTCAGTTCTCCTAAAATTTTTTAGTCCACCTTGGACACTACATATTAAAACTGAAGAATTGGTCTCTTATGGTAAATTTAAGATATTAGATACATTTTGATTTTATCACTGACATGAAGATGATGCCACATACTCAAGGATTTATAAAGCTAGTTTGAACCTTAAATATTGAGAATAGAAGGTTTCAATTCCAAGTCCCCTAAGGCATGTAACTATCTGCTATGGCTATAGATGCAGTAGATATCTAGATCTTCATTTATTAATTAGGAGATTTCTCATCAGAAGTTTCTCAGCAAGAAGTATTACATTGAGAAAAGTTTACAGCTCAACAGATTCTATATAGTGAATATTTGTTGTTTTTTAGTAACCCTATAACTTAAATGCAAATACATTATATTTCTCTTGTAGCAATAAAGCATTTTCCAAACAAGTATTGTCTGTCTTGTCTTTTTAATTCATGCATATTATCTGGAACTGTTCTTTCAGTCATAGCTGATTGATAACATATTATTATTGAAATAAGCAGCCAACATAGTTAAATTCATGTAAAAAGAAATTTGAATTAATTCAATGAAATTGATAAGTCCTGCTGAACTGTTAATGTAAACTAATATACTTTTATCATGCTCAGCAATTACTTTGTTTTTGTTTTTGTTCTTTTCTTTTTTCAGTATTGGAAATTGAACTCAGGGGCACTCAAGAACTGAGCCACATCCCCAGCCTTATTTTGTATTTTATTTAGAGACAGGGTCTCACTGAGTTGGTTGGTGCCTGGCCTTGATGAAGCTGGCCTTGAACTCACTATCCTCCTGCCTCAGCCTCCTAAGCCACTGAAATTATAGGTGCATATGACCGCTCCTGGCTGCAACTAATTTTTATAATAGTTGATATTTTTCTTTTGTAAAAGGAAAGGAAGAATTTTGTCAAGTTCTGAGTCTGATGGAAGAAATCAGTGGATGTAGTGGTAAAGCATATATTCCTGTCCTCAGAAGTTAGAAACTAGTAGGCTGCTGCCTCTAAATCTGGATTTCTGATGATTTTTTTTGTAGCCCACATTGTTTTTAAAAAGTATAAATATGTAAATTGATATGTAAGTGTATACAATAAAATATATAATATAAAATTCACATATTTAGCCATGCATCACTTAATGACTATGAAGCATTCTGAGAAATGCATTGCTATTAGATTTACTCACTGGGAAAATAGTATAGTGTTCTTACAAAACCTAGACGGTGTAGGTCATTCACCGAATATAGCCTCTTGATGCGGTCAAGAAGAATGGGAAAATTGAGATAAATGAGGCTGCTGGAAAAACACATAATGCTCTTTTACAGTAAACCTTATTCTTTAAAAGTAGAAGGAAAACACCCTAAAAAAGTGTAATATGCAAATACATAAACTGGTAACATAGTTATTTAATATTAAATCTTACATAATGTATAAACTGTTTACGCTAAACTTTCATATGACTGGCAGCACAGCAGGGTTGTTTGCATTAGCATCACCACAAGTACATGGTATCATGTATGTCATCTGTCCTTGACTACATGTTGTGAATGGCTGTATGTGCATATATTTGTCCATATATAAAAGTATGTACATGTGTGTATATATATGCAGATATATCTCAACATATGGCATTTTCAATAGAAACCTTCATGTCTAGTTTTCTTTGATAACTATAGGCAAGATTAGACATAAATTTTTACATGATAATTATCAGCGAAAAGTGAGAAGAGGCTGTGTCCCTTGGACAGTAAAAGTGTGCTTTAGTAGTGTATATTTTTGTCTTAGACTTCATCTAATTATACATCTATATTACTAGACTGATTCCTGTCAGCATGAAAATTGGCTTTTTTTTTTTTTTTTTTTTTTTTGTACTGGGGAATGAACCCGGGAGCACATTACCACAGAGTTGAATACCCAGCCCTTTTTATTTTTTATTTTGAGAGAGGGACTCACTGAATTGCTGAAGTTCTTGTTAAGTTGCTAAGCTGACCTCACACTTGCTATCCTTCTGCCTTAACCTCCCTAGCTGTTGGGATTACAGACATGCACCATCTCACCTGGCTTGGCTATCCATTTTGAAGTCAGTTTGGTTAGATTAGACAGATTCTGAGTAATATCCTTTGATTTACTTGACTGTTTTTAACTTTGTCAAAATCTTATTTGACTTGATTGTCTTAGTTTGGCATGTGCTTATAGAATTTTTTTAATCTTTGACTTTATATATTTGTATAGAGATGCATATATATTTATATATAAAAGAAAAAAGAAAGTAATATTTTTAATAAATGAAGTTTTCTGATTTGTCTTGATCTTTATTATAATATGAAAATTTTATTTTCAAAATTTGAAATATTTTTCTTTCCCATCATGCTAAGTAGAATATGATAAACTACATTAAATTGCCATTTGGTGATTTGGAATTTTTGGATCATCATAATATTTTTAACTGTCATATGCTACCAGGAAGCATGGTATAGTACACTAGATGGGGCTAAACCTATATTAATTATTTGGCAAGAAATATTTTTGGAGTAACTTTCAGATACTTTCCACATTTCTCTTGCCATTTGAGGGTGTCTGCATCAAATCATAGGGGTGTAAAGTGGAAAAAAAGAGACATTTAGAATATAAGGTCAGTTTTTTTTAATAATGTAAAGTGGGTCACTGGTATTTGGTTGATTGGTTGTTTATGTAATACAGATTCTCCCTTCCCCTCACCTCAAGTGTTAGGACATTCCAAATAAATGCAATTTTAGAATTAAAAGATTCTTAGAGAATGGGTTAATTTATCTATTATCTCTTTTATATATAAATAAAGAGATAATCATTATTAGGAAACATAGTTTCAATTCATTAACTTGACTGTAACAAAAATAATCACATAAACAGATGGAATTCAATTTTATTGGGATGACATCAATTTTTGTGGACTCAATTGTGAAACTATGCAACTTTTGACTTTCATCCTTAAAGTTAAATAATAACTATTATTCCTAAAAGTTAAATAATATCTTTGAAATTAATATCAAACATCTCAAGTTGTAATCTGCAGTATCTTTCTTAATTAGTTTTATGTAAATTCATATATCACTTTCCTATTCAATGGAAAAACATGTGTTCCACCATTTTCATGGTTTATGAAAGATTCTATGTAATCACTCCACCATTTCTTCTTTAACATTTTACCATTTCAAGGTGCAATTCATATGAGACAGAGGAATGAGCTCATTTGCAAAACCCATATATTGACTTAGGGGTCAATTTATTGAAAATCTATTCCAGCCTATTCAGTTTAATATATTTCACCCTGACAGGAGACAATGTTAAATAAGACAAAAAGTATTCCACTTACATTATGCCATTTATTATTATTCTAAAGATCCCAAAGGAGGTTTATGCAATGTCTGATCCTTCCTCCAACTATTACTATTCATATACTAGTATGCTTCTCCTTCTAAATATTCCTTGCAGCTACTTTTATGGGTTCAGACCTTCTATTTAATATTCTGTAGGTGATAATAAAATAAAAGTGAAATTTTACATTCAAATTCTCTTTCTTTAGCCAGGTTTTATTTCTTATAAACTTTTTTCTTTCTATGCATTTACTCTCTTCTTTTACTATGTATATAGTATATCTACTTCTATTTTAATCTACCTCAAATTATTATTTTTAATAGAAGAATTATGTACTAATTTATAGACAAGAAATATCAATTGTAGCTCACATACAACTGCAAAGTTAAATAATGACTTCCATCTACTAAGCTGAAAAATGTAATGAAATCTTTTCCATGTACTTCACATGTTCAAGCTCCTTTATTTACCTTAAACTTCCTTAATATAAACATAATCATCATTCCCACTCTGTAGATGGAGAAACTAAGGCACAAGTAGACTAAATCACTTGTTCAAGGTCACAAGGCTTATAAGTGTCAGAGAACCAGAAGATGAATGTAAGAAATCTAATTTTAAGATATGATGGTAATTAACCACCTCACAGTACCACTTAGATATTACTTAAATGCTTCTTTTCAGATTCTAATCACTTAACTCTAACAAATAAATTCTTTAATTTTGGTTGGAGTTGACCCTCATACTCATCATTTCTGTCCTGCTTTTTCTTTTCAGTGTGCGGGGGATTAAACCCAGGGCCTAACACATACTAGGCAAGGGCTCTATTTCCAAACTATGTCCCCAGTCCCTTATTTATTTTATTTTAAGACAGGGTCTTAAAAGGTAGCCTTGAATTTGCAATTCTTGTGCTTTAGTCTCCTGTGTGGCTGGGTTTACAAGCTGATGCCACCATGCACAATCTCTACCAGGCTTTTATTCATGAATAGGCAAACCAAGACTCGACAGTATTTTGCTTTAAGGAAATTTAAGTGTCCAGTTGCCACCAATGATACCTTTCCCTGTTCTGTGTTGTTCCACAGAACTCCTCCATTTTGCTACCTCGACACCCTCTAGTATTCTATAATAATACTGCTTTATTAATGTTTTCTCCAACCTTCTTTATTTCGTTCTCCTCCAGCATGCTACATTTTCATATAGATATGCACCTAGAGCAGAGGACAAGTAAGGAAACTGTGGCCTTAGCTGTGGATCTGTCACCTACTTTCTGCTTGAATCTTGAAAGATATTTGGATTGTATCTTTCCTCAATTCATAATATATTCATGATATTAATTATTACACATAAAAGTACTTTTTAAATGTATTTATGATTAGTTATTCAGTTCTTTGTTAGACACTTAATTCATTTTGCTACACATGGATGTAAATGGATACTCTAAAACTTTCAGATGTATAGAGAACCAAATAATAATATCTGAATATACCAAAAATGAAATACCTCACAAAGTTTATAACTATTATAGGAATAACTGTAATGGATTATTCTAAATAGTTGATAGAAGTATGCCAAAACGTTTATTTACTTTATGAGTAACACATAAAAAATCTTAAGAATATAGCTCTGCAAATGAAACAGTATTAGGACCTTAAACAATAAATGGTTGTAACAAAGGGCATAAGTTTTGTGTCCTTCAGAAGAAAGAGGAAGAAGCTTCACATCACCTAGTGACCTTGGAGAATGGCCTCAAAGTAGGAACACAGCCTGGAGGAGAAAAGGCGGTCTGGCGTCATGGCATTAGCTTCTTGATTTCTAGGTCCTGTTTCTATCCAATTTTTCATTCTTATCTAAAATAATGTGTTTATCTTCTTTTTTTTCTTCAAATTTGTGGTCATTTAATTCCTTAGAGATCACTAAACCACCATGGATATGAATGTGTTCACACAATGAATCATGATACCAGTTGAATGATAAAGAAATACACTAGAAGACCTTAGAGCATGCCATTTTCATCAATATTCATGTGTAAATTATAGCTGGATCTATCATTTATAGGTTTCCAAGATTACGTGGTTCATTGTATATAAATCTATAAATATAAATGTCTATTTTTCATACTTTTTGAAAGAGCTATGGGTAGAAAGTTCTGATCACCAGATAAGAAAATAAGATGAAAAGATTATGGAGAAATAATGACATTGATGGGTTAAATGAAAGTTGCCCTCAGAAGAATGTCTTCCATAAAATTTGGAGACTAAGAAATCTTTAGTTTGATTTGGCTGATATTTAAGGATTACAGACATAAGCCTAACTTCTTTTTTTTTCTTTTCCCTTATGAATTGATAACCGAGTTGAAGGAGGTATTACACAAGTGCCAGATAAAACGTAGTCATCCTTTTATAGGGTAATGATGCCTTACTTCTAATTCTAAAGCACTGTGGAGATGGTAGCATATATCATTTGAAATATCATTTTACACTTGAGTATTATGATTTTATTTAAAAATAGTCTCTTAAAAATGAATAGATAATGAGGTGAGAAAATATTTAAAGGACAAAAATATATTTCTGAAGAACAGAGATGAGCATACTGAATTATATCCTCATTTTAACACAACTGAAATTGAACATTGCTCTACTGGAAGATGTTTGTTTATTTTATTTGTTCTTTTTTGATATACCTGATAGTAGAGTATATTTTGACATATTTAGACAAACATGGAGTAGATCTTATTCTATTAGGATCCCAGTCTTGTGTTTGAACACCATCTGGAAAATGTTTTCTTTCCTTAAGTTACAAGAATCAGGAACTTAGATTATCACATGAACACGATGCTAAAGGCAGGATCTACAAATATCTACCAATTCATTCAGTGGACATTACAACTAGACATTACAATTTATACTTATTCTATCTTAAAATATATTTAGAGAAAAATTTGACTTTATGATACCTCCAAGAAAATGCTACTGGAATATACAGAATTTGTTTTGGTTCATTTTTTATCTCCTTTTATGAATTCCACAGGTATGATGGATGGTGAGTGCCTATCTTTTCCTATTAATTTTCACCATTATCAAGCTTATCCAATGAGAAACATAGCTTCAGTGCACAAATGGATATGTTTGTGGAGAATAAGATAGTGAGTTGTAGACCAAACAAGTATAATTTAAGTCTTTCTTGGTGCAATCATGTTTCTGAGATAAATAACTGAAAAGTGCTTGAAAATTGATTATACTAGTCCATCTCTATATCCTTGAAGTATAAAAAAGACTGGCCAATGACTATATTATATATTCTAAATATCCCAATTGATAAATTACCCAAAAAGCAGATACACTGTAAGAATGCATAAAAAATAATGGAAATAAACAAGGATTGTGAGCACAATTCAACTTCTCATAGGAATTACTCATTTCTAGAATATGTTACATTTCTAAAAACAAGTACTTCTAACAAATGACTGGATATACAGCAGGATTATGAAAATTATCATGTTAATATTCAGGAAAAAAATCCTGCTATTCTTTCTTATGCTCCTCACTTAATATGTGGCTTTCTTCATGTCACCTTCAATTCTACCATATATCTAGAGTAACATATTTTTATCAGTGTCGTTTCAGGAGGAAAAAGACATGAGGAGGAATAAAAAAAAAGAGACAACTAAAGTAATCCCTCCATATGGAAATAACTACAACTTCTCTTAAAATTATCTGAAAATGGGTGATTTAGCAGACATAATTTAAGTTGATAAGTCTCTTTTTACTAAAATAGAATGATAATATTGGACTCTTTCAAAGGATAAGAAGTTTATATGAATTGATTGACATAAATATCTGTTAGTGGAGTAATACAATACAAAATTATTAATATTCAATTCTATCAATTTGCCATTTTATTCCAACCTATAGAATATATATATATATATATATATATATATATGTGTGTGTGTGTGTGTGTGTGTGTGTGTGTGTGTGTATGTGTGTGTGTGTGTGTATGTATATATATATATATATATATATATATATATATATATATATTCCCCATGGACAATTAAGTATGAGAAATTCAGATTATATTATAAGTCGTAATTGTATTAATTTGCCTGATTATTTTGGATTTATGGAGGCAGTAAATGGTGCAAATTTATAATTAACCCCCATGTACAATATCCAGTTTTATCCACATATTTTTATAAATATTCAAAGTTCTGTTAGTGGTACCAGAAATTCATAGTTGATTTCTGGGTGCACAAATTTACCATCACTTATAATGAATGAACTCTGGGAAAGGATGAAGTGGAATGTCATGCTGAGTCCGACATTAACCCAAGTGGATTTCATAACCAACTCTTACACTGATAGTCTCTCATTTTATGCCAATAGAGTAACAATTCTCCTTTAAGCTATTTTTCTCTAAAATGGAGATGAAGGTATTTTTATTTATCTTACTCAGAATAAGGAAAATAATGTTACACAAACATACATTGGAGAAAACATCACCTCTTCAACAAATGGTGTTGGGAAAACAAGAAATCCATATGCAGCAAAATTAAATTGAGCCCCTATCTCTCACCCTGCACAAAACTCAACTCAAAGTAGATCAAGGACCTAGGAATTAGATGAGAGACTCCAAGGTTAATAGAGGAAAAAGTAGACCTAAATCTTTATCAAGTCAGATTAGGCCCCAACTTCCTTAACAAGACTCCTAAAGTGCAAGAAATAAGCATAAAAAATAAAATCAAGAATAAATAAATTGGATGGATTCAAACTAATAAGCTTCTTTCAGCAAAAGAAACAAACAGTGGGTATATAGAGAGCCTACAGAATGAAAGAAAATTTTTACCACAGGTACATCAGATACAGCACTAGTCTCCAGGATATATAAAGAACTCACAAAAACTTAACATCAAAAAACAAAACAAAACAAAACAAACAAACAAAAAACCCAAATAACCAATCAATAAATGGGCTAAGGAACTGAACAGACATTTTTCAGAAAAAGATACATAATGATCAACAAATATATGAAAAAATGTTCAACATCTCTAACAACTAGAGAAATGCAAATCAAAAATATTCTAAGATTTCATTTCACTTCAGTTATTAAGAAAACAAGCACAATAACTGTTGGTGAGGATGCGGGGGAAAAGGCTCACTCATATATTGCTGGTAGGACTGCAAATTGGTACAACCAATCTGGAAAGCAGTATGGAGATTCCTTAGAAAATTTGGAATGGAATCACCATATGATCCAACTATCCCACTCTTCGGTCTATACTCAAAGAACTTAAAAACAGTATATTACAATGGTGCAGCCATTTCAGTGTTTATAGCAGTTCAATTCAAAATTGCTAAACTGTGGAAGCAACCTAGATGCCCTTCAATAGATGAATGAATAAAGAAACTGTGTGTGTGTGTGTGTGTGTGTGTGTGTATGTATATATACATATATATATGTATATATACATACACACACACACACACACACACACACTGGAATATTACTCAGCATTAAAAGAACATGATATTATGGCATTTGCAAGTAAATGGATGAGGTTGGAGAATATCATGCTGAGCGAAGTAAGCCAATCCCCAAAACCAAAGGCCAAATGTTCTCTCTGATATGTGGATGCTTACCTAATGGGAGGAGTGCATGAGAAAAATGGAGAAACTTTGATTGGGCAAAGGGGAAGGAGGGGTAGAGAGAGAGAATGGGGTAGGAAGAATAATGAAATGATATGGACATCATTGCCCTAGGTACACGTATAGAGATACAAATGGTGGGACTCTACTTTGTGAACAATCAGAGAAGTGAAAAAATTGTGCATCGTTTTTGTACTATGAATCGAAATGCATTCTTCTGTCATGTATAACAAATTAGAACAAATAAAAAAGTAAATAAATGTTTAAAAATACCTTTACACTACATCTGTGAAAGTTTCAACAGTGTGCATCATGACTCTATATGAGCTGGGTGTGGTGGCTCTGGACTATAATCCCAGTGGCCTGGAGGCTTAATATGAGGATCACAAGTTCAAAGCCAGCCTCAGCAAAATGAAGGCACTAAGCAACTCAGTGAGACCCATTCTCTAAATAATATACAAAAGAGAGCTGGGGATGAAGCTCAGTGGGCTAGTGCACCTCATTTTAATCCCTGGTACCCACTCCCCACCCCCCTAAAAAAGACTCTATATGAGAACTACTGTAGAAGTAAGGCTAGTAAATTAGCCTTTTTGGAAGATATTTGGTTTTTTTTCTCCATCTTGTTAGAAGTGATAATTTGATGAATAATATTTCTTCTAGTTATTTCTTGCTTAAATATAAGAACAAGTCCCTAAGAAAAAAGAAAATTGGAATTCATGGCTTGGTCTTGTATTGCTAAAGCAGTTCAATGTAGTCATAGCCATTATATAATTAAATCAATATTCATCACTCTTCTCTGTCAGGAAACTTAGTTCAAGTTAACGTTTTCCCGAAATGCAAATTTTACTTGAAATTGAAATACCAGGTGAGAATTTATTTTTATGTTTATTCTCATAAAAGAATCCACATCTAAAAAGGAAGGAAGAATGCAGTAGCAAACCATGTCCATTTTGCCAGGGGTTGTGTTTCTATCCACCAGAGAACAGTCACCAATCAGGCTTTCCAAATGAGCAGAAATAAGAGGACCAGAGAGAAATCACAAGGCTCAGCATGCTGCTGACCCACTTTATTATTATAACTCATAGGAGCTAAGAGTACATTTTTTTTCTGGTAAAGCTACAATGATTTGTCAGCAAATTACTTAACTTTTGTTAGGACTTAAAAAAATTCTCTTATGGCAGTACATTCTAGTTAGAAAAAAAAGTTAATACTATCATTATAATAAAATTTCTAATATAGAGAAATTCTAATCTAAAATAGATCACTAGAACTCAAGACAGGTGTTATTTATCATTCTTCATTTCTTAGGTATATTATTTTAACTTCATTTCTTAGTTATTATTTTAGTTATTTTATTTCCATCAATCATTATCAATTAGCCAAGACGACTTTGTAAAACAAAATGTGAAGCTGTTTTAATTTCACCTTTTTCCATTTGACAGAAAATAAATAGATCTTATAATCATCATGGTTTCCATGCTCCATTTGTATTTGGGGATTCCATTCTAACTAGAGGGGAGATAGAAGAGTGTGTGAATGTGTGGTTATTTGTAAGTGTCCCTGCCACATTGTCTCTAATGAAAATAAATTTAGGTAGCAATTAGGATTTTTCTAATTGAAACTCATACTTGCTACATAGATTTATATTAATTATATACTTAAAGACCTTTGTATCTGTTTTCCCTAATGATCTCAATTAATTTGATTTATACGTCTTAATTTTTTTCTGGAAATTATTATTACCTTCTTAGAATAGAAGCAAAGAGCATTAGAAGCTCATCAGTTTGAACTTCATTAATATGGAGTATGCTGTATTCATAGCCCATACCATGGTCATGTTATTACTTACCTTTGAAAATATATTTGGTAAAAAAATAATTATGAAAGAGGGCTAGGGTTGTACCTCAGTGGTTGAGAGCTTGCCCCGAACACAAGAGGCACTGGGTATAATCCTCAGCACCAAATAAATAAGTAAATAAATAGAACTATTGGATGCATATACAACTAAAAAGATGTTTAAAAATTATGAAAGCAAGCTCTAAGAAGGAATGCATAACTTCCCTATGTTCATATATGGATAAACAACCAATTTAATGCCACATCATATTCAACCACAAGAATGGGATCCTAATTAGAACAAGTTATACACCATACATTTATAATATGTCAAAGTACAGTCTTCTGTCATGAATTTTTAAAGAACTAATACAAATATATATTTTTAAATGTAAAATAGCTCCATTAAAATGTTTGTTGCTGTTGTTGTTTTCTTTTTTTTTTCCACGAGAATTGATTCTAGAGGTGTTCTACAACTGAGCTACATATCTGTCATTTTTACTTTTTATTTTTAACACAGGGTCTTGCTAAGTTAGGACCTTCTCAGATTTCTGAGCTGGTCTTGGATTTTCAATGCTTCTATCTCAACCTCCCAAGTTGAAGGGATTTTAAGCATGTGCCACTACACCTAACTTACACATGTTTCACAGATGCTGTTCACAATTATCCGTCTAATTTTGCAAGGTTACTAACTTAAGGGGTATTCATAAAAACAAATGGACTGCCCTCTAGGTTAAATAATGCATTGATTCCTTTAAATCACAACAGCAAAAACCTTTACAATGAGAGAATTATGAATGATGTAAATTATTTTGATTATAGTGTTTCTCAAATAAGTCCAAATATAAAACTAGACATTTATTTACTTTATGATCCTAACATAGCTAAAGAAAAATGATTTTGCTAATAAAATACTAACAAAATTAATAATTCAACATATCGTGTGTGTGTGTGTGTGTGTGTGTGTGTGTGTGTGTGTGTGTGTTACTGAGGACTGAACCCAGGGGTGAGAGCCACAAAGCTCATCCCTCCCCAGGCCTTTATATTTTATTTTATTTATTTTAATTTTTGGTACCAGAGATTGAACTCGGGGCCACTCAACCACGGAACCACATCCCCAGCCTTATTTTGTATTGTATTTAGAGACAGGTCTCACTGAATTGCTTAGCACTTCACTATTGCTGAGGCTGGCTTTAAACTATCGATCCTCCTGTCTCAACTTCCCTAGCCTCTGGGGTTACAGTTGTGTGCCACCATGCCCACCTTTTATTTAGTTTTATTTTTTATTTTGAGACAGGGTCTAACTAAGTTTCCCAGACTGGCCTCCAACTCGTGAACTTTCTGCCTCAGCCACTCCCCCGCCCCAGGAGCTGAAATTACAGTCCTGTGCCCTTGTGCCTAGCTACATTAACATATGTTAATGTAAATTTATTTTGATGGATAATGTTTTGATGTAATTAGGTAATTGTATACAATGTAAATATAGTGCTCTTAAGTAGTTATATTTCATAGAGTGTGCTATATAATGAGTAACTTGACTTTTAAACTTTTTCTCATTTTCACTATGGTAAAAATTTTGTCCAGCAGTGTAATATGATAAAATTTAGCATTGTTTTTTTATAAATGAATCATTCTATTAGTATGCCCATAAACCAAGATTATTTAATGTAACATCTTGCAGTATAACATGCTCTTACTGCAAAAGCAAATCCATTTACCTTATGTGGTACATTCAGATGGTAATAGATTCATATGTGTTCTTACACTTAAGTCTTTAAAACCATCACCAATATGTAACCCTACATTAATAAAATTGTAGGTAGAAAATATGGACTCCCTTAGATATATTTATAAAGCAAAAGTAATTTATAAAGAATTCAAAGAGATTAGCTAAGAAGATATGAACCTACTTTTATGGAACAAATCCAAATTAGGAGCAATTAATGTAAGAATGATTATATTAAACAAATTACTAACACCATAGTTAAAGATGCAGCATAGTTAAACCATTGACTTGGAAGTTATCATTGCTGGTTATGTACAGATAACTAGCTAATAGGATATACACATTGATAAAAGAAAATAGAGTTAGAGAGAACTTAAGTATATGTAGTACTTAATAATATTTAAGGACATAAATAATATAAAATAGAAGATTTAAAAATAAAAGAAAAAGTAAGGTGTTTGCTAAGCACACCAATCTTTAACATAAATAATTCAACACCAAAGCCAAATGCCATAGCACAATTTTCAAACCCATATTTCCTGCATTCATCTGGATCTTATTTCTCAATTTTTGATTTCCCAGTTTGACTTTTTTTTTCCTCTAGAAAAATAGTCTTGCTACTCTTTAGTGTCAGAATTCAAATGCTGATTTTAGAGAGATTTTTCTGCTACAAACTGAATTGTTTTTAACTAAGATTTCTTATTTTTCTTACTTCTTCTTTGTAATCTATGCAACATGACATTATAATGTAGTTTAGAGCAAAAGTTATGGAATTAGATACATATCTACTTATGGTTTTGTATTCTACCCATGGGATATTGGACTATTCGTTGAACTTGTAAAAGTTTCAGTTTTCTGAACTATGAAATCAAGATAACAGTGCTTGGCTCATTACACTGCTATGAACATTTGATAAGAGCATATTTTACAGCACAGTGTTTTGTAGACAGTAAAAGTATTAAATAAATGCAGGATTTTTTTTTCTTACATTAGATTTTTACTGCTCTATTATAACTATGTGTAAATACACTTTTTATTATTGTTGTTGCAGAAGGTTTCCTAGAAATCTGAAACTTTAAAATGGAAAATATTATGAGATATGATGACACCATCAAGATTATCTTATACAAAAATTGTTGTATTATTGACTGTTATTTCATTCATATTACTGATATCCACAATGTAAAAAATATATGATATTTAACTATTTTCTGCCCTTTATGTTAGAGATACAAATGGAAATAATATTTTAAAAATGTGAAAGAAAATAAAAGCTAATTTCAAAATTGTAAAAGTAAATCCTTATAGGAAAAAAAAAGAGAAAGACCAAATTAAAGTGAATTATAACTTCAAGTAAGGTGTTTATATCACACAACATTAAGGTAGAACAAAGTTTTGAGGTTTGGCAACATTAGATGATGCACATACAATGCACATGCAATATACACACGTGAATACATGCAGATATATTTAGAGAAAAGAAATTAAGACATTAAAATTCTTCAATAAATGTGCTTACCTCTAACAACTAATATGTTGCCATGTATTAGAATTATATAATTAAATAAACTTTATAGATACAAAAATATTTCTTTTACTCTTTCAATAATGATAATTGGTATTTTTCTGAAAGATACCTAAGGAAAATTTAAAATAATAATTATTTGCCAAATTAAATATTGTTGATGCCAATTATGAATCATCTTTTTGCAGCAGTGCTTGTGTTTTAATATTATGCACTCAGTCAGAAGCTAGATTATAGAGCAGCTACCTTTTCCTCTCCCCCAAAATATCTTTATTATTGCCTTTACCATATGTTTTGTTTCTTCAAAGATAATAAAGTGGCAGATGTATCATCATAGAGATACCACATATTGGAAAAGTGAGATCATCAACTCCTTGTTTTATTCTTCAGTCATGCAGTCTCCCCCACTAAAGAACATTTCTCAAAGTTTTGATGATGAAGCACTAGATTATCAAATTTATATCACAGGTACTTTTCTGGCTACTTGCTTTGTGATTTACATGTGTGTCCCACAACTCATGTTTTGTAAATGTAATCCCCAATTCAATAAAGGTAGGAGATGAAGCCTAACAGAAGCTGTTGGGGTCATGGAGGTATTTTCCCTCAGGAGTGAATTAATTGCCCTTATGAAGAGGGCTTGCAAGAGCAGTTTCTCATATTTCCACCTTCTGCTGTGTGAACAACGGAGAATGTATATATAAAGGCATAATTTCAGAAATAGAGGCAAAGTTTGCAGTGCCTTTGTCTTGGACCTAGAAATGTGAGAAATAAATTTTTATTTTTGTAAATAGCATAGACCATGATATTTTGTTATAATAGCCCCAAATCAATTAAGAGCAGCACTGTAGATGAAAGATATAAGAAAACAATGTTTTTTGTACTAACTATGGTGTGAGAAACACACAAAAAAAAATAAATAACAAAGGATAGGGAAGGAAGGAGGGAGGCAGGAAGGGAGGGAGGGAAGGAGGGAGAAAGAGAGAGAGAGAGAGAGAGAGAGAGAGAGAGAGAGAGAGAATATGTGCAAGAGTCTTGCTAAATGCTTTTATGACAGAATATAAACTACTTGAGTGATATATATATATATTACTATGATAGGAAAGGTCTCTGTGAGGAAGTAAGCAGATATGAATGAAATGAAGGAGAGATTCATGTGAATATAAGATCTCAATTCAAAATATATGCTCGTAAAATTAAATGTGTATATAGATAGTTTAGCTATGGAAATAATATTTCTATAATATTTATATCTGTCTTTTAGAATTAAAATTAAAACCTACTATTTCCATAAAGTTTTCCCTAGCAAAATGTGTCATTTGAAACAGCATTAAGATTTAGGCATATCTCTTTTACCTCTAGGTATATGTCTTTGTGTGTTTTACAATCCCTACAATAGTGGCTTGAAAATAACAAATGCTAAAAACCAAACAAAAACATGAAAGAAGTATTCTAATCTATAGGCATTTTTAAAGGAATATTGTATCATGATTATTTGCATGTGTTTTTATTTTGAAATAAAATGTCTCCATATAAGTAGAGCAAAATATTTAAAAAATATGTTGTAATATATACTTTCCCAGGAACATGAAAATTAAATATAGATAGAGAAAAAAATCTATTTCATCTTACTACATATCCATGGAAGCAAAACCAAATTTCCTCTAAACATTTATGAAGAGAGAGAAATCAGATCATTCTCACAGAAATACTTTTTTGGCAAAACACTGAAAAGGCAATGTATAAAATAATACAAATTACTTACAACCATTTTATTTAGAGACACCCAACAATCTGGTGGGAAATCCTGCAGTAGTGGTACCAAGAATTGAAGACAGCCATCCCAGTGACACAAGAGCAGCATCATGCCAATGAGATTAAATATTCTCACCACTGCACTGGCGAGATCATATGTCATGTGGAATATCTGTTGAACAAAACATAAAATTAACTCTTAACATTTTTTTAAACAAGCATACTACCAAAATCAGAAGGATTAATATGGTGTAGCATAAGTATTGATTTAAAAAAATTAAGGAAAAGATTTTCAGAAATAGAGATTATATTTGTTTGTGTTTTCCAATGTTTGATACTCTGACTTACGAATGTTATAATAAACTGTTAATTTTTCACCAGGAATAAAAAGGATAAGAAATTGATGCTTGGGCTGGGGATGTGGCTCAAGCGGTAGCGCGCTTGCCTGGCATGCGTGCGGCCCGGGTTCGATCCTCAGCACCACATACCAACAAAGATGTTGTGTCCGCCGAGAACTAAAAAATAAATATTAAAAAAAATTCTCTCTCTCTCTCTCTCTCTCTCTCTCTCTCTCTCTCTCTCTCTCCTCTCTCACTCTCTCTTTAAAAAAAAAAGAAATTGATGCTTTCAAGAAAACTTCTTTTTCCAACAGTTTTTATATACTATTTTTCTTCTCATGTTAGTAAAGATACTTTAAAACATAAGTTATTCAATTTGCTGAAAGACAAAAAAAAATATTCAAGGACTGAAAACTATAAGCAAAGAGTTTAACTGAAAAATATAAAGTGAGACTGAGAATAATCTGCAGTTAACAGCTATGAATGAAAACACTTCTTTAACTGTGTATATTGAAGATGGACAGTGATGTTTAAGTTAAAAGTAATGTGGAGTTGCCTTAAAAACATTCGTACTTATAACAATGTTATAACTATTTTTATCAATTTTTCATAAAAAGCTATCAAAGTAGGTCAGACTATTTCAGAAAGCACAATGAATATGACAAATCAAGATCTTTCTTTGAAATTTTAAAGGTGGGAACATATATCTGGCTATACATTTACATCTACTCATTTTCTAGTTGTTATAAGAAATAGAATCAGAATGTGATATTTCTCTTTTGAAATGTATGGAAGTCACAAGATCAACATCTATAAATTAATAGCTTTCCTGTATTCAGCAGTGATTCAGCCAAGAAAGAAATCAGAAAAACTATCCCATTTGTGATAACCTCAAAAAAATTTAGATACTTGGGAGTTAATCTAGCCAAGGAGGTAAAAGAGCGCTACAATGAAACTTACAGAACACTAAAGAAATAAATTGAAGAAGACCTTAGAAGTGGGAATATCTGTAATTTTATTGGATAGGCAAAATCAATATTGTTCAATTGGCCTTACTACCAAAAGCAAAATACAGATTCAATGCAATCCCCATCAAAATGTTAATGACATTCTTCACAGAATTAGGCAAAACAATTCTTATATTAATTTGGAGGAATAAGAGACCAAAAATAGCTAAAGTGACACTAATCAAGAAAAGCAAGAGGTGTCATAATACCAACTGTGAAATTATACTATAGAGGTATAGTAACAAAACCAGCAATGGTATTGGCATCAAAATAGTATGAAGACTAATGGAACAGACTAGAAGACAGAGACAAATCCACTTACTAATAGTCATCTAATATTTGACAAAGGTGCCAAACACATATCTTGGAGAAAAGCCTTTTTTAACAAAATGTGTTGGGAAAATTCAATAGCTCTATGTATAAAAATGAAACTAGACCCCTATCTCTCATCTTGCACAAAACTCAAATCAAAATGGATCAAAGCCTTAGTAATTAGAACAGAAACTTTACACCTGCTAGAAGAACATATAGGGTCAACACTCCATATATAGGTGCTGGCACTGACTTAATAAGACCTCCAAAGTGCAAGAAAAAAAATCAAGAATCTGTAAGTAGAATGCCATCAAACTATAAAGTTTCTGCACAGGAAAGAAAGTGATTAAGAGCATGAACAGTGAGCCTAAAACTGAGAGAAAATCGTGGCCAATCATTCCTCCAATAGAGGATTAATTCCAGAATAAGCAAAGCACTAAACACCAAAACGCAAATAACCCAATCAAAAAATGGGCAAAAGAACTAAAAAGAAACTTCTCAAAAACAAAAACACAAATAGCCAACAGAAAAAAAATATTCAACATTTCTAACAATCAGGGAAGTACAAAACAAAATTACACTAAGATTTCATCTCACTCTAGTAAGAATAGCAATGATCAAGAATATAAACAACAATAAATGCTGATGGAGTTGTAGGGAAAATGGAAGGCTTGTACAGTGTTGGTGGGACTGCTAACTAATACAACCACTCTGGGAACCTTATGGAGATTCCTCAAAAAGCTAGGAATGGAACCACCATATGACTCAGATACCCATTCCTTAGTATTTTCTCCAAAGTTCTAATATTGGCATACTACAGCAATATATCCACGTCCATACTACAGGAATATATCTGTAATGAGCCATTAAAAAATGAAATTGTGGCATTTGCCAGTAAATGGTTGGAAATGGAGAATATCATCCTAAGCGAAATTAGCCAAACTAAGAAACTCAAAGTTCAAATGCTTTCTTTCATATGCAAAAGCTAGAATAAAATGAAGGAAAAGGGAAAGAAAGGATAGGATAACATAAGGAGCCAATCAAATACAAATTAATAGATGAGTGAAAGGAAGTCTAGTAGAGGAAGGACAAAAGGAGCGGGAGGGCAGGAAGGAATAGGGAGAGATCATGAGCTGAAATCAATTTCTATGCATGTATGAATTTGTTGTGATGAACTGATCAACTATGTATAACTATAAAGTTCTAATAAACAAACGTTTATGAAATTTCTCTGCTGCTGTTATTTCACCTTGTTTAAAACAACGAATTAATAACTTAAATTTACAAATAGGAATAAATACACATAAACATCTTGAAATAAAATTACATGTTGTATAGTTCACCAAAAGAATGGTATATCTTTTAATAAAGACAACATGGCTTGAGAAATTATCTACAATAGGTTAAAGAAAACACTGTAAAAAATTGATATTTTGAGTTAGAAACTATATTTTTGTAAAAAAAAATTCTAGAATTTTTAATATTTGCATACTAACAGTAAACTGACAGTACATATGTTAATTCACTTTTATAAAATCACCAGATCTACCTTTCTTTTTCAGTATGGTAGATTTTTATGAGCATTAACTCATTTAAACAATCTTCATTTGGACAAAATAATTGAATTGAGTAAAACAATCCATCTTTGTAGGAATGTACGTAGTGTCATAAATCCTCTTTAAAGTAAGATGGAGGGTCCTGAGATTTTAAAGGCAACAGATGACACAGTTTGATATTCAGAAAGCTGTAACACAGCAAAGTATTTTATAGCATTAAGAATTTTATTTTCCTCTCAGATAATTTTCATTTATTTATTGTGTATTTGGCAAACCCACATAAAATTCCTTTTGGTGTTATTCCCTCCAATATTTCTTGATCATTGAATTTATAAATAAAAACTGTACCATCAATTTCATCATTTTTAAATTAAAAGTAATATAGTGAAAAAATTTTTGAAAAAAAATTTTTACTAATAATGTAGCAAAAGAAAGCCACCACAGATTTAGAATGTTCAGTTTAGTAACATAATTCTGTATTCATATTTATTTCTAAAAAATAGCTGTGAGTTATGTGTGGCATGGCTGCCTAATGTAAAGTACTGAATCTAGCAGGAAACTTACCTCCTTTTGGTCCAATTATTTGAAGTAAACAATAACTATCTGAAATTCTCTGCCTGAAGTCTACAAATTATAAGCCTACCAGCAGCAGCCCTCACTCAGTGATCACATTTCAGAGTGGAGTCTGGAAAGTTCTGGAGAATGAACGCCAATTCTTAATAAAGTTGACCTTTCACATTTTCTATATTCTTTTAAGGAAGTAGATTATTTTAAAATGAAATCTTAAGTTATTTCAGATTATTTACTAAATTACATGTGTTAGAAGTTATTCACTCAATTTCTTTAAGAAAACCTTACTATATTAGAAATGTTGTCCAGAGAAACATAGCTGCATAGGAAACATTTTCATAGAGGAAGTTAATAAGGATATAAGACCTTTTGTAGTCTACTAGAAAAATGTTTTGTTTCCATGTAATTTCATAAACTATTGCAACAGGATAATTCCTAGATTGGGAGCGATATTCTATCCCACTTCTGTTCCCACCAACACAACGTCAGTATATAGCACTTGTTTTACATTTATATACTAACTGTTATACATAAAATACTCACATAATTAATCACACAATGAATTTTCCTTATGGCTCTTAGCATTATGTATTCAATAGTGATCTCAGATTTGGGAGGCATCCCAAAGTCTAACCTTGGAGGAAGTATAAACAAGCTATTTTAACTCTAGCTAATTTCAAATAGTACAAATTATGTATCTATATTTTTATTATCTAAGTGAAAAAACAACATCCTAATGAGTACAATATCATGTTGATGAATACGTGAAAATGTGTATATAGTACCTAGACCCAATCCATGTCCCTTGAGCTCTTATAATTAATATATGTGACTTAAATGCTGAGATCTAATGACTTCAGATTTGGAATGAAATGACATCCTTATGAAATACACCCATCTGTGGATGGTCAGATTATTCAAAAAATGATTTAGTTTATCTATTGTCACCACTTCTTAAAAGCCTAAGGGTAGCTCATGGGATATATCTGTGACTTTACTCATACTGAACAACTAGTTAATACAATTAATTAATTAATATTTAAAGTTTTTCATCTAAGTTGTACACTCATAGTTGATAAACTCACATCCAAACCAATGTTACTGCCTACAAACTTGATCTCATTGAAAAAACTGGCACCATAGGTGACATGCAGCAACTTATGGAAAGAGAAAGGATAAATGGGATTTCATAATGAAAGCACAATAAACCTTTTATGGTTTCAAAGAAATATTGCATTCTTTTGTTTCTCTTTGTAAATATTCACCTGACACCTTAATGTATAGATAGATATTAGTGTGTGTGTTGGGGTGGGGGTGGGTGTGTATGCCATCTTGACAAAGAATATGAAAAACATTGGGCCTTCAGAATAAGACCTACTGCTAACATGTATTGAAGGCTCAATATGTCCTCATTCTCATCAATGTTAAAATCAGTACCTTAAGAGCCCTATTAACACTTTATGAAAATCTTACCCTGGATGTTGTTCATATTATCTGTCCTATCATGCTTAAGGTATGAAGTGTAGAAAGTCCTGGTACGTGAAAGAAACTCTTAGTGATATCGTTGAACAAAGCCTGTGAAGACTGCTGTTATAAAATTTTTCCAGACCCCTAACCCTTTCTAGGATATTTATCTGAATAACACTAACATAACACTAGAGTTAGTATAATCTGTACAAAAATTAACATTATGAACATATCAAATATCTAAGCCTCTGTCACTGGTCAAATGCAATTATCCACTCCCCAGCCTCTCACATTTGTTATTTCATCTCCAGGATGTTGAATGTTTTTTGCTGGATTTTTCTTTCCACTGTGTTTCCCAAAACTCCTGCATTTCCAATTAATTCCCAAAGCCCTGATCTCTTTATAAAATTATTTCTCTTGGTCTCTGCTTTCCCTAAGACTTCTGACCCTACCACACACATCCCTTACCAAAGACCAGGTTTCTCTAGGTGCTTCCTCAACAGTAGATTTGATGTCTCATACCTCAAAAGTCTTAGGTTCTGGACAGAGTACCCTCATTTTGCAGCTCTTTTTGGTATGTTCACACATTATGTGTGCAGATATAAGAGCAACTTTCTCTCTTTGTTGTTCATTCCATTTGGCTACATTACCCATAGTATTCCCATTGCTGGCATCTGGCAACTTCCCATTTCCATACAATACATATCTCCACTAATTAAAGTCTCTTTTTCCATTGCACTTTCTGTGCATTGATTTTATTAATCAAACAGCTACTTTCTATATTTGATATGAAAGATTACCAGAGAGGAAACTGCCTAGATTGCAGCTACTAAATATTCTTAGAGGAGAACAACCTTGGTGAGGATCTAGGCAGTAGTCTATTCATTTCTGTATTCCCAGCACCATCTTGTCAACTCTTCTCAATTCCCCAAAGATCATGATTATTATTCTCTAGTTCAGTTTAAAGTTTTTTGTTTTCCAGAGGTAAGTCACATGCTTATCTTTTATTCAAAATTCATTCCTACCTATCTTTTGGTATTAATCTGATAATTCTTCTTCATAAGTCAATCAATAAGTTCAACCTGCTCAATCTATGGTGAAATCCAAACTCTCTTCTAATAGTTATGTTCACACATTGTTATAAAATGCATAAGTACAAATGAATTACTATATAAACAATTTTTTTAAAAAAACTTAAAACATGTCAGCCACTTACATTCTTGAATACAGTGGCAATATTATATTTCTATAATTTTACCAAATTGCTTTTTCTACAATAACTACTTACATTGTCTATGTTCTCTTTATCTCTTAATTATTTATAAATAATAAAATCTCACAATTCCTCAAAAACAGTTTTAACTGAAAAAGAATCTTCACTTCCTAGGTGTTTTATATAAATATATATAAATATATTAGATATGAATATATATATATAAATTCATTGGAACTATAAAGAAAGAAAAGTTTCATCATATCAATCTTCAGTAAGCTAGATAGCACTTAAATAGTCATAACAACTAAACACTCACAGAAGTAGTTTAGAGTAGAAGGCAGTTGTTATCTTTCATGTCTTTAAAAATGAAGCTGCCTGTGTGTGTGTACATGTGTGTGTACCAAATTCTTATGGTATAATATAACAGCCACTTATGATCATACATAGTTTTACATATAAGTTTAAGTACATATATCTAAAACATTTTCCAAATGTTTTAGATATATGTACTTAAAATTGCTCTTCATTTAGCTTTACTGTGAAAAATCAAAGACCATGTGTTACTAAGAGGAATATAAGAAAATACTATATTATGAAATCTTTGGCCAATTTTGGTAGGAAATAATGAAAGGACCAGTTGTAGCATATCATATATGGTTTATACTACAAGCTATTAGCAGTAGAGTAACAAACTATAAACAACTATGAATTGTTAAAGCCATCAAGCACAGTGCCTAGGGTTGTATAGTTGATGCTCAATGTCTGTTCTTTTTCTCAATATAGTTTGGTTGGATCTGTGGGAGTGGTATCCATGGGCATGGAGAGCTGCTTGTGTGTCTTTTTAACTTTCATGAGGACAATGCAGTAACACAGAATATCTCTATTGTATCTTGCAAGTGAAAAATAAAAGAGCAAGCATAACTCTCATGTGCTTAATTTAATTAAGGAAGTAGTTTACACATTAAGGAAATCAAATTATAAAAGAATGTTCAAAAAGAAAATTCAATGAATTAGTACTTGGGAAAATGAAATTGATTAAAGTTTCTTCCTCTTTGTTTCTCTCAAGAATTCCTTCCACACGTGTCCCCTTTCCTATTCTTCTCCACCATGATTTGATGCAGCAGCGTGAGGCCCTTTTACCATGGGCTGAAAAAATGCCAGTGACGTGTTCTACAAGCTCCAGAACCATGAGCCAAAGTAAACCTTTCGCTTTCCTTTTAAAATTACTTTCCTTTTTAAATTATTCAGGCTTAGGTATTCTGGTATAGCAACAGGAAATAGACTATGACAATTATTTCTCAGACAAAATTCTGTAATATCCTTTACTTTAATTTTTTTTAAAAAAAATATGATTTTTAAAATAAAAATGCAGACATTCAATGCCAAAATAATATTAAGCATTATCAATGGGAGATAAAGCTGACCTAAAAACTCCTTTATATAAGCAATTACTCTTAAAACTTGCTGGTGAAACAAAATAAATTAAAAAATATAATAGTAAAAATAATGCTTTAGAAGAAAAAAGGAGGTCATTTAAATAAATCGCACAATGTCCTTTTTAGCATTCCCCAGCATATTCTCATCATTTTCATTCCAAAAAGGCTATGTGAAAACTAGTGATTGTACCATTGGCCAGGTGAAGTCAACAGAGGAGAGAAGAGAAAGAAATCTGTGAAGATGAAAACAATACTTCAGCATGATACTTTATGTAGTGGCCATCAAAGTTACATCATGCATTGGCACACCCTCCTGTTTTTCTGGCCTGATGATCCAGTCAAGTCAAAATACTCATTTATTTGAGTGGAGAAAAAGCTGCACTGGCACTCTGTCTTGTCATTTGCCTTCCAATAGAAATCACTAAGTACATGATTTTGGCATGAAGCCAATAAAATAGAACTAGAAATCTTGGTGGAAAACACACACACACACACACATTCTGCCATTTGATAAATCTAATAAATGAGAGAAACATATTAGTCCAACTCTCCCCAAAGAAAACGAAACCTTGAAAAATAAACAATTGTTAGCAATGCTGGTAGCAACCCACGAAACGCTTGAGTAAGAATTATCTACTGGAAAATGGCATAATTTCAGCTCCACTAGTTGGACATCTTCCAGAGCTAAGAGTGAATTACAATGTTCTATCAATTCAGATAATAGTGCATCTGGATATTTTCCAGACTACCTGAAGTGTTGAAAGTACTTAAGCATTATAATTTTTAAAAGTACATTGCATGAACTAACATATATTGAAGGATCCTTAAAAGTACTAAGTCTGATTTTTGAAAGTTTGATTTTTCTTATCATCAGAACCCATCTGTTAAACATTTGCTATGAACAAAATTACAAAGTTAAGTGCTGTGATCATAACTGTTCATGGCGTCCCCCACTTCTTCCCTCCCACTAACACACACACTTTCTTCTCCAGAGATCTCTCACCTGTTTTAATCAGTACTCATTTTTCTTTGGACCTGCCCCAGGTCTATCTTAATTGCTGTTCCTTCTAACACATCTTGGAGCAGACCCACCTATTAAATTATAGCTTTATGAAGTGAGATTGGATTAGTTATGGAAGTAGGTACATGTTTGAGAATCTCCTTCTCTTTCCCTTCTAATGAATGACACCTTGTCCCAGTATAGAATTCTGCAATGAAAATAATTTTCTCAGATACACAAAGACCTGATTCTATTCCTTTTAACACTTAGTGAAACCATATCTTTCCTCAACTATGTGTTAATTAATTTATTGAATAGATGGAGACCTGCCCAAATTCTTTATGTATAAGCAGAGAGTGTAAGGCATATATGAAGGTGTCATGCTAACCTTAAATTAAGCTCCTTGTTTATGTTCATGCCTTTTGCTCTATATGCCTTTTCACTTCAAGTTTTACCTGTCTCAAAGATTTCATTGAACAGACAACTACCACTTCTTTTTCAAACTTTTCTGAAACATATCCCAGCATGTGATTTTTCTCCTCTTATGTCACCCTTTGAATGTCACCCTGCCCATTGGTTTTCAACCTGTTAAAAACTTCAAAGACATTCATGTCTTCAAAGTGTCCCCTGAACATGTTTGCTTCAGGTTGCAAGTATATCCTTTATTTATTCAATTACTCAATTATGTGAATTCTTTGGAGTGCAAAGAGACAAAGTATTAATTGCCATCTTCTTGGAAATTTTTTATGTGCTTCTTCTGGTCATTTGAATTGTCAAGTCATTTTTGAAAAATTCTATATAATTCAACTTAACAAACTGCACATTCTACCTGGAACTACTCATTTGTTCTCAATGAACTATTTATCAATTCAAGTGTAAATAAGTTGTTTTTTAGATTAACTTACCTTTGCAATGTATTTTTCTACCTCTAAACTTCCCTTCCCCAATACTCCTCCTTGGAAATAGTTCATGTTTCATACACTTGTGTTTCAAAATAAACTTAGAATCAGTTTGTCCAATCCTTTTCTCATTCATAAAATTATGTTGGGCTTCCTTGTCACTCATTTAACCTATAAGTTAATCTATCATTATTTTTCAACAACATTATCAGTTATCCAGAATCCAGTATTGTTTTCCTCAATAATATAGTCTACATGGCATTAAAAATTGTAATTATATGATTCATATGTGGTCATGTAAGTTTCCTGCTAAAAATTTCACTAGATACCAAAGATTCCTTATAAAGCCAAACCCCTTGGCCTGGCATAACAGGTCCTCAGTGATCTT
The DNA here is from genome assembly GCF_964194105.1 of Spermophilus citellus. Taxonomy (NCBI): domain Eukaryota; kingdom Metazoa; phylum Chordata; class Mammalia; order Rodentia; family Sciuridae; genus Spermophilus; species Spermophilus citellus. The sequence continues at coordinate 249,855,239 of NC_138182.1, read as the reverse complement.
CCCTCTGTACCACAATGTTATGCTATCTGCCAGCCTAGCTCTATAGATATTTCATGATTAAGACAAACCAAAGTTGCTATGGTGCCATGTATACAACTCGACTGATCAGGGCCCACATTTGTTTTCATGCTGTTAACTCCAGATAATAATAATACCTCTATCCATCCCTTCCTTTTCTGACTCATGACCTATTGTTACTTCAAGACTTGGCTCAAACATCACTTTCTCAGAGTAGATGTCATACCTCTCTAGGGAGAGAATTAAGGAGGTTTTGACAAGGCCTGAGAGGAAGTACTTAATTCTCCATCACATGACAATAACATATAGACATTTGCATCATTGCAGTTTATCCAATTGAAGATATTAATCAGCAAAATTTGCTCCTCTTGCTTTATCTGTTCTGTATGTGGCTTTTACTATTCATCATCTTATTCTCACTGAACTTTCTTTTTCATTGTTTGAGATGTCTAATTTATAAAGTTCTATTCTATCTGACTTTCTTTTCCTACTCAGCATAACTACCTTTCCTCTTCAGTCTAATGCAAAGATCCTTTATTTTAGCCAATAGCTTATCAGGATTGCTAATTCTCTTCTCTTCTGCTATATTTCTCTGAAATACCTGCTGCAAGGTTAACTGACAGCTCCATTCTCACTCCTACACATGATCTTCCACATATTTATAGAGAGACCATGACACTACAAAATCACATTATGGTTTTGAAATCAACTAGACTTTCAACACTGCTGAGATTGGCATATACCCAGGTAGCATAGATCTGATTCTCCCATATGTCTCTCAGAGTCTCCCATGCCAAGCCTGTTCATCTTGATCACAAGACCATAATTAGCTTCCAAATTTACTGATAAAATATTGTCATTTACAAACATATCTACATCAGTTCTTTCTTCTTCATACTTTGGAGCACAATATATCTCTTTTTCTCTCTTAACACCACCTCTGATTTTATCCATTTATTTTTCTATGTTGATTGACCTTGCTTTATTAATTGCCTTCTCTTTTCTTCCTTTCATTCTCTTTGTTTTCCCTTACCAGCCTTTAAGCATTCTTAAATATTTCCTATATTAAAAAATATACACTGAACATAAACTACTCTCCATTCACTGTACTAGGATCTACTTATCAAACACACTGAAAAGTAAATACACATGCTGTGCATTTCCCCTGCATTCATTTTTTAAATATCTTGGACTAGTACCTCTAAACTGTCACCTGAAACTATACTCAGTAAAACTGGCACATGTCAATGTTGAATGCAGTGAGCAATTTGTAAGCCACACTTGATGACCTGTGTACACATTCACCAGGTTATATATGACGCCTTCTTGACACTGTGTTCTGTTTCTGAAAGTCATTTTCTCTCTTGCTTCTGATTTACTCCCATTTCTTGGGTCATTCACAGCCAGTGTCCCTAGGTTCATTCTCAGGTATATCTAGATAAAAGTGTTCCAGTGTACATTTGAGGAAATCATGTGTCCATAATTTCCAATACCACTTCTAATACTCTATGAACTTGACTTCTACCAAAGACAATTCTCTTAATTTTAAGATGGACAATTAAGCCAACCTGAAGATGCACAAAACTATGTCAATAGCTCACACTCCACATGCATTCTGCATTTTCTACCTGGAATAGTATACCTCAATCCTCAAGATAACTATCCTGAGGGTAATGTTAGACTTACTCTGTACCCTTGCCATCAACAAGTAACTAATTTCTGTAAATCTCTCTGTAAAAATTTTTGAATTACAAATTCCTCACTTCAGGAAATTATCATCTGTCATCTGAGTTATTTAAAAACCTCCAAAATTATCTCACCTATCTAGATTTGCCATCTTCTACCCTACAATTGTAATTTTCTTTCTGACACCACCATCCCTGTTAAAAATCTTCCACAGCATGCCATCATAGTTTGGATGAAGGCCAAGCTGCCTAGTCTAACATACAAGACCCTTCATGATCTGTTTATTTACCAAATCTCACCTTCTTCCCTTTCTCTGTGCCTACACATTCATTTTTTTCTGTCATCTCATCTGAAAAATTTATGATTCACTGTTCCCACCAGTCTGGATTATATAACCATTGTCTCCATTAAAATATAAACTATTTGATGAAATGGATCATAGCTTACTGTCTTTGAATCTCAAGGAATTTGACACATAGTTAATTAGAATAAAAATATGTTGAATGAAAAGAATGGATGAATGAAACCTACTATTTGTTGACATTCGTTTAATTTTATTTCATATGAAAGAAAACAAAAAATTATAATCAAGGGGAAAATTACTAGAAACTAACCTTGATGCTTTTTAAAAATCTGAAGAATTGGGTTGGGGATGTGGCTCAAGCGGTAGCGCGCTCGCCTGGCATGCGTGCGGCCCGGGTTCGATCCTCAGCACCACATACCAACAAAGATGTTGTGTCCGCCGAGAACTAAAAAATAAATATTAAAAATTCTCTCTCTTTCTTTCTCTTCCTCTCTCACTCTCTCTTTAAAAAAAAAATCTGAAGAATTTTATTGAATTGTTTACTTTCCTGTAAGTTCTCAAGGAAACTAATTGAAAGATCTGCTTCTGTTCTTTACCAATAATGTTATGGTGGCTTATACAATGATTGTATCAAATAAACTAGTGATTAATTAAATTTTGACTACACATAACGGATGTATGAAACAGTTTAAATTTCTTTTGTGGCCATTTTTGTCATATGCTCTACATTCATCAAATTATTAAACAGAGGAACTTGGTTTCTGTATTCTGAATACCAACTCTTGCAGAATTTAAAAACATATGTTACAATTGTCAATATCATTTATGGTGGTACAGATTATTTGAGTTTTTGAGACTATTTTGAATTAACCCAAAACTTACTCTCCACTAATATTGAATCTGACAACATAACCCTCACTGTGTTTTAAGGAGTACCGGGTCCAATATTAATTAGAGCTAACAGGCTAAGCTTGTAACAAACACCTCCTCTGTGCCAAAATCCACTCTAAAAAATGAGATTTGGACTTATTCCTATTGAGCTGGCACTATTTAAATTCAATAGAATTCAGTATTTTTGACAAGTTCTAAATGGAGGAGTCCAAAAGGTTACTATCATTATTATCTGGGCTTTATTCCAGCACTCAAACTCTGGGATCATTGTCATGTTTTCTGCTAAATTTGGCCTTGATTCTAGCCTTCACATTCCATCTTTCCTTTGGTATATTTATGTAGTATGAGAGTGACAAGAAGATAGTATTTTTGTATTATGCTTAGTGATTTATGTACAGAGAAATACATGCATATTTAAAAAAAAACTATTAAGGCTGAGTGTTTTTAGTCTTTCTATCTCTATAGTTATAACTCTGTAAACCCCTTGCTTAACTCTCTTCAAAAAGAATCAGCAATTCCTAAAGGAAATAGATACCATTTTCAAAGACAATTTCTGAGTTGCCTATTCAACTCAACTTACATTATAAATTTTAGGATTGAATTTTTTAAAGATTTTTTTAATATGGACACAATATATTTTTTAATATTTACTTTTCAGTTTTCGATGGACACAACATCTTTATATTTTATTTTATGTGGTGCTGAGGATAGAACCCAGTGCCCTGCGCATGCCAGGCGAGCGAGTTACCACTTGAGCCACATCCCCAGCCCTAGGATTGAATTTTAAATGAAAATATTTATAATCATATGTGAGAAAAGCTACAAGGCAATATTTTTATGCTTAAAGAGAGATAATAGCATTCTTAAAATTCTTGTAGCTATAGACATTGCCATAAAGATCTTTTAAGTATTTTGGAACCTTTATTATTCATCTATGAAATTTATAAATAATCACCTATTAAAGGGTCATTCAGGAAACTGAATTTTTGCTTCCTCTTTGAAATTTATATGGGAAAAATTAAATCAGGAGGGAAGAATCCTCATGATGGGATTGATTCCTGCATAAGAAAGGACAAGGGACCATGTGTGTTTTGTCTTTAACATGTGAAGATAAGAAAAGTTAGTCATCGGCAAACCAGAAAGAAAGCCCTCACCAGATACCTTCATTGATGAAAGCTCAGAAAAAATAGAGACAAAGAACAAGGTGCTGTGGGGCACACAGGAAGCACAAGAAACTATCCAGGTCAAGAGTCATGTGAGCTTCTAAGAGTGCCTTAGCAAACATGGCACAGCTGCAGATGAGATGATCAAGATGGTGCAGAAAGGCTCAGAGCAGGTATGGATGCAGAACAGAAGTAAACATCAGTTCTAATGCTTCCCCAGAGATACTGGCCTGTGTGTAAAGCTGCAATACCCCAAGTCTTGTATTTTAGTTTTGCAACATGTAAGTTTGTCAATGTTTGAGACAATTAATATTCGAATGAAAATTGCAAACCTTTTCTCATATTTACCAAAAAAAAATTTAGAACATTTATTTATAATGTAAATAAATCTTCACTTTTTAAAAATTAAGCATAGATAAAATATTTTACCTCTTAAAATTGATACATAGGAATTTACCCCAAAATGGAAATTTTTATGGGATGAATCATCCTTCAACTTAGTGGTTAACTCCAAAGCTCTGCATTCATAATCACACATCAGGCTATGGTTGGTGCTCTTCAGAGAAGAGAGATGGAGAAGGAGATGTCATAGCTGAAGGTAAAGACATTTCAATTCAGTTCTAGGTACATTTGGTCCATGATAGCACTCAGAGTCACAAAGAACTATCTTGGTGTCTCTACACTCATTCTTATTTCATAGGACTGTGAAGCTTCAATGAGATGGAATGCACTTACTACAGAGATATATGTTCACTAAAAGATAGCTCTCAAAGCTTATCATCAATACAGCCCTAAGAAAGATGCTCCATGAATCAGCATCTACAAAATCATAATTTCTTAAATGCAACCACCATCACAAAATTCCACCCAGCTTGTTCCTTTTACAGGTGGAAAGAAAGGAAGTCAGAAACAAATTCTTGACCACCACAACTATAAGAATCAAAACTGGTATGGTTTACCTTATGAGAAATTTTCCTTATTCACTGTGTTGAAATTCCCTGACTCCGAAACTGCCAAATATTCTGTTTCTCCCTCTAAATCTACCAGGATTTGTGTGTATGTGTGTGTATACATACTTTTTTTAACCCAAAGGACAGAATAATAATATGTGTAAAGGCAAAGGGCACATTAACACATTTTGGCTTATCTACATTTATTGAAACCTAATATAAAAAGAAAGTTCACTCTTTGAACTACCCAAATTAATATGCACAACCCATAGCGACTGCCAAATTACTCATGAAAATTTATTTAAAAAACTATCTATTGGCAGTTCTATTAAAAGATTTATCTATATTGCAATTGAAGCGGGTAATGTATTTTCAAAAGGAAATAATGTTTTACTTGTCACCATGAAAGATTAAGAAAAAAAACCACGATTCCTACTGTGACATAATTGTAATGATTTTGTAGAATATGTACAGCAAATTTACTTCAAGGCGGGATTTCATTTAACTCTAAGTGGTATCAACATTCTTCCAGAAAAAGATAATATAACTTTGCATTTTGAGATAATTTTCCATCCTCTATTAATAGTTTTGTCTTAACTTATAGCTACTAAAATATAATATGTAAATTTGTCCTTCAGTGCCTTTACTGAAACCAGAATAGAATATGGAATAGTAGAAATGGTTTATGAGACATTATCACTTGTATTCTATTTTGGGGAATGAAAAAAAAAATATATATATACATACATACACATACATACATACACACACACATACACACACACACACACACACCCACACACACACACACACACACACACACACACACATATATATATATATATATATATATATATATATATATATCCCCTTAAGGCAGAAGACAACAGTAGCTATAAATTAGAATGTGCAGAAACCTTAATTATATTTTCAACAAAACATGAGTTTTCTTTATTCGATAGAAAGTACATAAAGAATATAAGCTGAAAAATGAACAAAGTGGTTTTTCACTGTTTAAGAAGATGAAATTTGGGGCTGGGGATGTGGCTCAGTGGTAGACAGCTTAATATATGTGAAGCACTGAGTTTGATTCTCAGAACAACATAAAAATAAATAAATAAAATAATGTTAAAAAATAAACAAATGGTGTTTTATTCTTCCTAATTGACTTCTTTATTAACAACATGAAAAGAGGAGCTAAACTGTAACAGTCAAATGTAATTTTCAAATTACATCTGTGCATCTTGGATAAGCTCAAAAATTATAAAAACATTAAATATTATTCATGAGACATTTTGTATCATCCATTCTTTTTTAAATGAAATTTAAACATCTCATCATTTTATTATTAATAAAAGGTGTGAAGTAATCAAAGTGGCCATGGGTATCTGGATTTCTTGACCTGTTTTTCAACTTTCCTACAATTTCTTTCTTTTTTTTTAAGACAATTAGTTTTTTTTTCTTTTTTAAAATATTTTTTTTAAGAGAGAGAGAGAGAGAGAGAGAGAGAATTTTTTTTAATTTTTTTTTTTTTTTTTTTTTTTTTTTTAGTTCTCGGCGGACACAACATCTTTGTATGTGGTGCTGAGGATCGAACCCGGGCCGCACGCATGCCAGGCGAACGTGCTACCGCTTGAGCCACATCCCCAGCCCCTTTCCTAGAATTTCAACTGACTTTTTTTATACAATCAGTGTTTATTTCCTCCAGAAACCTTACCTGTGAATGTTGAGATGATACTAGAAATCCTTCTGCAAGTTTCCCAGTGCTCCTTTGTGCTTTAATATTTATGATGCTTAGGCATAATTACCTGTTCATTTATCTGTCTTCTTCAGTAGACTACATACCCTTATATATAAGAAATATTATTGTTTTTCATTATATTACTACTATTTTACCTGTATTTTTAACTTTCTATAAGGCTTACTGGATACTCATTGATTTATAAAAATCAGAATTTAAATAAATTTGCAACATCACAGATCTAGCTAATTCAGCTTCATACTATTCTCAAGATGTTTTTATAGCACCCTAAGGCATATTCAAATAAGTCATTATAAATACACCAGACAATGACATTCAACATAATTTCAAAATTGTACTCCCTGATATAAATCCTACTATGTCAATGACACCAATTTGTATTGTACCACAATTTCACCAAAATGAATTAACTAGAAGATTCTTTCCAGAAAGAGAAAATTCTAAGTTTTATCAACTTATTGAGAAGTTTGGGATTCAAACAAAAGAAAGATGTAGAAGGTAGATTATGTTTATTTTAGCAATATATGGCTCAAGGTTGGGGGAGTGAGCACAATGTTCAGTGAGTGAAGATTGAGGAACATACTGCTCACAATGGTGGACAGAAGTTGATTTACAGGAGAAATATGACAAAATAAATTATAGAAAATATTCATAAAAAGGATGTAAAAAATTCAAGATAAACTGTTGTCAGAACAGCTCAAGTTTAGATAATGGCAACTAAACCTACAGGAAAGGGAAAGAAAAACAACTTAAGAAATAAATATGGTAGTACTTGATGACAAACTTCATGCAGAAGAAAAAGAAGAGCCACGGTTGTTTCAGACTTCTGGCTGTGTTATTTAAGTGATAGAAGTTAGATACAAGAAATATTGAGCAGTATTCAGAGGAGAAAGAATAGCATCGAAGATTGGGACATTCTGAGATTAAACTGCTTATAGCTTGCTCCACTGGAAATATCTAGAAGCCATTTGGATATGTGAATATGATGTTTAGTAGAGAGTTTTGGTAGAAGGAAATAATTTGGAAGGCACTGAGATATATATAATCAGTGACACTGGTAGCCATATTCTGCTATTGTATCACATTAAAGAAAAATGCTTGAACACAGCTCCACAGATATGGGGTTTGAAAGCTGAAAACACCTTTGTGCAAACAAAATGATAACCCTTCCTTTTGACTGAAAGAAACTACAACAAGGCTGATGACTTTGGATGTGAAAAAGGCTGATTTTATTACCATTCAAAACACCAAAACCTGCTACATAATTTACAGGCCATTGAAAAATGAAAATGAAAGTTTTCTCAGTTGAATAGCGTTAAAAATATGGTTTATACACACACTGGAATATTAATCAGCCATAAAGAAGAATAACTATGGCATTTGCTGATAAATGAATGAATCTGGAAACTATCATACTAACTGAAATAAGCCAGACCCCTAAAACCAAAAGCCAAATGTTCTCTTTGATATGTGAATGCTAACCCACAACAAGGAGGGATGAGAGAAAGAATAAAAATTCAGTGGGTTAGATGAAGAGGAATGAAGGGAAGGCATGAGGTTTAAGAATGGGAATGACAGTGGAATGAATCCGACATAACTTTTCTAGGTACATATGTGAATACATCATAGTGAATCTCAACACTATGTATATCCATAATACTGGGATCCTAATTAGAATAAGTTATATTCCATGTCTGTAAATGTCAAAATAGATTATAGTGCCATGTATAACTAAAAAGAACAAATTTTAAAAAGTTCTAAAAATTTAGAAAAAAGCATTCCAAGACAGCAACAATGCTGCTTTAAATCAGCCTCAAATCTTTCTAACTGTGCATTTCTGTGGGCTTCCTGGAACATATACCACCCATGAAGCCAACCCTGCCAACTTCCCTCCCACACCCAAGATCATGAAAATGAATGGGATATCCATGAGGAATATGGAGAATGAGAAAAGGTGACCTAAAAAGGGTTCATTTTTAAATGACATATTGTTGTCCTGTGACAACATTTTAAAATTTGTTTCAAAACATATTTCAAAATATTGAAGACCAACAATATTTTATAAACATAAATTTCTACAAAAAGGACTATAGGATAGGCAAAAATGAGTATGATAACCACAATCAGATTGACAGTACTTTTCTTCATTATAATTTTGTACAATTTCTAATCCTTTCCACCATTTCACCTATCATAATTAGAAAAAATCAAAAAGTTTTTAAAAATAAATTTATAGCTCTGTTCTTACAAAATAGTTAAAACTGAAGTAGCATCAGTGTGATAGAGATGAGTTAACAGCTCATTGGCTTGTTATATTATCCAGGAAGCTGAATTTTGGGTCACATAATCAAAATGAGAATCATAAAAAAAAACATTTTCCTCATCTAATGTAGCAGCCTCTTTTGGTCATTTGAATTGTGAATCATATTTCATACAATATTTTCAAAATTATTGAAAGTAAACTGAAATGTAAAAGAACACAGCACAAGGTGTAAAAGTTAGATGCAACAGAAATGCATCAATTATCTTTGGCTTTTTTTACATTCTACTTTCAGAATAGAAAAAAAATTTAAACAAGTAAACTCTGACCTTCTAGATTATACTACATTATTTTCAAAAATGTATAATTTTAAAAGTAGACAATTGGTATATTTATCATGAATAGTCAAATTGCAAAGGATTCTAAAATCCTTCTTAGGAAAAATGCTCAGGTATTGGCTCTTTTCATCAGCATTTTCCTATGTTGGCTTGGTTAGTATGCTCCTGAATTTTCAAGTTCAGAGTCTATTTCCTTATGAAATAATGCTGTTCTGATCATGCGGAGGAAATGTTCAAGGAAGGACATTAAGCTAAGGGAAATCGCTAAGGATAATTTCCTGCCAACCATGATAAGACATATTATCAAAAAGAAAATAGTCTATCCTTCATGAAAATACTTATCTTTAGAAGTTTAAGATAGAAATTGATCTAAAATTTAAAGAGCTCAATGTTTGATGCAACCTACTGAAATTTATTTTATTAAATATAGACAACGTGTTTATTTACAGCAGAAATTAGACTAGTGAATTATGCTTGCAATTTCTCATTGAAATACAGAAAGAAAGAGTGAAAAGGGAAATTTACCGTGTAAAGGCTGGTTCTCCTCTGTAATACTAATTATACTGTACTCAAATTTCCTCTCATTGGCATATTAACATACAGCTTTCGTAAATTTTTCTTAATTATTTTGAATCTATTTAGAATTTTAGTGGTATGCACATTTTGGAAGCAAATAAACTTCATATTTTGTATGGATTTTGGCATATGAGGAATTGTGATTTGATTCTATCCAATGCCATTAACAAATTAACATAGTTTCCTAACTCAGCCTTGAGGAAACTGGCCTGTGATTTGCTTTATGATTTCTTTCTAGAGTCAGCAGACTATAAGAAACATACAAAAGAAGGCAATTAAGACAGATCCACAGTAATATAGGGACATCGAACTATGTGTTACCATTGTCAGGATGCAATTGGAATTACAAGGTTTATTTGGAGACGTTTCTTATAATATAGCTAATCTAGCATTTTTAGAAAACATTGTGCCAAGTAAGTATTGAGAATTTTCCTTCTGCTTATTCAGAAAACTCTTATTTAATACACTCAATATTTTAATGCCTAAAAGAGATGGTTTAGAATTTAAATAATATCTACAAATCTATGCTGTTGGTTAATGGTAGAGAAGAGAGTTGAACCACCATTACTCTATCAACTTACTCAGGATACTCAGAACAATGTCAGAGCATATGAAAATAAGAGAAATTATGTCTTTAGAGAATTAAAAAACATTCCAATGTTGACCCCTTCTATTAGGAGACCAACATAAAGATTGAAAACATGCAGTGACAGAAAAAAAGTTAGTATCAATGGATGCTGACTACTCTCATCAACACAACAAAGATATATCTACCATATTTTCTTCCTGTCAGGAAAATGGGGATTTAAGAACCTGTATCTCCATGGCTCTTCTAGTCAAGGTTAGAATCTAGATATGATTCACTTTGCATTTACCCTCTTTGAATTTTCTCATGATTCACTCAGATGGAAACTAAAAGTCACTGGCTGCAGAATGAGTGAACAAAGTAGAATCAAACTTGAAAGGGTTGGGGAGAGGGTGGCAGAGTTTGGAGAGAAATGAGGATTGATTCCAGCTATGATTGGAAACTGTGGGTAGTCTAGTGACAGAAGGACTGAAGACTGGAAATGAGCAGAAACAGTGTTGTT